>NC_136715.1:612500-725000 GCF_936440315.1 Barbus barbus
TTTTACACCGGACTGCCTCACAAACGAGGGTCATTTCAACGCTGGATTTTCGTCCAGCTCCGCCCTCTTCTGAAAAGGGGGTTGGGAGCACCAGCTCATTTGCATTTAAAAAGACAAAGACAAAAACAGACCTTTTGGCTCACACCCTAAAAGTGGCAACTAAAGCAAGCTATAAAAAATGATCTGTGGGGTATTTTGAGCTAAAACTTCACATACACACTCAGGGGACATCAGAGACTTATTTTACAGCTTGTAAAAAGGGGCATCCCTTTAAGGCTCCCTCCTTGCCATCCAAACCCCTTCAAGTTATATCTCGTTTGAATGGCATCCTTCAAATCTGAATGACCTGGAGCAGTTTGCAAAAGAAGAGTGGTCCAAAATTCCAGTAGAGAGGTGTAAGAAAGTCATTCATGGTTTCAGGAAGCGATTGATTTCACTTATTCTTTCTAAAGTGGGTGCTACCAAATATTAAGTTAAGGGTGCCAATAAATTTGTCCAGTGTATATATATATGTGTGTGTGTCATTGATGTATAAGGATTTTCAGCAGGCAAATTTTAAAATGCAAAATAATAATATATTTTGTAGTTGTTCAAACATTAAGAAGGTTGTGTAGACATAAATTCATATTAAAATTTTAAATTGTGATTTTAGTGTTTTTTCATCTAGATGAATCATCCGTAGCCTTAAAAAATGTCATGTGGTGCGACCATGATTTATATTCAAATTAATTTCCTTAACATGCTTAACATTTTTTTAAATGTTCTCAGTGACTGAAGTGCTTAGAAACTAAGTATTTGCATTTCTTTTGAGTTTTTGTACATAATGATCTCATATTTTTGTTCTATAATTTCAGTTGCCTTCTTAATTGTAGTTAGCAGACTTATTTTTTCTGTAAATTGCATAAAACTGAGAAAAATATTTTTAAAATAGCACTCACTTAAGCATACTATAGCAGTGATTCATATTTCAGCCACAGAAATTAGATCATTTATTTTTAATTTAACACAGTTATTGCTATTATTGGTCGCACCACATGATGAGTGGTTGCTCCAAATGACAAAAAGACATCATTAAAAATCTATTTAAAGAATTGTGTGAAAAGTTCAGCATATGGCATTAACTGCAGTCATTTTTTTAGACCCAGTTATTTCTAAACTTTGCCCAACCTTGGCTGCTCGACTGACCCTTCGCCGGGAGTTTGATTAACAGGCAATCTGAGCAATCATAATGCCAAATCTGCCATTTTTGTCAGATAAACAAACCAGACAGGAGAGTAGATTAACGTCGGTGGACTTGAACTTGAAAAATAGTGTTTATTGACATCTTTTCACAGTTAAAACAAGATACCTTCTGATGTTCATTCATGTTTATTTTGTGCTATAACTAGTAAGAGATGATCGGTCACATGCTGCTTGAACTGAGGTGCTACAGCGATCTGTAACGACACATTATAGAGCCACAAAACAGTATGTGTTGTTTGAATTTCTTTAAAAAATTACTAAATTTGAACTCTAGACTTTGTTTAATACCGAAAAGTACCTGCTCTGTCAGTGTGTTGTCAGTGTCTTCTTTGCTCCGATGTATTTTTCACTGCATGAGAACATGATGTGTGGCATAAAAGTGCCGTGGTTTATTGGATGGTTTGTCTGACTTAGCAACAGTAACTAAGGGCGGTTCTTTGCTAAGGGTCAGTTTAGAGTTGCTGGCTCAGGTTCTGAGATGAAATCATTAATATCTTTCTTACGGCAGACAATTACATCTGGAGTTTGTTCTATACTGCAGGGTCAGAATTAACATGCTGCCTATGGTGAGCATTTATTTTACTTTGCTTGGCAGTGGAATCTAGTAAAATAGATTAAAATAGTTATAAATGCATAATTACCAAACTGAAATTAGATGCGCTAAATTCCTATTCTTTGCATTTTTTCTCATGTTGTACAAAGATTACACATAAACCGCTCGAAATGACCGAAACTGCATAAAAATCATAATGTCAGACACACTCTCTCTGTTTAAATCTAGATTAAAACACACCTTTTTAGCCACGCATTCACATAACATCTCATAATCTTGTACTCCAGTGATGAAATAGGTGCATGATCATCTTTTGTCTGGAATGTCTAATCTTTCTCCTGTAGTTTTGCTGTTTCTGTCTCTGGATGTCCGTCTCAATGTGACTGGAGATTACAGCGGTTTGGATCCAGCCTCGCTTGTGGAGACTATAGATGGACATACAAAACTGACAGATATTATGCATTGTAATCATTGCCGTAAAGCGCAAGTTTGGTGATTTTCAACCCACTTTGTATTGTTACTGTGATGGTAATATAGGATGTGAACGTTTACTCTTTCTCTGAGTTACGAGAGAAATCCCCATTTATCTGTCAGCGAAACTCATCCACTGTTCTCACAGGTGCTGTTCGCTCGAACCCATTCTTCACACATCGAGGTACTCGTCAGGGTTGCCCGCTGTCTCCGCTGTTATT
The DNA here is from genome assembly GCF_936440315.1 of Barbus barbus. Lineage (NCBI taxonomy): Eukaryota > Metazoa > Chordata > Actinopteri > Cypriniformes > Cyprinidae > Barbus > Barbus barbus. The sequence continues at coordinate 614,988 of NC_136715.1, forward strand.
TGCCCTATCCTTGGAACCCTTAGCTCAAGCGGTCTGACAATCTGAAGCTATTTCTCCCATAAATATACGGAATACTCATCATATTTCTTTGTTTGCTGATGATATCTTATTGTTTGTGGAGAAGCCGTCACAGTCTATTCCTCATGTGTTGAATTTATTTGACCATTTTGGATCTCTCTCAGGGTTTAAAATTAATTGAATTAAACAATAGATGGATGAAATGAGCCTTGAGTAACTGAACCATTTTTCATATCTATGGGCCTAAGTCATGTTTACTTCCCCTCAATTCTAAAATTGATTCTATTTCCCTTTCTATATCTATTCCATTGGTTCAAAACTTTTAGTTCTTGGGGATAGATGTTTCTCCTTCCCTGCAGGAAATCGTCTCTAAAAACTATAATGGTATTCTAGCCAAAGTATCCTCAGAGTGGAAAATTGTTCTCGTCTTCCTACTTCTTTTCAGGCCCGTATATCGGTGATTAAAATGAATGTTCTCCCACATATTAATTTAATTTCTTCCATGATTCCTCTCGCTCCACCGGTTGGCTACTGGAATAACCTAGATGCATGTGTTTCACGGTATATATGGGATGGGAAACATCCTCGTATTAAACTGACTACCTTACAGCGATGTAGATTACATGGAGGTCTTTCTTTCCCTAATTTTAGACTGTATGCTCAAGCCTTTTCCCTCCGCTCCCTTTACCAGTTTGGTTTGATCCTGACGCTTCTGTGTCTTGGAGAGCAATTGAGGAATCTATTGTTTATCCGTATAAATTGAAGCATCTTGTTTTTTCAGGAGTTCTGTTTATGCAGTGTAAATCTCGGTTTGGTCCCATTGTAACCCATCTCCTCTCCACATGGAGGGATGTTGAAAGACGTTCACAACTAGCTACAAAATGGCAAAGACATTCACCTATTTTCCACAATAATAACCTTTTGTCAGGCAGTGCTCCGTTTCATTGTCCGCAATGGACTCATAATAAAGGAATCACTCTGGGAGATATCTATGATGATAGTGGATTAAAAAGGACATCACTGGACACTCACTGGACCCCCTGCAGTTTGCCTGCAGAGCAAACAGGTCTGTGGATGATGCAGTCAACATGGGACTGCACTTCATCCTGCAGCATCTGGACAGACCAGGGACTTATGTGAGGATCCTGTTTGTGGACTTCAGCTCCGCTTTTAACACCATTATCACAGAAACCCTTCAAAATAAACTAACTCAGCTCTCCGTCCCCACCTCCGTCTGCCAGTGGATCAACAGCTTCCTGACAAACAGACAGCAGTTAGTAAAGCTTGGCAAATTCACATCCAGCACTCGAACCATCAGCACTGGAGCTCCTCAGGGCTGCCTACTCTCCCCACTGCTCTTCTCCCTCTACACCAACGACTGCACATCTAAAGACCCCTCTGTCAAGCTCCTGAAGTGTGCAGACGACACCACACTGATCGGCCTCATCCAGGACGGTGACGAGTCTGCTTACAGACAGGAGGTTAAGGAGCTGGCTGTCTGGTGCAGTCTTAACAACCTGGAGCTTAACACGCTCAAAACTGTGGAGATGATTGTGGACTTCAGGAGAAACCCCCCTGCTCTCCCCCCACTCACCATCATGAACAGCACTGTGACTGCAGTGGAGTCATTCAGATTCCTGGGCACCACCATCTCTCAGGACCTGAAGTGGGATATTCACATTGACTCTATTGTCAGGAAGGCCCAGCAGAGGTTGTACTTTCTTCGCCAGCTGAGGAAGTTCAACCTGCCACAGGACTTACTGAAACAGTTCTACTCTGCCATCATTGAATCCATCCTCTGCATCTCAATAACTGTCTGGCTCAGCTCAGCTACCAAATCTGACTTCAGAAAATTATGGAGGGTAGTCTGTATTGCTGAGCGAATCATTGGTACAACCCTCCCCACTCTCCAAGAACTGTACTTATCCAGAGTGAGCAAAAGGGCTGGTAAAATCACTCTGGACCCCTCACATCCAGCACACAACCTCTTTGAACTGTTACCGTCTGGTCGATGCTACAGAGCTCTGAGCACCAGAACGACCAGACACAGGAACAGTTTCTTCCCTCAGGCAATCCATCTCATGAACACTCAATAATAAATGTGGAACACACAACTAATTCATTATCCATTCACCACACTCACTTATTTTATTTTTCTCATTTCTAATTTGCACATACTTGACCTGTATATACATAGTCGCCTATATTATATATTATATATTGTGTATTTTTTTTTTTTTTTTTTGCTGCTTTGTACATTGGTTATTGGCTATTTCTTGTTATTTTGTTTTATTACCTGTGTCCTGTCCTGTTGCTGTCTTTCTGTTGCACCGTGGAGCTTCTGTCACTACAACACATTCCTTGTATGTGTAAACATACTTGGCCAATAAAGCTCATTCTGATTCTGATTCTGATTCTGAAATCCTTCCAGAATCTTTAAACTCAATATAATCTGCCAGGCAGATCTACTGTTCCACAGAATAAAACTCAAACTATTGTTAACAAAAACACACAAAAAAAGTGTTGAATGCAGCAGACAGATATAGCAGAAAGAATATGCAGAGAAAATTGTGACAAAATTATACAAACAAATCCAGTGTTTTGCAAATAAACACAATCTGCTTTGCAAAGAAAAACTGGACTTTCAAACAAACGCAAAGTGATTTGCAAATACAAAACTCTATTTGAGAGAAAATGCAGAGGTATGGACAAATATATGTATTGTGTTACAGCTGTGAGACTCATTTACCTTTTATGAGGAAACTTGGCTTGATTTTCTCACAAGTGTGCGAGCAGATTCTCTCACAAATGCAATTGAGCAACTTTCTTCTCCAAAAACAGCAGATGCTGCTGTCGGTCAGTTTACGCGGGTCTCCCAGCTTAATATCTCTATTCAATACTCATCTTCTCATATTTGTGAAAAAATTTGAAGTTGTAAAGCAGCTGTTTTCTTGACTTATGCAAAGGAAAAAGATACAGAAAATAGATTCTGATACTGTTAAACATTACAGTGTTCTTGTAAAGAATAATTGTATTAACTGTTGTAATAAATCTTCTCTGTGAAGCAACACTTAGGCTACTGTATTAGCACTGAACTGGAAATGATGATATTTTTGAAAAATACAATGCATTACAAGGCTGTAGAGAACAGAGCACTATTGCAGACTTATATCCTGAGGTTTTAATGAGATTATTTTAATATAGTCAGGTGTGAACTAACGCCAGCCCTGTCAGTCTCCTCAGTGGTTCAGTGACTGATGCAAATCATCATTCATCAACCTGCTTTCCTGCAGTCTGTGTTCTTCTGACTTCTGTTTTGTAGTAAGTAATGAATATGCTTAAATCAGCGCAGACAGAAAAATAAAGCAGACGATCAGGAAACAGATTCATTCTCTGGGTTTATTTCTGCTGATCTCAATCACATTCATCATTATTCATACTGTCATCAGTTCACATCAGATTCAGAAACCACTTCATCATTAAATCAGTCACTAATACACTTTTATTACATCTGATCATCAGTTTACAATAGAGATATTAAAGCACACTTATTCATCTGTTTAAGATTCAGAACAGTATGTGTCTGATCTAGATTTATAACTTCTAGATGAAGAATGAAAAACTATTTAATTATGAATTAATACAAATGTAATGATGTGAGATTTGATGAGTTTGTGTGCATGTGGACATCAGAAAGAGGATTTACAGAGAGTCTCTTTATCCTTTAATATCACACAGAGACACTGAGCAACTATAGACCCTGAATCCAGCAAAGAGGGGTTCAGTGAATGTGGTGTTGAGTGTGTGTAAGTGTGTGAGTGTGGGTGTGAGTGTGTGTGTGTCAGAGACGCTGTAGAAGGACAGAAAGCCGGTCGACACGTCCACATACACTCCTACTCTCTTAGAGCATGAACGGTCAGCAGGTATATCAGTGATGTTCTTCTTGTGATGGACAGAGAATCTGTTATTAGAGCAGAACAGAATCCAGGATTTGTCATTTAATCCAAACACACAGTCATCTCTCCACCCTTTTATTTCCTGCTGATTCCTTTATATGACACTGATATAACAGCATAATCTCCGCTCCATTCAGTCTCCCAGTAACAGCGTCCAGTCAGACTCTCAACACTCAGAACCTGAGGAACATCATCAAATCTCTCTGGATGATCAGGATACGGCTGATGATCCTCCACTCGTGTGATCTTCTTGTTCTGATCAGACAGAATGAGTTGAGTGTGTGCTGTGTTTGGATCCAGTGTGAGATCACAGGCATCTGAACACAAGAAGAGAGAAACATCAAGAACAACACAACAGTGAAGATGTCTGTGTGTGTTTACAGCTAAAGTCCAAACTGTCCTCACTCTTCACAAATGTGTTCACTAATATAGTGAAATCTGTTGAAGAGCGACTAGTGATTCAGATCTCACTAGCAGTGCTGGTCCTAGACTTCTGGAGCCCAAACAAAACTCTGTGAAAACCCTGTCAGGCCTAAAACAGTGCAGACTAGTGTTGTGTAAAGCAGCGGTTGTGGGTTTAGCATGCACACAAGTCAAGTCAGCTTTATTTCTAGAACGCTTTCTACAGTACAGATGGTTTCAAAGCAGTAACAGATTGAGATCTAACAAGCCAATAGTGTTTCTAGAGCTCAAGTCAGTTCAGTGTTGATTCAGTTCAGTTCAGTAAGTGTAAAGTTCATCAGTTGTGCAGACAGACTGTATATACAGTGTATTTGTGCTCATACACACTCCACTGAACACTGAACACAAAACACACAAGATAGTGCTGTTTTACATTCCTCACATCTGATGATCAAAATAAAAATAGAAAAATAAAAATGGAAAAAACTGTATATTCTAATGAAACGGATTTTATAGGGCCCTATAATTAATTAATTATATATATATATATTTCTGAGGGTTTGAAATTTTATTTTGAAATGTTTGTGTAGATTTATAAATGATTTACCTAATAAATATAAATATATATATATATATATATATTTATTTATATTTTATTTTTTTTGTGGTAATAACAATAGATAAACAATAGCTTTTAAAACTACTTAAAGTACACATATACAGTATATTAGCAATGACTCAATAATAATTAGTTTAAATAAAGTATCAAAAGCAATTTTGAAATCACATTGGGTCTCATTCACTAATAAGTGCATACGAAAAGACAAAGAAAAATAACTTTAACGATAATGAACGTGAGGTTTTGCTGTCGGAGGTGGAAGCCAGAAAAAATGTGTTATTTAAAAGCAACTGAACAGCCATTCGTCACTCTCAGCAAACATAACTGTGCGTGAATAAAATGGACGAATCGCGACAGCCCTATATATAGACAGACAGACAGACAGACAGACAGACAGATAGACAGATAGACAGATAGACAGATAGATAGATAGATAGATAGATAGATAGATAGATAGATAGATAGACAGATAGATAGATAGATAGATAGATAGATAGATAGATAGACAGACAGACAGACAGATAGATATCTTCATGAATGAAAAGTGAATCTTCAAAGTGAATTTTATTGCATAGCTGTAGAGTTGAGAAATAATAAAGCCTTTATAATATTATATAAGTGTTTAAAGAATGTGTTCATGACTATGAAGGTAAGTTATCAATTATCAAGAATACAATTACAATGTCGTTTAGGAGACAGCATCGCTAGCTAATGTTAGCCTAAACGGTTACATTAATGTTTATCTGATTACCAGACTCAGCATATGAAAGTATATGTTGTTAAATAACATGAAACTGTATTTTAATGCCGCTATCATTATTTATGGTGTTGCATTTATTTAGTTTCTCAGTTTCTGACCAGAACGAGTGAGGAGAGGTTTCTGTGAGGATCACAAGAGTCTCTATAAACCACAACATCAAACGAGCTTCAGCTGAAGTTAACGAGCTGCTTATCTTTATTCAGATAGCAATTTATATAGTGTAGAATAAATATTAATATTTTGTGTGTGACGCCCTCTATTGTCCAGCCACCACAGAAATACATATGAACGTTTTGATTATTAATGAGTACTGACACAAACGAAAACTTAATTTTTAATTAATTAATTGGCTAAATAAGAAAACAATTAAAAAAAAAATAATAATAATAATATACATTCTTCTTGCTCATTTTCTTCATGTTCTTACTGCTTTTTCCATAATTTTTCTGCTCTGGACGGATAGTTTTGACTGTTCGTCTGTATCGTCTCAGTGAGATTTTATAGTTTCAGACATGTGCAGTAAGCTGAATATAGTGTTTCTGATGTTTCAGTGTGGATGAGAAACTTTTGGAAAACACTTGGTAAACTCTAGTGTGGACAGAGAGCGTTTTGAAATGAAAATCACTTTTTCAAATGGATCTAAATTAACAGTCATGTGACAAGACACGTCATTATCATCAATGCATGATGAGAAAGGAGCCCCCTGGTGCTGACCGACACTGCTAACTAGTTAAAAAACCGTATAGACCAATGAATGTCTATGAGATGAGATCAGTGATAGAGTCAAACAACAATCTGTGTGTGTGTCTGTGAGAGTGTGTGTGTGTGTGTGTGTGTGTGTGCGTCTGTGAGAGTTTGTGTGCGTCTGTGAGAGAGTGTTTGTGTGTGCGTCTGTGAGAGAGTGTTTGTGTGTGCGTCTGTGAGAGAGTGTGTGAAAGTGTGTGTTTGTGTTTATATTCCTACACTTTCGCAGTCCTGCTGTCATCATGATCTCTCCTCCATGATCCACACTATAAACACACAAACACACATTAATGTAGATCTGCATCATTCACTCACACACACACACACACACACACACATTCAGTATGTCAGTATTAGTGTTTGACATACTTGAGTATCTGCAGTTTATAGTTTGGATCCTGCAGTTTGTGTTTGAGCAGCTGGACTCCTGATTGTCCTGGGTGATTGTAGCTCAAATCCAGCTCTCTCAGGTGTGAGGGGTTTGAACTCAGAGCTGAAGACAAATAACCACAGCCTTCCTCTGACACCATACAGCCAGACAACCTACAGACACACACAGACGGATCAACTACAGACACAGACAGATCATATACAGAAACAGTCACATAACCTACAGACACACAGTCAAATCATCTACAGACACACAGTCAGATCATCTACAGACACACAGTCAGATCATCTACAGACACACAGTCAAATCATCTACAGACACACAGTCAGATAATCTACAGACACACAGTCAGATCATCTACAGACACACAGTCAAATCATCTACAGACACACAGTCAGATCATCTACAGACACACATCAACATTGTGACCAACTGACTGTAAATTATCTCTTATATGTTGTTAATACCTCAGTATCTGCAGCTGACAGTTTGTACTCTTCAGTCCATCAGAAATAAACTTTACACCAGAGTCCTGCAGGTGATTGTTACTCAGATCCAGCTCTCTCAGGACAGAGTTTGAGGATTGAAGAGCTGAAGACAAACTCTCACAACACTGAGCAGTGAGATTACAGCCAGCAAGACTGAAAGAGAGCAGAACACACACATCAACAGTCGAAACATCTACAGATACACACAGAGAGATCATCTACAGACACACAGTCAGATCATCTACAGACACACACACAGTCAGATCATCTACAGACACACAGACAGATAATCTACAGACACACACAGAGAGATCATCAACAGACACACACAGTCAGATCATCTACAGACACACACTTTCAGATCATCTACAGACACACATCCACATTGTGACCAGTTGACTGTAAATTATCTCTTATATGTTGTTAATACCTCAGTATCTACAGCTGACAGTTTGGACTCTTCAGTCCATCAGAAATAAACTCTACACCAGAGTCCTGCAGGTGATTGTTACTCAGATCCAGTTCTCTCAGGACACAGTTTGAGGATTTAAGAGCTGAGGACAAACTCTCACAACACTGAGCAGTGAGATTACAGACAGCAAGACTGAAAGAGAGCAGAACACACACATCAATACAGTCAGACATCTACAGACACACAGACAGATCATCTACAGACACACATAGACAGATCATCTACAGACACATACAGAGAGATCATCTACAGACACACACAGACAGATAATCTACAGACACACAGACAGATCATCTACAGACACACAGACAGATCATCTACAGACACACACAGTCAGATCATCTACAGACACACAGTCAGATCATCTACAGACACACACACACACACACACACACACACACAGACAGATCATCTACAGACACACACAGTCAGATCATCTACAGACACAGGCAGATCATCTACAGACACACAAGACAGATCATCTACAGACACACAGACAGATCATCTACACACACACACACACACACACAGACAGATCATCTACAGACACACAGTCAGATCATCTACATACACACAGTCAGATCATCTACAGACACACAGTCAGATCATCTACAGACACACAGTCAGATCATCTACAGACACACACACACACACACACACACAGGCAGATCATCTACAGACACACACAGTCAGATCATCTACAGACACAGGCAGATCATCTACAGACACACAAGACAGATCATCTACAGACACACAGTCAGATCATCTACAGACACAGGCAGATCATCTACAGACACAGGCAGATCATCTACAGACACACAGACAGATCATCTACACACACACACACACACACACACACACACAGACAGATCATCTACAGACACACAGTCAGATCATCTACAGACACACACAGTCAGATCATCTACAGACACACAGTCAGATCATCTCCATACACACACAGACAGATCATCTACAGACACACAGTCAGATCATCTACAGACACACACAGTCAGATCATCTACAGACACACACAGTCAGATCATCTACAGACACACACAGTCAGATCATCTACAGACACACAGTCAGATCATCTACAGACACACAGTCAGATCATCTACAGACACACACAGTCAGATCATCTACAGACACACAGTCAGATCATCTACAGACACACACAGTCAGATCATCTCCATACACACACAGACAGATCATCTACAGACACGCAGTCAGATCATCTACAGACACGCAGTCAGATCATCTACAGACACACAGTCAGATCATCTACAGACACACACAGTCAGATCATCTACAGACACACACAGTCAGATCATCTACAGACACACACAGTCAGATCATCTACAGACACACACAGTCAGATCATCTACAGACACACACAGTCAGATCATCTACAGACACACAGTCAAATCATCTAAAGACACACAGACATATAATCTACAGACACGCAGTCAGATCATCTACAGACACACAGTCAGATCATCTACAGACACACAGTCAGATCATCTACAGACACACAGTCAGATCATCTACAGACACACACAGTCAGATCATCTCCATACACACACAGACAGATCATCTACAGACACACAGTCAGATCATCTACAGACACACAGTCAGATCATCTACAGACACACACAGTCAGATCATCTACACACAGACAGATAATCTACAGACACACACAGAGAGATCATCAACAGACACACACAGTCAGATCATCTACAGACACACACAGTCAGATCATCTACAGACACACAGACAGATCATCTACAGACACACACAGTCAGATCATCTACAGACACACACAGTCAGATCATCTACAGACACACAGTCAAATCATCTACAGACACACAGACATATAATCTACAGACACGCAGTCAGATCATCTACAGACACACAGTCAGATCATCTACAGACACACAGTCAGATCATCTACAGACACACACAGTCAGATCATCTCCATACACACACAGACAGATCATCTACAGACACACAGTCAGATCATCTACAGACACACAGTCAGATCATCTACAGACACACACAGTCAGATCATCTACAGACACACAGACAGATAATCTACAGACACACACAGAGAGATCATCAACAGACACACACAGTCAGATCATCTACAGACACACACTTTCAGATCATCTACAGACACACATCCACATTGTGACCAGTTGACTGTAAATTATCTCTTATATGTTGTTAATACCTCAGTATCTACAGCTGACAGTTTAGACTCTTCAGTCCATCAGAAATAAACCCTACACCAGAGTCCTGCAGGTCATTGTTACTCAGATCCAGCTCTCTCAGGACACAGTTTGAGGATTGAAGAGCTGAAGACACAATTTCACAATGCTGATCTGAGAGACCACAGACAGGAAATCTGGAAGAGATTAAATACATTAAAGGAGTGGGTCACAGATCTACAATGGCCTTCATAATAATATAAATTATAATATTTCTTGAATAATTATTAATCAAAGTTACATTTATGCACGCTAGAAAATAAGTTGATTATGGCTTTAGTCTGTCTTTCTACTCTCTAAGAAGCTGCTCTCATTGTGTGTGTAACCATGCCTGATAAGGAAGTAAGCTAAGTGTTTCTCTGCGTATGTGTGTTAGTATCTGTCTGTACAGAGAGAAGCTCAGACAGTCCAGGACAAACGTTCTGCTGCCGATGTCCAGCATATCAGATATACGTCTTTGGAGAGACGTATTGCGTCTGACCTCTGATCACTCGTCACTAAAATAGTCATCATCAAAAGCAGTGGCGGCTGGTGGCAAATGTTCTGGGTGGGGCGCTACATCCAAATTTTAGCATACGTCCCAATATGATTTATCCCAGTATAACAAAAAGAAAAGGATTAAGACATGAAACATTTTAAATAAAGAAAATTGTTTTACCAAATTCAAGTTTGAGGATGATTCTCACAAAACTATATTTTCTGCAAGCTTTTTTCAAGAAAAATTAAAACATTTTGCTTTTAATTTTAATAATAATTCAAAATTGAAGTATACAGTGCAACAGAAAAATCTGTGAGAAAAATAAATAAATGTTACATTTGTTTAGACCAGTGATACTCAAGTCTGGCTCGCGAGATCCACTTTCCTGCAGAGTTTACCTCCAACACTGTTCAAACTCACCTACCCGTGATTTTCTAATGATCCTGAAGACATTGATTAGCATGCTCAGGTGTGTTTGATTAGAGTTAGAGCTAAACTCTGCAGGAAAGTGGATCTCGCTAGCCAGACTTGAGTGTCACTGGTTTAGACCATTTTCTATACATATATAAATAACTACAAGTCAAGATGCAGAACCACACAGAGACGCCAACAGACCACTATCCCAGTCGTATGGCGCTTATAATATGACAAAACTATTTGAATTTGAATTGTGTAAATTTTAATTATTGATAAGTGTCATTTAACAAAACTGAATATTATGTGGCATGTAACAGTTCTGAATTAGATTTTTTAAATAATGAACATTTGAAATTTAACCGCTTTAGTTACTAGTCCGCACAAAACACTTTAACTACGAGAGAAAGCGGCAGCCGTGCGGCGATTCCAGGATTACCTCGACAAAATGATCTCGTGGCCACGACATATCATGGCCAGGACAAAACTAGCCTAATTGAACTGAACATGTGCCCTCCCGGTCACAGCAAATGCATCGTTCGACTTTTCGGAGATCATCTACTCTTCCCTGTGGATGACCTCTGACCTACTCTCTGTACGATCTGAATTTCTGCGCTTTGAATTTTAAATATTGAATTTGATGTTCCGAATTTCTTCTTCATCTTGAAAACTTGAAGCTGTATTTTTAAAAACTGGATATTTGCAAACAACCTCACAACCACAAGTTTGTCCGCGACCTGCCACGCTAAACTGCAAACTGTCAACAAACACTTCCTCATCCCATAATGCACAGCGCAGCTAACTTATTATAGCTGTTAATATGACCAGTAATGTCTGTGATTATTTTCTCTTCATTCACAGTGAAAATGTCTGAATTGCAGCTTTACTGATCGATGGTGTCCACCGTCCCTTTGCTTCACCTGCTGCTGATTTAATAAACGAGTTTCTCATGTGAATGGCTTGTGTTTACCGCGGTGATAACAGCCGTTTACTCCACTATCTACTGCATTAAAAACACCTGGAGAGACTCCTTTAAGATTCTGGCCTGTTATTTAGGAGAAAATCTCTCATTTACATTTACATTTATTCATTTAGCTGACGCTTTTATCCAAAGCGACTTACAATTGCTATATATGTCAGAGGTCGCACGCCTCTGGAGCAGCTAGAGGTTAAGTGTCTTGCTCAGGGACACATTGGTGTCTCACAGTGGATTCGAACCCGGGTCTCTCACACCAAAGGCATGTGTCTTATCCACTGCGCCATCACCACCCCACCTAGTAACATTTATTATAAAGGTGTCAAATTCATTATTAAATATGATAGTTTAGTTAATGATGAAACACTCACAGAGCTTTTCTGCAGTTGATCACAGCTGGTATCAGTCTTCTTCTCCCCTCAGCTGATGTGTTGTATTTCATGAGCTCAAACTCATTCAGCGGCTCCTCTGACATCTGAAGCATGTAGGAGATTGTTGAGCAGTGACCAGGAGAGAGTTCCTTCTCTGAGTGTTTGTCTGATTTCACAAACTCCTGAATCTCTCTGAACAGAGTCTGATCTTTCACTTCTAGCAGACAGAGGAACAAATTGATGGATTCACCAGCTGAGAGACTATGACTACCCTTGATCTTCTCTTTGATGTACTGTGTGGTTCTCCTGATGCTCTCTGAGCTGTTCTCTGTGTGTGTCAGTAGATCCTGTAAGAGTCTCTGATTGGACTCCAGTGAGACGCCCAGCAGGAACCGCAGGAACAGATCCAGACGTCCATTCTTACTCTTGAGTGATTTATCTACTGCTGATGTTAGTAGATCATACAGAGAGTGTTTATCAAAACTGTAAGATCTGAATTCATGCAGTTGCTCCATGTTCTTTGTTAAATAGCAGTAAAACAGATAGAAAGCAGCGAGAAACTCCTGAAGGCTCAGATGAATGAAGCTGTAGACTTTCCTCTGATGAATCACAGATTCCTGCTTAAAGATCTCAGTGCAAATCCCAGAATACACTGAGGCGTCAGTGACGTCTATGCCGCTCTCAATCAGGTCCTTCTCATAGAACATCACATTGCCCTTCATCAGCTGTTTGAAAGCCACTTCAGCAAGTTTCACAATCACTTCTCTGTTGGACTGCAGGAGTTTCTCTGGATCTCTCTCTTCATACTTCTGGTTCCTCAAGTTGATCTGAATCTGCAGGAAGTGGATGTACATTTCAGTCAGAGTTTGAGGGATTTCTGCACTCAGATCTTCTTCCAGGAGCTTCTGAAGCACAGTGGATGAGATCCAGCAGAAGACGGGGATGTGGCACATGATGTGGAGGCTTCTTGCTCTTCTGATGTGTGAGATGATTCTGCTGGCTTGATGCTGGTCACTGATCCTCTTCCTGAAATATTCCTCCTTCTGAGGCTCATTGAATCCCTGAATTTCAGTCAGACGGTTGATGTATTTGGAGGGGATCTGATTGGCTGCTGCTGGTCTGGAGGTGATCCAGATGAGAGCAGAGGGAAGCAGCTCTCCTTTCATGAGCTTTGACATCAACACACCCACTGATGAAGTCTCAGTCACATCACAAACTTCCTGAGCGCCTGAAAACATCAGTGTGATTCTGCTTTCATCCAGACCATCAAAGATGAACACAACTTTACACTCCTCATAAATCTTTGAGCCCAGATCTTGAAGTTCAGGATGAAAGTCCAGCAGAAGTCTGTGAAGACTGTACTGATGATCTCGGATCAAGTTCAGCTCTCGAAATGGAAGCACAAACATCAAATCTACATCCTGATTGGCTTTTCCCTCGGCCCAGTCCAGAATGAACTTCTGCACAGAGACGGTTTTTCCGATTCCAGCGATGCCTTTAGTAAGAACAGTCTTGATCTGGTCTTTCTCCTCACATCCTGGTTCATCTGAGGCTTTAAAGATGTCATTGCAGTAGATTGGACTGTCTTGTGAGTGTTGTGTTCTGGCTGTTTTCTCCATCTGTAAAACCTCATGTTCTTCCTTCACTCCTTCACTCTCTCCCTCTATGATGTAGAGCTGTGTGTAGATCCTGTTCAGGAGGCTTTCATTCTCCTGGAGTTTCAGTCCCTCAAATAATCTCTCATACTTGTTCTTCATGCTGGTTTTGAGCTGCTCTTTGACTCTCTGTAGTTCATCATTCTCTGGTTGATCATGTTTATTCAGAGACGCTGTAACGCTCGTGTTGTTCAGACAGAAGACAGAGGCTCCTCCAGAGATGCTTCGCTCTCCATCTGCTCTGCTCAAATATCACAAGAACAACTGATTCAAATATCTAACAATAAAGGATGTATAAATGGAAATGTAAATCGATAGAGATGCCAGTCTTGTATTTTCAGTATATTTTCAGTTTATCTGTGAAGTAATATTTATTGTATATAATATAATATTAGTAAATGTAGGAGCACGTGTTTATTGTGTTGAGTTCTGTCTGTGTGCACTGAGTGTGTTTGTGACTCCCATAAATCAGTTCAATCATCACTACACACCTGGGGTCAGAGGTCACTGCTTCATCACTGAGGTCAGGAGGAAGAAAACCCTTGGATCCGTCACTCTTCAGAGACACACAGCTGTGATCTGGTGATGAAGATCTCTTCCTCTTCCTGAAGATCCTGATGAACACACAGAAATCATTCTTCCTTTAGTTCTGTCTGCGGTTTCATTTATTATAAGCAGGGCTGCAACAATAACTGATCAAATCAATAATAATAATAATAATAATAACGGTCAGTGAGTGTGATTATGGATTAGTCTCGTCTGAACGCTGTGCTCAGAAATCATCCGTCAGTCACATCACTTTATATCAGTGAAGAACACACTTCTCTGGATGCATACGGTTAAATTCTTCTCTGGGAATGTTAGAAAGCATAACCTGAGAAGAAATCTGTGATCCGGTGATTGTTCACGCTGGTCAGTGTTCATCAGTGCAGCATCAATTGACCTTAACACTGGATTATATCTCACCTGGGGTCAGAGGTCACTGGATCATCACTGAATACAGGAGGATACTTCATGGATGCATCACTCTTCAGAGACACACAGCTGTGATCAGGAGATGAAGATCTCTCTCTGTTCTCCATAATGACAAACTGATTCACACCTGCATATGGAAACATAAGAGAACAAATGACACATAATATTGTGATTATTATTGCAGTAAATCTTAACGCTACACACACGATGAGACTGAAGAGAATGTGGAGCTGCAGCAGGATCCTTTTCTTCTGAATCATAAAGTGATGCTTTACTGACTGTAGTGAAGAAGATCCTCATGAGCATCGTCAGTATCTGAGCTCACTGATGCTCTTGTGTCTTACTGAACATATTTGACTTCAGCAGCAGCAGGAGAAAAGCATCAGTCTGTTCAGAGCGTGATGTGTTTCTGCTGCTGTAACACACATCAACTAACTGATCATGACATCTGATGAGGATGATTTTCAGAGCTGATGCTTCATTGTTGAAGCGCTGCTGAAAACCCCTCAAATCTCAGACATGCAGCCCATTATATTTCTCAAATGTGTGATAGTTTCACTGTTTCCACCAAACAAACAAGATCAGCAAAACTATTAATAACACAAATCTCACTGCATTCATATTATTCCAGAACATCTTATTATTTTAAAGTGAAAATGTGCTGAATTTCGATTGCCCTCTGCATGATGCGCTCAATTAATTTAACACGTTTAATACCCTTTCATTTTCATTTCACTTTATTTTATGTAGTTATTCCATCCCTGTGTGTTATATGTGAAATAAGTCAAATAACTGAGCACAGTGAAGAAATGTCAGCCTGAAAACATGTTCAGTTATGGGTCTTTGGCAATATTCAGCAAATAATTAATTCATTTAAATGAACATATTTAATTGCTGAGCAGAAATGTAGTATTTCTGATGAAATGTTTGTGTAATCAGTTATTCTACATACATATAGTCATTATATATATGTGTGTGTGAGCAGCGTGTGAAGCTGAGAGGAGCAGATATATGGAGAAACTCATGTTTTCTGCACATGTAAGCAGACTGAGTGTCAGCATCCCATACTTTACTCAGTCTTCTGCTGATGCTTCACTTCTGTCTCCTGAAAGACTGCTTTTACGCTCCAGGATCTTATATAAATGCTGCTTTACTGTACACCTCATCAAATATCAGCTTTGTGAAAGTAAAGGGCCCAGATTCATCAAATTGTTAATAAAATGAGCATGATTTAATCTCAAACTGTACATGTTTTCTGTCGAGTTTGCTTTCGTTTTCACAGATGAAGAATTCCTCTCTTCTTCGGATTTAATGACAAATAAGAACCACAGCTTCAAAAACAAGACCAATATTTATTTGATGATTTATTATCAGTATTATTTATCATTAATTGTTTATTATTATCATTATTTAGATGATTCGTCCACTTTTACATGCGTCACAACTGCATTAATGTTTAAAGATCAGATTTAACACGACAGAGACGGAATGAGAAAAATATCTTCAATAATATGAACTTATATCAGAAGCTGATCATCAATTTACCTTCATCTGATGTTTATGATGGTTTTTAATCAATTTTTCAGTCGAGTTTGCTTTCGTTATCAACACAAGGAAGTCGCCCAATTCTCTTCTTCTTGATTTTATGGCGTATTGCAGTCATGATTTATCAGCTGCTCACCGCCACCTACTGGACCGGAGTCTGCAGCATGGATTAGCCTTTATCTCAATGACTCCCAAAAAAAACATTATAATAATTTCAGTTTTACCCCACTACTATCTAAATTCTATAATATACCCGTGTATCCTTCAGATATTATATATCTTCTCCTGTTGTTCCCTAAACACCCTCAAGGGTTCCACTTCCTGTCTGATTTATCTTTTGCTTTAATCTAATCCTCTTTTCTCTATACTTCCTACAATGCAACATTATATGTTCTACATTTTCTCTGATTTTACATTCCATACATTCATCTGATTTACTTTTATCTAACAAAAACAATGTTATATTTAACCCTGTGTGGTCAAACCCCCTTCTATTCTTTCCATTCACACCCTGTGTATTAATACATTTCTGTATACTATAATACCTTCTTCCACTATTATCCATGTCCCACCTGTCCTGCCATTTCTCCATCATATTTACCAAAGGGAATATTCATTATTTCACTCACCCTGGTTGATTTCTTTTCTCTTTTGTCTGCTTTCTCATTCCCTTTTATATTTACATGAGCAGGTACCCAGCAGAATCTCACATCTGAAGCCTTCGCAATCTAAATAAGTTCTGATGGATTTCTAGCATTAAATCTTCTCTATTAGATTTCATATTTTGAATACTATATAGGGCTGCTACAGAGTCAACACAACATACCAGTCTGTCTGGTTTTACTTCCTCCACCCACTGCAGCCCTACAATAATCGCCATCATCTCTGCCGTATAAACTGACACCTGATCAGCTAATCTTTTCTCAATACTTACATTCAATGTTGGTATATATATTCCTATACCTACCCTATTTCCTTCATCTTTGAATCCATCTATGTAAATATCTAAATAACTGTAAAATTAGCTTTTTATGTATTGACTTGCCATGCATCCTTTCTCACTTTCTTCCCATTTATCCTTTATTTCCATTATATTTAAATCTACCTCAGTTTTTGGAAACAACCAAATAGGGATATTACTAACAGATACTGTCTAACCTATATTCCTCTGATTTAGCCTTTGTTACCCATCCAAAACCATTACCTTGAAAAGAATTATACCCCCATCATTCTTTAATAACACTATTGATAGGGTTTTCATTACCACATCCACGTAAACGACACCAGTATGCAAGCATGAGTTTCTCCCTTCTAAGATCTAAGGGCACTTCTCCTAACTCTACCTGGATCGCCATAGTTGGTGTTGATCTCATCGCACCAGAACAAATCCTCAAAGCTTTATTAATAACCCTATCCATTTTCATTAAATGTGTTTTCGCTGATGCTCCATACACAAAGCATCCATAATCTATTGTTGACCTCATTAGAGCCCTATAAATAAACATCAGTGATTCTTTATTTGCTCCCCAATCTTTCCCAACTAATGCTCTCATTAAGTTTATAACTTTCTTACATTTTGATTCCACCTTTTCCATACTTTGGAAACAAACATACACACACACACACACACACGCACGCACGCACACACACACACACACACGCACGCACGCACACACACACATGTTGGTTTTTGTGGTTTATGGGGACTCTCCATAGGCGTAATGGTTTTTATACTGAACAAACTGTGTGTGCTATTGCCCTACACCAACCCTACACCTAAACTTAGCCCTCACAGGAGACTTTGTGCATTTTTATATTTTCAAAAAAACACCATTTAGTATGTTTTTTAAGCCTTTTGAATTACGGGGACATAGGCAGTGTCCTCATAAACCACCTTCATATTGTAATACCTCTGTCATACCCATGTCATTATACACATTTGTGTCCTCATAAACATGCACACACACACACACACACACACACACACACACACACACACACACACACACACACACTCTCTCTCACTCTCTCACACACTCTCTCACACACACACACACACACGCTCACACACTCTCTCATCGTGTTGTGGTGTTGGAGCGGTGTGTTCTGTCAGGTCGTGTCTCATGTAAGATGAATGACAGACAGTCATGTGACCTGCAGATGTTTAATGGCAGCACATGCTCACAGTGAACTGCTGATGTGTTGATGAATCATAATCATAATCATGTTCCTGTCGCTGCAGCCGCTGAAGACCCCAGACACACACCAGCACTAGCTCAAGTTACTAATGCAGCACTAGATCCAGCACTGAAGTGACTCCACAGACAAACTAAACATGAACTGGAGCCTCAGAGCAGACTGATGATGACGATGATGATGAAGACATTCACTCGTTTACATTTAAAAAAGAAATTATGTGAATAACAGACTTGCTGCATGTCAGTGTGTCTGCTTTCAACACATAAAACATGAACATATTTCAAAAGATGTACATTTACTGGTGTTTGTTTATTGCCCTTTGTTAATTTTACATACAGTTCCTTCATATTATTTACATGTGAAAATATTTTATTTTGTGATGATTTTAGTCTTGCTTTCAGTTGAATAAATGTCATTTCTCACTAAACATTGACTGCATTTAGATCAAACTAAACACTTCGAAACAGATCTGAGGGCTTCACATCAAGCTTTCTGCAGGTCTTATAACGTTCTTATTCACTCCTCCACAAACTCAGGCCTGAAAACATGCTTCATAATTCATATTCACTCATAAAATCATGGCATGTTCTTCCTCAGTATTTTTGTCTGGTTTTAAATATTCTCAAATCAAGATACATTTACTGGAGATATGAAGTCTGATCTGAATCAAAAGAGTTTATGATTAAAACAAGAACAAATATTTCCTCTGAATGACGACATTGGCACAGATTTCTTCTTCTTTTAATCATAAACTCACTTCAGTTTCTCAGAAAACAAGACCTTTTATTATTTATTTTTTTCTCCAGTAAATGTATCTTTAGTCAAACAAGACAGAAATACTGAGAACAGCACTGTTTTGCAGCGTGATCAGAAAGTAGAGCAACACTTATTTCCATATTCTAAGTTGTTTTTAGTCAAATCAATTAAAAAGTGAGAGAGATTTTTTGCTCTCTAGACATTTACAGACCGTTCTAATGTATTGTGTTCCTTTTAAAAAGGTTTTAACACTGCAGAAATCATTTTCTTCCTTAGTATTCTTGTCTTGTTTTCTAGTACAAATATCTAAAACTTCTTGAATCAGGATGCATTTGCTGGACAAGGAAAATGACTCGAGATATTTAGTCTCGTTTTCTGACATTATTATACAAATGTTGTTGGTATGGAGGTAAGAAAAATAATCTTAATTCAATATAATTTTTCTTACACCATTGGCAGATATTTTTAGTAGTTTTAGTTTTTTTCAATCTTTACTCGTCTGACTCTCAAACAGCAGAAACACACCAAATCTGCAAAACCAGACACTAATGCTCAGACTTTCACACTTTTTTCAAAACACAACACACAGTTCTCTCTGTAACACACACACGTCTAACAGGAATTAATATTGTGGCAAAGGTGTTTGCAAATGTTTGCTTTTGAGATGAGTTTGTCATATTTTGAATGCAGAGCTTCATTTTGCAAGAGATGTGAGGTGCTTTGCATTTTGTGTGCAATTCTTAGATTTGGGTGTAAAGTTTTGAAAAAAAGAGGCAAAGTTTTTTGAAAATGTGTGTAAGCAGCTTTTTTTCAGGATATTTTTTTCAGAAAAGAAGAGAATATCTTAAGTCATTTTACTTGTCAAGTAAACGCATCTTAATTCCAGAATCTGTAGATATTTCTACTAGAAAACGACAAAAATGCTGAAGAAGAAAATAATTTTTTGCAGTGAAGTCTCAAACTGAGCTTCATCAGACCTGCAGAAACCATCAGTGGATCATAAAGCTGAGCATCGTTTCCTGTTATAGTACTGTACTGAGAGATTATGAGCTGAACTAATGGTGCAAACCGAGTTAACTCCAAACTAACTAGTAGTCATTAATCGGCTGGTCTGAACTTACTGTACATGTGTCACACACAGCTGGTGAAGAGCTGATCATGTGATGTGTGTCTGGATCAGGGCTGCAGTCACATTCACTCATCAACCAAACCCAGAACTACAGGTCATGTGACTAGTTAAGCGGTTAACTCCGTTAGTCTCTAGTGAACCCGCTGCTGTACACATAAATAATAAAGTGTTCATCACGTCTTCAGTTTCTCCAGTTCAGATGATGATGGTCATCAAACGCCAGTGTCCTTCATCACCTCTTCCCATGGTTCATCTGGAGTGACAGCATCATATTCCACATCCAGACTGTGTGTGTGTGTGTGTGTGTCTGTGTGTGTGTGTGTGTGTCTGTGTGTGTGTGTGTGTGTGTGTGTGTGTGTGTCAGTTTCCTGGTTTGATCAGATTTATAGATGAAAAACTACAGAGGACTAAAACCGAAGGAGAGTTGGGTCTGAGAGGAGCAGCAGGAGCAGGAGCAGGTGAGGATGATGAGGATGATGAAGATGGTGGTGTCAGTCGCTCCGGCTCAGAGGTGTGAGGAGGTGGAGAAGCACAGCTTCAGTGTGTACGGGTTCGAACCGTCTGAAAAACAACAACAAAACAAACGCTTCTGAAGGACAGTGCTAGATGAAAAAATATGACATTTAAACAAACTAAGAAAAAATTACATCATTATAATTCTGTTCAAAAACAAACGACGCATTGAGAGCGGAGGAAAACATTTGAACAGAATGAGGATGTGTACATTTTTCATAGCTTGTCTTCTGGGAAACATCACCCGGATTGCCCGGAGCTTCTGAAGGGCAGTACAAAATGAAAAATACATGACATTTAATAAAACTAAGAAAAAATTCCCCATGATCACCATCCTGTTCAAAAGTTTTCACCCCCGGCTCTCAATGCGTCGTGTTTTCTTCTGGAGCATCAGTGAATCCTTTTTCTCACATAAATCATAATTTGGTTGATCTTGCCCTATAATTATGAATGAAATAAAGGTCCCTGCTGGAAAAAAACTATAGACACCATCACAAAATGTGTAATGCTTTTACTGGTTATAATGGGACTTGTACTGGTTTTAATGGAAACTGTAATGGACCCTGTGGGTCTCTACTGGTAACTGGTCACCTTCTATTGGTGGCTTGTTAAAACCAATCAATCCTATTGGAATAAGTCCCAAAACACACTACAGAAAACCATTTTCTAATGGTTTTAAAGGTTAAAAGTTGATGGTTTGTAATGGTATTTGAAGTGGAAAACATTAGGAGTTTCAGCAATGGTTCTATAGTTTTTTCAGCATGGCATCCTCTGTAAGTTTGAAACTTATAGTTAAATTCAGTTTCACACAGAATAAAATACAACTGAGACTGATTCATAATGGTATTATTATCCAAAATATATTTCATAAGTGGCTGAAATATTCTGTATTACTGATGTAACTATTAAAAAACATATATTTGAATATACAGTAAATATTTGTCTTTCTAGTAAGATCTTTCCTCTGGTGGTTGACTCACTGGGGATCCGGATCTGATAGTGGTTGAGGACCGTCAGAACCTCCACGGCGTGAGTCTTACTGTCGAACTCCAGCAGGCCAGAGATGGTCTTTGAGCTGGCTGCAGATCCAAACACACGTCACAAACATTTCTACAGCAGCTTCACAGAATAAGACTCAGCAGAACTCAGACTCACGTTTGGCGTCAAACACTTTGTATTTGATGAATCCTGGGACGTCGTGTTCTGTGCATAACTGCAAAACAACAGATGAATATGAGTGCGATTGAACAGAATCCAGCAGAGGACCCTAGTGAGACACACCGACTCACCAACACCTGCTTATTGACCCGTCTGTACAGAGTTAACCAAACCCTGACAGAAAACCAGCATGTCCTTAAACTGAGCTTTTTCAGATTTAACTCACTTCTGGGACCTGAACCTTTCAGATAATGTAAAGACAAAAGTGAAGACGGAACCATTTTAGCACCAATTACTGAAGCTGACACACAGACGGGGTTATTATAGTTCACTAAAACTATAAAACATTTTCATTACATTACATTAATTGAAATTTAAAACATTTTAAAAACTAATAAAAATGACAAAAAAACACAACAAAATCAGTTTAAAAAGTAAAAAAAATAAAATAATCCAAGATATTAACAAAAACTATAATAGTATCTCAATGTTTCAGTTAACATTTATTTCATTTTAAGTAACAGAAATGTTTTATATGGATTTAATTTTTAATTTGAACTTTAATAACCCTGCCTGCTTGATTTGAGCTATTTTCAAAAAAAAAAGAAAATAGAAACTAATTCAAAATATTCATAGAAACTATAATGGTAACACTTTACAATAAGTTCTCATTTGTTGTATCATGAATTAATGCATTAATTAACATGTATAATATGTAATAATGAGCAATATATTTTTACAACATTTATTAGACTGTTAATGTAAGTTAATATAAAAGTTCATGTTCATGTTAGTTCACACGGTCTTGACTAAACTTAACAGATACAGCTTTTGATTTTAATAATGTGTGAGTAAATGCTGAGAGTAACATGAAGTATTTTTCATTGTTAGTTTGTTAGCAGTGAAGGCCTATTGTAAAATATTATTTATTATATGCTATCTCAATGATTGTAAAATAACAGCACACAGAATTCATCACAGAGATGCCTCATCCAATCAGATGCGTGTGTTTTACATTTACATGTAGGCATTTAGCAGATGCTTTTATCCAAAGCAACAAATGAGGACAATAGAAGCAAACAAAACCAACAAAAGAGCAACAACATGCAATATATAAATATATATATACAGTGCCCTCCATAAATATAGGAACAGTAAAGACTAAATTGCTCTGTTGGCTGTGGAGTCAAGACATTTACAAATATGATTAAAAGATGAATATGAGACAAAACTAGAGAATGTCACATTTTATTTTTAGCCGTTTCAACGCATAGATGTTTTACCAAATAAAGAGAACAGCACTTTTAGAGTTCATCCCACTCATTGATGTGAGCATAAGTATTGGGACAGTTGAACATAAGGCAGATATAAAAGATTAAAAGCTATTATTTAGTTGCAGATCCCTTGCACACAATCACAGCAGTGAGTCTGTGACCCATAGACATCACCAGACTCTTGCTCTCATCCTTTGAAATACTTTTCCCAGCCTTTAATGCAGCCAATTCCAATTGTTGCTTGTTTTGGGGAGTTTCTGCCTTTACTCTCCTCTTCAGCTGGTGAAATTCATGTTCAATCAGATTTAAATCTGGAGGTTGACTTGGGCAATCTAAGACTTTCCATTTCTTTGCTCTTATAAATTCCTTGACTGAACTGCAGGGTGTTTTGGGTCATTATCCTGATGCAATATGAAGCACTTCCCAATGAATCTGGTGGCATTTTCTTGAATATTGGTAGGCAAGATGGTTTTGTACCCTTCCAAATTCATTCTGCTACTGTCATCATACATTAAGTCATCAGTAAAGTTGAGAGGGCCTGTTCCAGAGACAGCATGCATGCCCATGCCATGACACCACCTCCACCATGCTTTACAGATGAGGCTGTATGCTTGGGATCATTGCAGTTCCCTTTCTTTCTCCACATTAGTGCTTTCCCATCACTTAGATAAAGGTTCATCTTTGTCTCATCGGTCCATAAACACAGCTTCAAAACTCTTCTGGCTCACCTTTGTGCTTTTTTGCAAACTCTAATCTTGTCTTTCTATGTTTGGTGCTGGTCAGAGGTCTGCATCTTGCTGTGTAGCATCTGTAATTCTGTGTCAAAGTCTCCTGAGGACAGTAGATTGTCAGAGCATCACCCAGCTTTCTGGAAGTTGTTGCTGATTTTACAGACACGTCTTTTAGGATTCATTTTCACAGCTTTTATGATTTGTCTGTCATCAGCTACTGTTGTTTTCTCAGTCGATCAGGTCATTGTTGGTTGCTGGTGGTCTCCAAACTCTTGATTTCTCCATCCCTTTGTTTTTGCTAGAGCTCTAACTGACTTCCTCTTTTCTTTTAGCATCCAAATCACTTGCTTTTCTCTCAAAGTCAGCTCCCTCATCTTCATCCTGGTTTGTGTCATCATCATCGAATGCAGGATTCAGAATACAGAAGTAATGGATATAACTGATACGACACATTCCCTGCTTTTAATATCTGAAGAATTAATGCAACAGGACACAGCTGATCACTTAGAAAGACCTGTGAGGCAACTGCTCCAATACTTATGCTCTCATCAGATAGTGGGATGAACTCTAAAAGTGCTGAACTTCTTAACTGCTAAAACATGTATGTGCTGAAACGGCTAATAATAAAATGTGACATTCTGTAGTTTTGTCTCATATTCATCTTTTAATCATATTTGTAACTGTCTTGACTCCACAGCCAACAGAGCAATTTTGTCTTCACTGTTCAATACTTATGGAGGACACTGTATATATAACGATATAACAATTCTCGGTTAGCCTAACGCAGTACACGGAGCAAGGTTTTAAATTTGTGTCCCTGGAGCACAAAAGCAGTCATGAGTAGCACAGGTATATTTGTAGCAATAGACAACAATACATTGTATGGATCAAAATTATACATTTCTCTTTTATGCCAAAAATCATTAGGATATTAAGAAAAGATCATTTTCCATGAAGATATTTTGTAAATGTCCTGTAAAAGTAAACTTAATTTTTGATTAGTAATATGCATTGCTAAGAACTTCATTTGGACAACTTATATATAGGTATAATAAAGCAGAATTAGAATAAAGAGTGCTATAGAGGGTCAAATGAAGATGAAAGAGTGTGTTTTGGGTGTTTTGTGAGCGTCTCACCTGCTGCAGGTCGTCCTCGCTGATGCAGGGCGGCACGTTGTAGAAGTGCAGCACACAGGAGGGCGGCTGGATGATGTTCTTGGACGCCTGACCGGCGCTGGTGAAGCGGTTGTTACGTGTCATAGCGAAGTCCTTATAGCTGCTGGAGCCGTCCTCCAGCTCAAACACCTGACTCGGGATCACAGCGTGCTGCTTCGACACACTGCACACACACACACACACACACACAGAACATGTTAATAAACATAATGTCATAAACACTGACTACAGCTGATCGCCTCTTGCTGTTTGAGGTTCAGAGTGTGTGTGTGTGTGTGTGTGTGTGTTTGTGACAAATGAGGACATAAATGTGTATAATGACAGGTATTACAAGGTGAAGGTGACTTTTCAGGACATTGCCCCATGTCCCCACTTTTCAAAACACTTATAAATCATACAGAGCGAGGTTTTTTTGGGGGGAAATAGAAATGCACAGTCTCCTGTGAGGGCTAAGTTTAGGTGTAGGGTTGGTGTAGGGCAACAGCACACACAGTTTGTTCAGTATAAAAATGTGTGTGTGTGTGTGTGTGTGTGTGTGCTCACCAGACGTTGAGGCGTTTGCTGAACACCTTGATGCTGTTGAGGTGTGTGATTGCTCTGTCGACCGCGTACTCATCACCCATCTCTACTAGAGCGGTGCCCGGGACGCTCTTCATGAACTTCACCTACACACACACACACACACACACACACACACACACACACACACACACACACACACACACAGAAACACAGCTAAATACTATAACCATAACCCTAACAGAAAACATTCTGCATCTTTGCTCTATTTACTTTTATAATGTTAAAATACAAATAAGGACGTCAGTAAAGAGGTTTTGTCAGATTAAACTCACTTCTGGGAACAAATTTGTTCCAATATACAGTCAAACTAAAAATTATTCAGACAGCAGATATCATTTTTGATATTTTTTACTAGTGGGTGCAGGACACTAGAGTTAATTTATGTAAGTGAGGAGAGTAAAATAAAGTAAACTGTGACATATTATACCCAAAACTTCAGTCAAATTTGGGAGCAAAACTGATTCAGACACTTTAACCTTTTCCTCCAGTGTTTTTCTTTAATTGCTAATGTGATGTTTTTCCTCCACAGACTGAACTAAATGAAGCATTGCTTGGTGATTGGTCGAGCTAAACTGGTTTTATCTAATTGTGTTCTTAAATTTAACATCTGACCGCTATTCAACACAATTCATTACATACCTTTCTATCAAAGTTATCTGACATCATCAAGATCAATTTATTCTGACACAGATTAACTCTGAGCTCTTCTCATATTTTAGTACCATTTTCTAAATTATAAAGAATAAACTATGATAATGTGAGAAATGTTGAGAAATGTGTCTGAATAAATTTTGGTTTGACTGTATATTGTACAAATACATCAGAGATTTCATAGTTAACTAAAAGTCAAACCATAATTTTTTTAATATTATTTGAAATAAAATATAAACCTATAAAATATTTTTAAAAACTTGAAATGATTTTATTTCAGCTAGTTGCCAAGGAAACATTTCTCATTTCTATTTAGTTTAACGTACTAAAATAACTAAACAATGCATATATTACTTGATGATGACTAAAACAAAAAACAACACCTAAAACAACTCAAATAAAATGGAATAAAAACTCTATAGACATAAAATGACTAAGTTACTAAAATAATTTAAAAAAATCACATCCAGAGTAAAACCAAATCCAAACATTACTAAAATCAACACTGCTATCTGAAGAACGCTTTACCTTCTCGATGTTTCCGTAGAGACAGAAGAGGTTGAAGATGCGGGTGCAGTTCATCTTGGCGGGATGCAGGCCGCTCACCATGGCAACGGAGCTGGAGGCGTGGCTCATGTATGAGGAGGTCTGGGGCAGCGGATACGCCACCACCTCCGGGACATCATGAGAGCCGCGCTTGAAGCGATTATTACCGGGCAGCGGCAGCAGGGGGCAGTGAGAGCCTGCACACACACACACACACACTTAATAAACCCCTCAAACGTTCTGTTAGATCACACTGCTTTGGCTGTTGTTTTATATCCGAGCCCGTTTAGAGGGCTAGAGCTTGACTGGCTCGTGTCTGTGGTGCTTGAATGAGTGACTGACCGTATCCGTTATCGCTGTACGAGGACGGATGTTCTCCCAGGATGGCCTGCCGCTGTCGGCCTTTACCACGCTCTAAAACACATTCAACACACACACACCGACTGTAAATACACCCACATTTACACCAGTAAAACATTCACTGTGAGAACACAACAGACGCACATGATCCTGAAGACAATGAAGATCTGTTGAATATCATTAACATCCCTCACTTCACACGACTCAATGCGTGTCTGGATGATTTACTGGGGAGGTGTTTTAATTCTCATTCTCAATCACAATACGATTTGTTTCAATATTTTAATATATAATTTAATTGATAAAATAATGTCAAAACACAAAACATCTTAAAGATTTTTTTTTTAAGACCATTACTGTACTGTATGTAAAATTTAGTTCTGCATTTCTGTAGCTCAAACAGTAAAGCACCGAGATCACAACACCAAGCTAATGGGTTCAATTCCCAGAAAATACATGAACCGATTCAATGCAATGCAAATCCGTTTGGATAAAAGCATCTGCCAAATGCATAAAAGTAAATGCAATTTCTTTTTCTGATTTTGGATGAACATGTTCTATCTGAAACTAAAAGCAGTCGACTAGAGACCATTTGCAATATTACATTCACTTTCACATGTCACTGAACCAAACGAAACACAAGAGCTGCTGAGCGCCTCGTAAAGGTGAAAGAGGGAAATAAAAGTCATTAAATGTCACAGAAACAGTCCTGTACATACTGAGAGACAGAGAGGCAGAGACAGAGAGAGAGAGAGACGGGTAGAAATAAAAGGCTTTGTAAATTAGGCTGGATTCAAACATAATCCTCTTTAGACGAATCAGAAAAACACATTCAAACATTCAGAAGAAAAAACACTCCCAGGTGTTTAAGTCTGTTTAAGCCAAAGAAGCTTAAACAGACAGAGTTAGAGAATCACTGGAAAACACACGTCAGAGATCACACACACAACAGCACAATACGTGTGTGTGTGTGTGTGTGGACAGAATCAGGCAGACGTGAGTCTGTCTCCGTTGGCCTGCAGGAGGAACTCATGCACAGTCGTGCTAATTGCTACAAAATGAGCAGTTAGTGGCAGGAAGCGTTTGGCACTGCTGGGCTCCGTCTTCAGATGGGCTCAAAGTGACCTTCAGCCATCAGCTGAGCCTCCTCACATACTGACAGCAGAAATATAACGCACGGATGAGGACATAAACACGGAAGAGCAGCACATTCAGCCAAACAGACGGAGATCAGACTGCATGACTACAAAACTCTTCAAGCACTCACTCAGTTTTTATGTGGTTTGCAATTTTTGTAAATAAAAATATGGGACATTTTAGCAAAAAAAATAAAAATAAAATCCACCTTTATAAATATAAAATATATTTACATTTATTTAAAAATAAAGAATAAATATGCTGCAAAAAATTATTTCCTTAGTATTTTTGTCTTATTTGCTAGAATAAATATCTAAATATTCTTGTATCAGGATGCATTAAGTAAAATGACTTAAGATATTTTGTCTTGTTTTCTGAAAATATTATGCAAATTTTATTTTAGCTTAAAACAAGATAAAATATCTGCCAATGGGGAAAGAAAATTTTAATTCAAAGGCTAAACAGGATTACCCCCTTGGCAGATATTTTTGCTTTTTTCAGAAAACAGGACATAATATCTTAAGTCATTTTACTTGTGAAGTAAATGCATCTTAATTCCAGAATTTGTAGATATTCATACTAGAAAACAAGACAAAAATACTAAGGAACAAAATAATTTTTTGCAGTGTATGTGTCACGTGTCTGTTTCCATTTAGTTCCGTTTTGTCCTTATTTGGTATTTCCTGTCCTTGTTTAGTTAATTATCATCCAGTTCACCTGTCTTGTATTAATCATCTTGTTTGTTCTTTATAAGCCTTGAGTTCACTAATCTTCTTCGTCGTGTCTTAAAGTTATGTTTATGATGTTTATTGTTATTGAATACGTTTGCACCATTAAAAAACCTGATTACTCTGAATCCCTCGTCTTCCTGCCTTCCAGGATCAGAATCGCATAACAGTATATATAAATGCAAAACAACATCCAGAATGGGTGTTGCAAATGAACAGACTGTAAAGTTAGCATAAATTAGTCAAATAAATTATGTACTAATTTGAAACGTTCTGAAAAAAGGGTCCAAATAAAGTCATGTTACAATTTAAAATATAGGACACTGATAAATATTACATTTCTGGTAAATAGATTTTCAAAATTTGTTTGTTTTTAGCCAATTTATTTATAATAGTTTATTTTCACATTAAATTCAATATTCTGTCAACAGTGACTGTTGCTGTATAATTTTAGTAATTAAAAATAATTTTCATGTCAGACAGTAAAATGCGAAACATATCTGTTGTTTATCGCAACAAAAAACAAAGCGTCTTTAATTCTTTAAGACAATACACTACTGGTGAATATGGTTAAAATGTATACTAACAGATACCACCATACTTCAGCTGATTAATCACAGTACAGCTAGACAACTGCTTTGTATTACAAGGTTTTTAAATGTTATGTTTGAATATGCACACTATTAATTAATTATATATGCACTAAATTCCATAGATTTCCAGAACATAAATCTAAACAATATATGTGGCAACACTTTATTTTAGGGTCTCTTAACTAGCTGCTTATTAGCATGCATATCACTAGAATATTAGCCATTTATTAATAGTAATTAAGCACATATTAATGCCTTATTCTACATCCCTAATCCTACCCAACAGGCTAAACTTAACAACTACCTTACTAACTATTAATAAGCAGCAAATTAGGAATTTATTGAGGGAAAAGTTGTAATTAATAGTGAATTGTAATTAAAAGTGTTCCCTATTATAAAGTGTTAGCATATATGTAATAGAACAATAAACACTTGAATGTGCCTTTTGGGTGTTTTCTTTCCACTTAATAATAAATATCTTTAAATAATAGTATCTTTAACTAGGATAATTCATATTAAACAGTTTTTCTCCACTTCAGCAGCATTTACATACAGCAAACTTCACAGTTTTATTCTTATCTATATTCTGAAGGTTTTTACTGAAGGGATTTTGGATTTATCTTTTTATCACTCCATAAATCAGAAAATACTGTCAACAGACCGAAAAAAAAAAAAAAACACATTTTCACCATGTTTTTAGGACAAAAATGTTATATTGTGTGAAGGACATCTGAACAAATCCCTCAGTAAAAACCTTCAGAATATAGAGAGGAATAAAACCGTAAAGTTTGGTTTATGTAAGTGCTGCTGAAGTGGAGAGAAAACTTTTAAAGATATGTATCACAATTGAAATCTAAAGACGCAAATAGATAAATTGTAATAAACAAATAAATGTGTATTTTATATGTTTTCTTTCCACTAGTCTGAAAAGCTATGGAAGTAAAATAGATCAAAATCTCAAAATTGACCAGAACATGAAAAAACACTGGTTTTGTTTGTAGTTTCTCATCTTATTACACTTTATCTATTTGCGTCTGTAGATTTCAACTCAACTCATCCAATTCATATCTTTAAAGAGTTTTTTCTCCACTTCAGCAGCACTTACATACACCAAACTTTACAATTTTATTCCTATTTATATCCTGAAGGTTTGTACTGAGGGGATTTTGGATTTCTTTTTTTATTACTCAATAAATCAGAAAATACTGTCAACAGACAGAAAAAAAACACATTTTCACCATGCTTTTACGATTTTTTTTTATATAAATCAGTGTGAAGGATATCTGAACAAACCCCTCAGTAAAAACTCTCAGAATATAGAAAGGAATAAAACTGTAAGTTTTGGTGTATGTAAATGCTGCTGAAGTGCAGAAAATTCTTTTTTAAAATATTTATTGTAATTGAAATCTATAGACGCAAATAGATAAGTTGCAATAAAATAAACACTTAAATGTGTATTCTGGATGTTTTCATTCTACTAGTCTAAAAGAAGACATTATTCTACAAAATTTTATCAATGCATGCAAAAACAATGTCCTATAGCGTCTCACCTCAAAAAATAGTCATGTTAATATTCATCATTTGGTCTGAACCTACAGCTGAGATCGATCAGGCTCCACGTGTCTGAAGGAGATCTGAGCTTCTGCCATCACATGTCTAATTCTAAAAAGTGCTGACGGAAAGTACAGAATGCTGAGAGCGCCTCAATAAAGCGAGACAGACAGAGAGGCAGTAATAAAGAGAGGAAGAGAGGTTTAACACAGAGGTACTGTAGCGCGTTCATTAATATTCTGTGATCTTATAAACACCAGATGATCTTATAAACACCAGATGATTTTATAAACACCAGATGATTTTATAAACACCAGATGATCTTATAAACACCAGATGATTTTATAAACACCAGATGATTTTATAAACACCAGATGATCTTATAAACACCAGATGATCTTATAAACACCAGATGATCTTATAAACACCAGATGATCTTATAAACACCAGATGATTTTATAAACACCAGATGATCTTATAAACACCAGATGATCTTATAAACACCAGATGATCTTATAAACACCAGATGATCTTATAAACACCAGATGATTTTATAAACACCAGATGATCTTATAAACACCAGATGATCTTATAAACACCATTATCAGAGAAACCCTTCAAAATAAACTAACTCAGCTCTCCGTCCCCACCTCCATCTGCCAGTGGATCAAAAGCTTCCTGACAGACAGACAGCAGCTAATAAAGCTTGGCAAATCCAATTCCAGCACATCCAAAAAAAAAAAAAAAAGGTAGGCTAAGGCCAAGTCACATTTTATTATTACATTCATCAATAGCCTAATGTAAAATGCTGGCAAATAAAGCTAAATGTTTACTTACATTATAAATACAGATAAACATTTCTAAAAGCTTTTTTAGTTTTCTCACTTGATAACAAATCCTTTAAATTTAACGGTATTCAGAAAACTAATTAAAAATATTAGGCTATAAGTGTCACGGGACGCTGCGAGAGCACCATGGAAAGACGAGGTCTGGGTCCAAATGCAGGTAAGAATTACTTTTAATATGAAACAAAAGGCCAACAAGGCAAAAAACAAAACAGTATAGAAACGGGATACATCAAACGACAAATGCCTTTAACATGTAATAAATACATTTATGTCCAAATACGTGTATCCCGAGTTCAACCGCAAGTTTATGCAATGCTGTAAATATATTTACCTTTTTCCAAATATTACATTAAGCCTGCTGAGATACAAGGAGTGCCAACTGAAATTCTCAATTCCAAGTCTTGTTTTTTAACATTTGTTAACTACCAAATCAGTGAACGTAATTACTTAAATAATGAGACACAACGAGATGTGTATAAGCTGTTGTAAAGCACCGCAGCTAGCTTGTAAGCATTAGCAATATTGTTATATTTGTAGAAACAGTGTAAAAACTTTACCAAATATGAAAAGGTATAATTGGTAGGTTAACCTCAGTTTGCTAATATTATAACAATCAAAGCTGCTCCTCTTTCCAGATCCCTCCAGAAGATCTGTGTATCTAGCACAGCATTCAGGATTTAAAGGATTAGTTCAGTTTTAAAAAAACTTTTGCTGATAATTTACTCACCCCCATGTCACCCAAGATGTCCATGTTTTTCTTTCTTCAGTCGAAAAGAAATTAAGGTTTTTGATAAAAACATTTCTCCATATAATGGACTTCAATGGGACCCAAACGGTTCAAGGTCCAAATGACAGTTTCAGTGCAGCTTCAAAGGGCTTTAAACGATACCAGACGATGAATAAGAGTCTTATCTAGCGAAACGATCGGCCATTTCAAAAATAAATAAAAAAGTTTAAGTTTTATAAGCACAAATGCTCACCTTGCTCTGTTCTGTGATGTGCGTTCGTGACGTCACGTAATACGCAATGACGTGGAAAAGGTCACGGTTGACGTAAAATCCAAAATTTTCTTTTAGGCTTTTTAATATTAAAACACCCAGGATACGCACACGAAATGGGCATTTTAAACCATAAACTGACACAAAGACATTTGAATATGTGTATATGGTCCTCCTTCCGCACATTTGTAAACACTGACTCAGTACTTCCGCCTAAGTCAACTGTGACCTTTTCCACGTCATTGCGTATTACGTGACGTCACGAATGCGCATCACAGAACAGAGCAAGGTGAGCATTTGTGCTTATAAAACTTAAACTTTTTTATTTATTTTTGAAATGACCGATCGTTTCGCTAGATTACACCCTTATTCATCGTCTGGTATCGTTTAAAGCCCTTTCAAGCTGCACTGAAACTGTCATTTGGACCTTGAACCGTTTGGGTCCCAATGAAGTCCATTTTATGGAGAAATGTTTTTATCAAAAACCTTAATTTCTTTTCGACTGAAGAAAGAAAAACATGGACATCTTGGGTGACATGGGGGTGAGTAAATTATCAGCAAAAGGTTTTTAAAAAGTGAACTAATCCTTTAACACGCGTTAACAACACATTAGTGTGATAGCCAGTCTGAAAGATTGGTAAATGGGTCAGATGGTATATTTTTCTTTCGGTAGTATATGTTTAGTACATCTACATATATATATTAAAAGTTGAAATGTTGTGTTTTGAGTTAGGTATTAACAGTGCTATGAAATAATATTGGTTATGATTTAGTGCTGTATAAACAAATATGAATTGAATTAACCATAAATGCAGATCTGCTTGAAATATATCTGATGTAAACTTCATAAACATGTTTTTATACAGTAAGACAATTTGCGATTGTGATAATTTTTTATCACCAAAATGGGGCCATCGTGTAGATTTAAAAAAATAATAATTAAAAAAATAGGCCCAGCGGACAACTTGTCTGTATGCTGTCAATATTGATTGTGTTATACCAATGGCATCAAAAAGTGTTACTTGCTGGTAGTTGTGACCTAAATATAGGTAACTTGTAATTTAAAAAAAAAAAAACTAAATTATTCAGACTGTTTTAATATTCAAATCTTTAATTTACTATGTATTTATACATACATGTATTTAGCTCAGAGTAATAAATGATCTCTGCCCTAAACACACTCATGTCTGCTGGCCTGGAGATGTCTATGCTCCTGTCTGAAATGCATATAGGCTATCTGTAGCACATATGGGTTCAGACAGCAAGGAAAACAGTCTAATAATGTGTTTTCTGGATTCTCGTCCGTGAAATGCACCACTTTACTGTACAGCACTAGCCAGTATTTTACATTATTATACATTTAAAGAGGTCTGCATTATGCCTTACAATAAATAAAACAATAGAAAAGGTGGATTACTGTGAATGGGATTATTATGAGTGATATTACAGCGATGTAGATTACATGGAGGTCTTTCTTTCCCTAATTTTAGCCTTTTCCCTCCGGCCTTTATCAGTTTGGTTTGATCCTGACGCTTCTGTGTCTTGGAGAGCAACTGAGGAATCTATTGTTTATCCGTATAAATTGAAGCATCTAGTTTTTTCGGGAGTTCTGCTTAGGCAGTGTAAATCTTGGTTTGGTCCCATTGTAACCCATCTCCTCTCCACATGGAGGGATGTTGAAAGATGTTCACAACTAGCTACAAAATGGCAAAGACATTCACCTATTTTCCACAATAATAACCTTTTGTCAGGCAGTACTCCATTTCATTGTCTTAAAACTCAAATCTTAAAACTCAATATAATCTGCCAGGCACCTCCTTCTTTATGTATTTGTGCATTAGATCGGCTCTACGGGTGTATGGGGTGCCCTGGAGTTCTCAACTGCCTGTTCACCCTTTACACTAACTAATCCTTCCTTCTGAGGAATCTCCCTCCTCTGCTTCAGTCATCTATCTCTTTCTTCTTGAGCATTCATACTAACCTTTATCTATTACAACTGTTTGGGCTAAGGATCTTAATGAGGATGTGCGTGTTTTATTTTCCCCTAATCACCAAATGATTCATTGGAAATTGCTGCATAGGGTTTACTTGAGTCTCTCTATCCTTTAATATCACACAGAGACACTGAAGAACCAGGATAAACCCCAAATCCAGCACAGAGGGGTTCAGTGAATGTAGTGTTGAACATGTGTAAGTGTGTGTGTGTGAGTGTGAGTGTGTGTGTGTCAGAGACACTGTAGAAGGACAGAGAGCCGGTCGACACGTCCACATACACTCCTACTCTCTTAGAGCATGAACGGTCAGCAGGTATATAAGTGCTGTTCTTCTTGTGATGGACAGAGAATCTGTTATCAGAGCACCACAGACTCCAGGATTTGTCATTGTATCCAAACACACAGTCATCTCTCCCTCCTTTCCTGCTGATTCCTTTATATGACACTGATATATCAGCATAATCTCCGCTCCATTCAGTCTCCCAGTAACAGCGTCCAGTCAGACTCTCAACACACAGAACCTGAGGAACCTCATCAAATCTCTCTGGATGATCAGGATACGGCTGACGATCTTCCACTCGTGTGATCTTCTTGTTCTGATCAGACAGAATGAGTTGAGTGTGTGCTGTGTTTGGATCCAGTGTGAGATCACAGGCATCTGAACACAAGAAGAGAGAAACATCAAGAACAACACAACAGTGAAGATGTCTGTGTGTGTTTACAGCTAAAGTCCAAACTGTCCTCACTCTTCACAAATGTGTTCATTTATATATATACATACATACATACATACATATAAATACACTCACCTAAAGGATTATTAGGAACACCATACTAATACTGTGTTTGACCCCCTTTCGCCTTCAGAACTGCCTTAATTCTACGTGGCATTGATTCAACAAGGTGCTGAAAGCATTCTTTAGAAATGTTGGCCCATATTGATTAGATAGCATCTTGCAGTTGATGGAGATTTGTGGGATGCACATTTGTGGGGCACGAAGCTCCCGTTCCACCACATCCCCAAAGATGCTCTATTGGGTTGAGATCTGGTGACTGTGGGGGCCATTTTAGTACAGTGAACTCATTGTCATGTTCAAGAAACCAATTTGAAATGATTCGAGCTTTGTGACATGGTGCATTATCCTGCTGGAAGTAGCCATCAGAGGATGGGTACATGGTGGTCATAAAGGGATGGACATGGTCAGAAACAATGCTCAGGTAGGCCGTGGCATTTAAACGATGCCCAATTGGCACTAAGGGGCCTAAAGTGTGCCAAGAAAACATCCCCCACACCATTACACCACCACCACCAGCCTGCACAGTGGTAACAAGGCATGATGGATCCATGTTCTCATTCTGTTTACGCCAAATTCTGACTCTACCATCTGAATGTCTCAACAGAAATCGAGACTCATCAGACCAGGCAACATTTTTCCAGTCTTCAACCGTCCAATTTTGGTGAGCTTGTGCAAATTGTAGCCTCTTTTTCCTATTTGTAGTGGAGATGAGTGGTACCCGGTGGGGTCTTCTGCTGTTGTAGCCCATCCGCCTCAAGGTTGTGCGTGTTGTGGCTTCACAAATGCTTTGCTGCATACCTCGGTTGTAACGAGTGGTTATTTCAGTCAAAGTTGCTCTTCTATCAGCTTGAATCAGTCGGCCCATTCTCCTCTGACCTCTAGCATCAACAAGGCATTTTCGCCCACAGGACTGCCGCATACTGGATGTTTTTCCCTTTTCACACCATTCTTTGTAAACCCTAGAAATGGTTGTGCGTGAAAATCCCAGTAACTGAGCAGATTGTGAAATACTCAGACCGGCCCGTCTGGCACCAACAACCATGCCACGCTCACAATTGCTTAAATCCCCTTTCTTTCCCATTCTGACATTCAGTTTGGAGTTCAGGAGATTGTCTTGACCAGGACCACACCCCTAAATGCATTGAAGCAACTGCCATGTAATTGGTTGATTAGATAATTGCATTAATGAGAAATTGAACAGGTGTTCCTAATAATCCTTTAGGTGAGTGTATATATGGGCTGCCACTAACAACAATTTTTATTTCGATTAATCTATCAACTAATTTAGAGTTAGATTTAGAGCAAAAGTAAAGTGCAGCATAGAGTGTAAGAAGCAAGTGTCCATCTCAGTCCAAATCACTGAAATCAGTTCAGTGTTATAGTGTAAGAATGACAACATATCCACGTGTTCTAGTCTAATAATAATAACATTATCATCAAACAAACACTTTTTAAAGGAGGATTTACCAGAAATATTATTTACCAGAATTTATTTAGGTGAAAAATGTAAATGTGCAATAAGAATTTTTTTTTTTAATAAATAAATAAAATCAATTAATTGTATATGCTTTTGATTATTAAAATTGAATAGAACCATTAAAATGGAATCCAGAAAACAATGGAAAACAGAATTTTATGTAGTGATTTGCTTCTTAAATCATCTTTGAGTGTAAAGGAGCCACCTGGTGCTGACCAACACTGCTAACTAGTTAAAAAACCTTATAGACCTTATTAACCTGATAGAAAAACAATGAAAGTCTATGAGATGAGATCAGTCACAGAGTCAAACAACAATCGGTGTGTGTGTGTGTGTGTGTGTGTGTGTGTGTGTGTGCGCGTCTGTGAGAGTGTGTGTGTTTATATTCCTACACTTTCGCAGTCCTGCTGTCATCATGATCTCTCCTCCATGATCCACACTATAAACACACAAACACACATTAATGTAGATCTGCATCATTCACCCACACACACACACACACACACACACACAAACACACACACACGTTCAGTATGTCAGTATTAGTGTTTGACATACTTGAGTATCTGCAGTTTATAGTTTGGATCCTGCAGTTTGTGTTTGAGCAGCTGGACTCCTGATGGTCCTGGGTGATTGTAGCTCAGATCCAGCTCTCTCAGGTGTGAGGGGTTTGAACTCAGAGCTGAAGACAAATAACCACAGCCTTCCTCTGTCACCATACAGCCAGATAACCTACGGACACACACAGACAGATCAACTACAGACACACACAGATCAAATACAGACACACACACAGATCATACACAGACACACACAGCCAGATAACCTACAGACACACACAGACAGATCAACTACAGACACACACAGATCAAATACAGACACACACAGACAGATCATCTACAGTCAGATCTTTTACAGACACACATCAACATTGTGACCAGTTGACTGTAAATTATCTCTTATATGTTGTTAATACCTCAGTATCTGCAGCTGACAGTTTGTACTCTTCAGTCCATCAGAAATAAACTTTACACCAGAGTCCTGCAGGTCATTGTTACTCAGATCCAGCTCTCTCAGGACACAGTTTGAGGATTGTAGAGCTGAAGACAAACTCTCACAACACTGAGCCCTGAGATTACAGACAGCAAGCCTGAAAGAGAGCAGAATACACACATCAACAGTCAAAACATCTACAGACACATACAGAGAGATCATCTACAGACACACACAGACAGATCATCTACAGACAGATCATCTACAGACACACACAGTCAGATCATCTACAGACACACACAGACAGACAGATCATCTACAGACACACACACACAGTCAGATCATCTACAGACACACACAGTCAGATCATCTACAGACACACACAGACAGATCATCTACAGACACACAGTCAGATCATCTACAGACACACACAGTCAGATAATCTACAGACAAACACAGTCAGATCATCTACAGACAAACACAGTCAGATCATCTACAGACACACACAGTCAGATCATCTACAGACAAACACAGTCAGATCATCTACAGACACACACAGACAGACAGATCATCTACAGACACACAGTCAGATCATCTACAGACACACACAGTCAGATCATCTACAGACACACACAGTCAGATCATCTACAGACACACACAGTCAGACCATCTACAGACAAACACAGTCAGATCATCTACAGACACACACAGTCAGATCATCTACAGACACACACAGTCAGATCATCTACAGACACACACAGACAGATCATCTAGTCAGATAATCTACAGACACAGTCAGATCATCTACAGACACACAGTCAGATCATCTACAGAGACACACAGACAAACAGATCATCTACAGACACAGTCAGATAATCTACAGACACACACAGACAGACAGATCATCTACAGACTTACAGTCAGATCATCTACAGACACACACAGTCAGATCATCTACAGACACACACAGTCAGATCATCTACAGACACACACAGTCAGATCATCTACAGACAAACACAGTCAGATCATCTACAGACACACACAGTCAGATAATCTACAGACACACACAGACAGATCATCTAGTCAGATAATCTACAGATCATCTACAGTCAGATCATCTACAGACACACAGTCAGATCATCTACAGACACACAGTCAGATCATCTACAGACACACACAGTCAGATCATCTACAGACACACACAGACAGATCATCTACAGACACACACAGTCAGATCATCTACAAACACACACAGTCAGATCATCTACAAACACACATCAACATTGTGACCAGTTGACTGTAAATTATCTCTTATATGTTGTTAATACCTCAGTATCTGCAGCTGACAGTTTAGACTCTTCAGTCCATCAGAAATAAACTTTACACCAGAGTCCTGCAGGTGATTGTTACTCAGATCCAGCTCTCTCAGGACACAGTTTGAGGATTGTAGAGCTGAAGACAAACTCTCACAACACTGAGCGCTGAGATTACAGCCAGCAAGACTGAAAGAGAGCAGAACACACACATCAACAGTCAGATCATCTACAGACACACAGACAGATCATCTACAGACACACACACAGACAGATCATCGGTTACATTTCGATAGTCCACTTTAGACATTCTACTAACTATAATTAACTTTGTAGCCACATGTCAACTACATGTCAACTAATTCTCATTAATTTTCAGCTACATGTCTACTAACTCTCAGAGTAGACTGTTAGGGTAGGTTTAGGTTTAGTAGAATAAGTTGACATATACATGCAAAGTTTCTGATAGTATGTCGTATGTTGTGGACCCATCAAATAAAGTATTAAAATTTATTAAGCAGACAGTCTACTAATACTCTAAAGACTGCTAGTTGACATGTAATTGCATGTAAGTTACTTACTGTTAGTAGAATATCTAAAGTGGACTATCAAAATAAAGTGTTACCAGATCATCTACAAACACACACACAGACAGATCATCTACAGACATTCAGATCATCTACAGACACACAGAGTCAGATCATCTGCAGACACACACAGACAGATCATCTGCAGACACACACAGACTGATCATCCACACAGTCAGGTTATCTACAAAAAACAGTACACAGAATCTCTTGGATTACAATTTGCAACTAAACGGATGTACTGTCCTGTCCTCAAAAGTAAAAAATCTGGGTGTTATATTAGACAGCAACTTGTCCTTTGAAAATCATATTTCCCATGTTACAAAAACAGCATTCTTCCATCTTAGAAACATTGCCAAGCTTCGAAACATGCTACCTGTATCTGATGCAGAAAAGCTACTTCATGCATTCATGAAAAATTTTTTTGTTTGTTTTTTTTTACGTGGTAAAATGGCGGCACGCACAGCGGCTTCTCTCTCTCCTGACAGAACGGTGTTTTCGTGTTTTTTGTCTTGTAAGTCGCAATGTTTTTGTACATCTTCGTCTCGTCTACCTGTCTTTAAGCGCGCATACAGTCGTGAGTTTCTGCTCGATGTCGGCAGAATCACATTTTTTAAGTTAAACCCAGCACACGCCGAAGAGCTGCGGGACCTCGGTTTGCTCCGAAAGCCTACTCCATCACCGACCCCCACTTCTGCATCTTGCCCACAGCGGAGGCGCTACAAGCGGCGTGAGAGGAAGAGGGGTAAGCACGGAGGTTTCCGAGCTAGGCTAGCGGCCAACCCACACAAGCCAGCTATCCCCACCATCGTACTGGCAAACGTAAGCTCTTTGGACAATAAACTGGACTACATCCGACTACTCCGCTCTACTCCGAGGACTGTAAGAGACTGTTGTGTTTTTGTGTTTACGGAAACATGGCTTAACAACAGCGTACCGGACTGCGCCATACAGCTCGACCAGCTAACATGCTATCGAGCTGACAGAGCTCTCGTCGAGGGAGATAAGATCCGCGGCGGCGGGCTTTGTATTTACATCAATGATGCATGGTGTCGCGACGCTGTTGTGGTCTGCAAACACTGCTCACCCTTGGTGGAGTTTATGATTATTAAGTGCTGGCCGTTCTATCTACCGAGGGAATATACAGCTATACTGCTCATTGCTGTATACATCCCTCCCAGCTCCAACAACAACAACAGGAGTGAGGCACTAAATGATCTGTACCAGCACACCAGTGAGCAGCAGACAGCCCACCCAGATGCTTTTCTCATCTTGGCTGGGGATTTCAACCACGCAGACTTAAAGAGTGTGTTTCCAAAAATACATCAACACATAGACTTTCCAACAAGGGGAAAAAATACCCTGGACTTTGTTTACACCACCCAGAGAGGAGATTACAAGGCCCTCCCCCTCCCCCACCTCGGAGCCTCAGACCACATCACTGTCATGCTAATGCCTGCATACAGACCGCTCGTTAAAGTCATCAAACCAATACACAAACAGATTCAAGTGTGGCCGGAAGGGTCGTCAGAGGCACTTCAAGACTGTTTTGACACCACTGACTGGAATATGTTTAAACAGGCTTCCACATACAACAACACTACAGACCTCCAAGAGTACTCAGAGACTGTCACTGCCTACATCTCCAAGTGCATTGATGATGTAACAGTCACAAAGTCCATCACTGTCCGGGCCAACCAGAAGCCGTGGATGACAGGGGAGGTCTACAGACTCCTGAAGGCTCAGAACGCTGCCTTTAGAGCTGGAGATGAGGAGGGCCTGAAGACAGCTAGGGCCAACCTATCCCGCGGCATCAGAGAGGCCAAGAGACAGTACCCCAGGAGGATAGCCCATCGTTTCAGCAACAGCAGAGACACTCGGAGCCTGTGGCAGGGGATACAGACCATTACGGACTACAAGCCCCCACCACAGACCTGTGACAGCACCATCCCCCTGCTGAACGAGCTGAATGCCTTCTTTGCTCGCTTTGAGGCACAAAACAGCACCACTGCACAGAAGCCTCCACCTCCTCCCGGCGACCAGGTGATGACGCTGTCCCCGGACAGTGTGAGGAGATCCCTCAGCAGGATCATTGCACGCAAAGCTCCGGGTCCTGACAACATTCCTGGGCGTGTACTGAGAGACTGTGCAGTGGAACTCACTGATGTCTTCACAGACATCTTCAACATCTCGCTAAATCAGGCCGTTGTCCCCACATGCTTCAAAGCTACCACCATCATTCCAGTCCCGAAGAAGTCATCTCCATCCTGCTTCAATGACTACCGTCCAATAGCACTCACTCCTATTCTCATGAAGTGCTTTGAACGGCTAGTCATGCACCACATCAAGTCTGTCCTCCCCCCCCTCACTTGACCCCTTCCAGTTTGCATATAGGTCCAACCGCTCGACCGATGATGCCATCGCCACTGCCCTCCACCCAGCCCTCACACATCTGGACAAAAAAGACTCATATGTCAGGATGCTGTTCATAGACTTCAGTTCAGCATTCAACACAATCATCCCTCAACAGCTCACTCACAAACTGGTCCAGCTGGGGCTCAATACCTCTCTGTGCAACTGGCTGTTGGACGTCCTGACCGGGAGACCTCTAGCAGTACGGGTCGGCAGGAACACATCCAGCACCATCACACTGAACACTGGGGCCCCCCCAAGGATGTGTGCTGAGCCCCCTCCTCTTCACTCTGCTGACCCACAACTGCACACCATCACACAACTCCAACCAGTTCATTAAGTCTGCGGATGACACGACTGTGGTGGGTCTCATTAGCAACAGAGATGAGACAAACTACAGGAGTGAGGTGAGCCGCCTGGCTGGGTGGTGCAGTAACAACAATCTCTCTCTGAATGTGGAGAAGACGAAGGAGATTGCTGTTGACTTCAGGAGAGTACACACTCAGCATGCCCCTCTGACCATCAACGGTGCGACTGTGGAGAGAGTGAGCAGCACCAAGTTC
This sequence comes from Barbus barbus, assembly GCF_936440315.1. Classification (NCBI taxonomy): domain Eukaryota; kingdom Metazoa; phylum Chordata; class Actinopteri; order Cypriniformes; family Cyprinidae; genus Barbus; species Barbus barbus. Next base: position 658,584 of record NC_136715.1, read on the forward strand.
CTGGGTGTGCACATCACAGAGGACCTCTCCTGGACTAACAACATGGTAGCACTGGCCAAGAAAGCACAGCAGCGTCTCTACTTCCTCCGCAAACTCAGAAGAGCGAGAGCCCCGACCCCCATCATGTGCACCTTTTATAGAGGCACCATCGAGAGCATCCTAACCAGCTGCATCACTGTGTGGTATGGCGCTTGCAACGCATCCTGCCGCAAGTCACATCAGCGCATAGTGAGAGCAGCTGAGAAGATCGTTGGTGTCTCTCTCCCCTCCCTCCAGGACATTTACAGCACCCGTCATGGCGCTTGCAACGCATCCTGCCGCAAGTCACTTCAGCGCATAGTGAGAGCAGCTGAGAAGATCGTTGGTGTCTCTCTCCCCTCCCTCCAGGACATTTACAGCACCCGTCTCACCCGCAAAGCCCTCCGCATTGCAGGTGATCCCACCCACCCGACACACAGCTTCTTCAGTCTGCTGCCATCAGGGAGGAGACTGCGGAGTCTCCAGGCAAGGACCAGCAGACTGAAGGACAGCTTCATACATCAGGCTGTCAGGAAGCTGAACTCCCTCCCGTCCTTGCCCCCCCTCCCCTCTTTTACCCCATGCATCACTGAACTCTGACACTATGAGACCCCCCCCCCCCCCCCCCCCCCCCCTGCCATATATCTGCACAGTTTTTGTTTCATTTAACTGGTTTGCACTATCTGCCATGTGCCTTATGCCACTTTATCTATCTCTTTTTTTATTCTTCTACAATGTTCTCAGATTGATAAGCTCTTTTTGCACTACAAATATATCTGCACAGTTTTGTTTTTATTTAACTGGTTTGCACTATCTGCCATGCGCCTTATGCCACTTTATCTATTTCTTTATTTTTTTCTACAATGTCCTTATTTGTATAGCTGTATAGTTGTATGTACATATGTTTAAACTGTATTATCTGTATTTGAACGTGTTTAATGTTAACTGTTTGCACCAAGGGTCTGAGAGTAACACAATTTCAATTCTCTGTATGTATGTGCCGTACATGTGGAAGAATTGACAATAAAGCATACTTGACTTGACCTTTAGACTGGACTATTATAATGCACTGCTAGGTGGTTGTCCTGCATCTTCAATAAACAAGCTACAGATAGTCCAAAATGCAGCGGCTAGAGTTCTTACCAGTTCAAGAAAATATGATCATTATTCAGTTCCGTATCATTTACAAAATATTATTACTTGCCTATAAGGCCCTAAATGGTTTAGCTCCTGCGTACCTAACTTGTCTTCTACCACGCTACAATCCAACCCGCTCCCTAAGGTCGCAAAACTCTGGAATTTTGGTAGTACCTAGGATAGCAAAGTCCACTTAAGGAGGTAGAGCTTTTTCACTTTTGGCTACCAAACTCTGGAATAGCCTTCCTGATAACGTTCGGGGTTCAGACACATTCTATCTGTTTAAATCTAGATTAAAGACACATCTCTTTAGCCAAGCATTCACATAATGCATCTTATAATCTTGTACTGCAGTTATATCTGATCAATTGTACATTATTATTATTCTTTAGCTTGGGTTGAACAAATCATTTTTGCTTAGATGGAACAGCAGCTACGCTAATTATGTCTCTATTTGTTTCTCTGTTTATTAACATCCCGTGGTAACTAGGAATTACAGAAGCTTCAGTCTGGATCCAACCCTTAAAAGATCTGAGATGACCGAACACCTGAGAAAAGATAATGCCAACCCCTCAGAGGACCTCAGAGGATGCCAACGCTCAGACAACATACAGAATTACCAAATTTTGCCATAAGTTAAACATATTAAGGTTCTGCAATATATAAATATATTGTGGAAACATAAATTCCTGTAGAGCTGCTTTGCAAAGATTTGTATCGTAAAAAGCGCTATACAAATAAACTTGAATTGAACTGAAAAACTTGAATCTACAGACACACAGATCATCTACAGACACACACAGTCAAATCATCTACAGAAACATACAGTCAGATCATCCACAGACACACAGACAGATCATCTACAGACAGTTAGATCATCTACAGTCAGATCATCTACACAGTCAGATCATCTACAGACACACAGTTAGATCATCTACAGACACACACAGACAGATCATCTACAGACAGTCAGATCATCTACAGACACACACAGTCAGATCATCCACAGACACACACAGACAGATCATCTACAGTCAGGTCATCTACAGACACACACAGACAGATCATCTACAGACACACAGAGTCAGATCATCTACAGACACACACAGACAGATCATCTACAGACACACAGAGAGTCAGATAATCTACAGACACACACAGACAGATCAACTACAGACACACAGAGAGTCAGATCATCTACAGACACACAGTCAGATCATCTACAGACACACAGACAGATCATCTACAGACACAGAGAGTCAGATCATCTACAGACACACACAGTGGGAAGTCGTGGCCTAATGGTTAGAGAGTCGGACTTGTAATCCGAAGGTTGCGGGTTCGAGTCTCGGGCCGGCAGGAATTGTAGGTGGGGGGAGTGAATGTCCAGCGCTCTCTCCACCCTCAATACCACGACTGAGGTGCCCTTGAGCAAGGCACCGAACCCCCAACTGCTCCCCGGGCGCTGCAGCATAAAATGGCTGCCCACTGCTCCGGGTGTGTGTTCACGGTGTGTGTGTGTGTTCACTGCTGTGTGTGTGCACGTTGGATGGGTTAAATGCAGAGCACGAATTCCGAGTATGGGTCACCATACTTGGCTGAATGTCACTTCACTTCACACAGAGAGTCAGATCATCTACAGACACACAGACAGTCAGATCATCTACAGACACACACAGTCAGATCATCTAAAGACACACACAGTCAGATCATCTACAGTCAGATCATCTACAGACACACACAGTCAGATCATCTACAGTCAGATTATCTACAGACACACACAGTCAGACCATCTACAGACACACACAGTCAGATCATCTACAGTCAGATCATCTACAGACACACACGGTCAGATCATCTACAGACACACACAGTCAGATCATCTACAGTCAGATTATCTACAGACACACACAGTCAGACCATCTACAGACACACACAGTCAGATCATCTACAGTCAGATCATCTACAGACACACACAGTCAGATCATCTAAAGACACACACAGTCAGATCATCTACAGTCAGATCATCTACAGACACACACAGTCAGATCATCTACAGACACACACAGTCAGACCATCTACAGACACACACAGTCAGATCATCTACAGTCAGATCATCTACAGACACACACAGTCAGATCATCTACAGTCAGATCATCTACAGACACAGTCAGATCATCTACAGACACACATCAACATTGTGACCAGTTGACTGTAAATTATCTCTTATATGTTGTTAATACCTCAGTATCTGCAGCTGACAGTTTGTACTCTTCAGTCCATCAGAAATAAACTTTACACCAGAGTCCTGCAGGTCATTGTTACTCAGATCCAGCTCTCTCAGGACACAGTTTGAGGATTGAAGAGCTGAAGACAAACTCTCACAACACTGAACCCTGAGATTACAGACAGCAAGCCTGAAAGAGAGCAGAACACACACATCAACAGTCGAAACATCTACAGACACATACAGAGAGATCATCTACACACACACACAGACAGACAGATCATCTACAGACACACACACAGTCAGATCATCTACAGACACACACAGACAGATCATCTACAGACACACACAGTCAGATCATCTACAGACACACACAGTCAGATCATCTACAGACACACACAGATCAAATACAGACACACACACACAGATCATATACAGACACACACAGTCAGATCATCTACAGACACACAGACAGACCATCTACAGACACACAGACAGATCATCTACAGACACACACAGATCAAATACAGACACACACACACAGATCATATACAGACACACACAGACATATCATCTACAGACACACAGACAAATCATCTACAGACACACACAGACAGATCATCTACAGACACACACAGATCAAATACAGACACACACACACACATATCATATACAGACACCACAGTCAGATAACCTACAGACACACACAGACAGATAATCTACAGACACACACAGATCAAATACAGACACACACACACAGATCATATACAGACACACACAGTCAGATAACCTACAGACACACACAGACAGATCAACTACAGACACACACAGATCAAATACAGACACACACAGACAGATCATCTACAGACACACACAGACAGATCATATACAGACACACACAGTCAGATAATCTACAGACACACACAGTCAGATCATCTACAGACACACACAGATCAAATACAGACACACACACACACACAGATCATATACAGACACACACAGTCAGATAACCTACAGACACACACAGACAGATCAACTACAGACACACACAGATCAAATACAGACACACACAGTCAGATCATCTACAGACACACACAGACAGATCATCTACAGACACACACAGTCAGATCATCTACAGACACACACAGTCAGATCATCTACAGACACACAGACAGATCATCTACACACAGTCAGATCATCTACAGACACACAGACAGATCATCTACAGACACACACACAGTCAGATCATCTACAGACACACACAGAGTCAGATCATCTACAGACACACACACAGTCAGATCATCTACAGACACACATCAACATTGTGACCAGTTGACTGTAAATGATCTCTTATATGTTGTTAATACCTCAGTATCTGTAGCTGACAGTTTGGACTCTTCAGTCCATCAGAAATAAACTTTATACCAGAGTCCTGCAGGTCATTGTTACTCAGATCCAGCTCTCTCAGGACACAGTTTGAGGATTGAAGAGCTGAAGACACAATGTCACAATGCTGATCTGAGAGACCACAGCCAGGAAATCTGGAAGAGATTAAAAACATTGAAGGAGTTGATCACAGATCTACAATGGCCTTCATAATGATATAAATTATAATATTTCTTGACTAATTATTAATCAAAGTTACATTTATGCATATTAGAGAATAAGTTGATTATGGCTTTAGTCTGCCTTTCTACTCTCTAAGAAGCTGCTCTCATTGTGTGTGTAACCATGCCTAATAAGGTTTAGGGCCGAGGCAACCTTGAAGTAAGATAAGTGGTTCTCTGCGTATGTGTGTTAGTATCTGTCTGTACAGGGAGAAGCTCAGACAGTCCAGGACAAACGTTCTGCTGCCGATCTCCAGCGTATCAGATATACGTCTTTGGAGAGACGTATTGCCTCTGACCTCTGATCACTCGTCACTAAAATAGTCATCATCAAAAGCAGTGGCAGCTGGTGGCAAATGTTCTAGGTGGGGCGCCACATCCAAAAATTTTAGCATACATCCCGATATGATTTATCCCAGTATAACAAAAAGAAAAGGATTAAGACATGAAACATTTTAAATAAACAGGGTTTATACAGAGATTCTTTAATTGAATTTACTACCTTTTTACTAGCTATTTTACTACCATCAAAATATTTTTACTACCAGCACGGCTTCAAACTTCAACTGTAGCAGTGTAAAGTGTTAACTAAAGTGACAAGTAAAGACATGAAATATCTTTCCAAAATGAATTAATAACATATTTTATCACAATTTAATGAGGTAATTATAACTTAATTTCAACACTGGGAGGGAGAGAGATAGAGAACCAGGTGTATGTGAGTGTGCACGTGTGTTAGGGCAAGTGAGTGAGCTACATTCAAGTAAGAGGGAACTCTACCATAGGACTGGGATTAATCAAGATGTCACAACAGGCCTTGGTCCTTGGTGTGTATTTTGTCCATAATCAATGCTTTGTCACTTTAATTGAGCGTAAGCAGCGCAGCACAAATAGACGCCGAAACGATCGCGGCACTGCCACTCCTGCTCTGCTCCTGCTACGCGCTGCCGCACCGCCCCTGCGTGCTGTGTGAACGCTCTCATCCGTTAACATGGGCGCCGAAAAAAATACGCGCTGCTTACACCCTGCTTACGCTTGCAGTGTGAAACCGGCGTCAGGTACCAGTTTGAACCGCTCTAGGCGCGCGGCGCCCAACGTACACGTCGCGTGAAATTTACTACCTCGTCAGACGCTTACTACTTTTTACTACTTTTTACTGGCCTTAATTTGGCATAATTTAATTTACTACCTTTTACTACCTTTTACAACCCCGCGGCAACCCTGATAAAGAAAATTGTTTTACCAAATTCAAGATTGAGGATGATTCTCATAAAACTATATTTTCTGCAAGCTTTTTTCAAGAAAAATGAAAACATTTTGTTTTTAATTTTAATAATAATTAAAAATTGAAGTACAGTGGGTACGGAAAGTATTCAGACCCCCTTCAATTTTTCACTCTTTGTTATATTGCAGCCATTTGCTAAAATCATTTAAGTTCAATTTTTTCCTCATTAATGTACACACAGCACCCCATATTGACAGAAAAACACAGAATTGTTGACATTTTTGCAGATTTATTAAAAAAGAAAAACTGAAATATCACATGGTCCTAAGTATTCAGACCCTTTGCTGTGACACTCATATATTTAACTCCGGTGCTGTCCATTTCTTCGGATCATCCTTGAGATGGTTCTACACCTTCATTTGAGTCCAGCTGTGTTTGATTATACTGACTGGATTTGATTAGGAAAGCCACACACCTGTCTATATAAGACCTTACAGCTCACAGTGCATGTCAGAGCAAATGAGAATCATGAGGTCAAAGGAACTGCCTGAAGAGCTCAGAGACAGAATTGTGGCAAGGCACAGATCTGGTCAAGGTTACAGAAACATTTCTGCTGCACTTAAGGTTCCTAAGAGCACAGTGGCCTCCATAATCCTTAAATGGAAGACGTTTGGGACGACCAGAACCCTTCTTAGAGCTGGCCGTCCGGCCAAACTGAGCTATCGGGGGAGAAGAGCCTTGGTGAGAGAGGTAAAGAAGAACCCAAAGATCACTGTGGCTGAGCTCCAGAGATGCAGTCGGGAGATGGGAGAAAGTTGTAGAAAGTCAACCATCACTGCAGCCCTCCACCAGTCGGGGCTTTATGGCAGAGTGGCCCGACGGAAGCCTCTCCTCAGTGCAAGACACAAAAAAACACCTGAAGGACCACAAGATGGTGAGAAATAAGATTCTCTGGTCTGATGAGACCAAGATAGAACTTTTTGGCCTTAATTCTAAGTGGTATGTGTGGAGAAAACCAGGCACTGCTCATCACCTGTCCAATACAGTCCCAACAGTGAAGCATGGTGGTGGCAGCATCATGCTGTGGGGGTGTTTTTCAGCTGGAGGGACAGGACGACTGGTTGCAATCGAGGGAAAGATGAATGCGGCCAAGTACAGGGATATCCTGGACGAAAACCTTCTCCAGAGTGCTCAGGACCTCAGACTGGGCCGAAGGTTTACCTTCCAACAAGACAATGACCCTAAGCACACAGCTGAAATAACGAAGGAGTGGCTTCACAACAACTCCGTGACTGTTCTTGAATGGCCCAGCCAGAGCCCTGACTTAAACCCAATTGAGCATCTCTGGAGAGACCTAAAAATGGCTGTCCACCAACGTTTACCATCCAACCTGACAGAACTGGAGAGGATCTGCAAGGAGGAATGGCAGAGGATCCCCAAATCCAGCTGTGAAAAACTTGTTGCATCTTTCCCAAAAAGACTCATGGCTGTATTAGATCAAAAGGGTGCTTCTACTAAATACTGAGCAAAGGGTCTGAATACTTAGGACCATGTGATATTTCAGTTTTTCTTTTTTAATAAATCTGCAAAAATGTCAATTCTGTGTTTTTCTGTCAATATGGGGTGCTGTGTGTACATTAATGAGGAAAAAAATGAACTTAAATGATTTTAGCAAATGGCTGCAATATAAAAAATGTTTGGAGTCTGAATACTTTCCGTACCCACTGAATACAGTGCAACAGAAAAATCTGTGAGGAAAAATAAATGTTCCATTTGTTTAGACCATTTTCTATACATGTGTATATATAAATAACTACAAGTCAAGCTGCAGTACCAAGCAGGACCACACGGAGACGCCAACAGACCACTATCCCAGTCGCCTTAAATTTATATAAATATACACGGATCTGTATTCAGAATGATTAAACAGAGCAAAACATAAAAAATAATTTTTTTTAACAATCAATAAAAACATGAATTTGTTGAGTGTGGTGATGTGAAGGCAGCTCAAGATGACTGAACAGTTCCTGTGTCAGAGTGAATGTTGATGCCAATACACCACTGTACATAGCAAACCTCTATAAAAACACACTTCTTCAGCGAGTGTCCATTATAAAACACTTGCCAGACATGCGATCATACTGTAATGTGTTCATAAAGCTATCAGAGAGCGCACATGCAGGGTTTGTTTATTTGCACACTAATAATAACAGACTCGCACACGTCTAATAATGTAAGTTATGATTCATGTATGTCACTGACTGTAATCGTCTTTACCTCCATTACAATCATCATCCATCAAAACTTCACTGCACTGTAAAACCCAACAAGTTAAAGTAACTCAATCCGTTTGAGTAAACTGATTGCCTTAAAAACCCAAGTTAGGTTAACTCAAACCGTTTGATGAAACTTACCCCCGGTTTCACAGACAAGGCTTAAGCCTAGTCCTAGACTAAAATGTAAGTCTTGGCTGTTTCAAATGAAATAAACTTGCACTGACTGATCTTAAAATACATCAGTGCCTTTGTTTTGTCTCAAGATGCACTCCAGTAATGCTTTTTTCTAAGCATGTTTATTAAAATTACTTAAATGTCCTAATTGAACTATGGCTTAATCCTGGCTTAGTCTAAGCCCTGTCTGTGAAACCAGGCCTTATTGTCTTAAACCATTTAAGTTTTTTAAAACTAACAATTATGAGTGCTCTGAACTTATTTCAGCTGAGTTCACTAAGTAATTAAGCGATTAATTAAGTGCTGATTGAGCATTAGTGATGAACACCTGCTGTTAACAACCAGAATCGCTGAAGAAAAGAGAAACACAAGAACTAACTGAAATAAAATACATTAAATCTCAAGATCTAAACAACCCCACAAACAGCATCACCAGCTCCACTTATTAATAACCAGACTGACTTTATTTCTGTCAGACATCTACAGAAGATCTTATTGAGCATTAACTAAGGTTTAGATGTTGATTTATTTTCATTTGAAGTAACCATGTTAGAGATCAGTGTCTGCTTTAGTTGGGCTCTTGACCCTTGAGTTTATTTTTTTCTTCTTTTTCTCTGGCTGTTGTAAGCAAGTGTTCCTCGAGCATATTTGTTGCAACTCAAAAGCCCAGAGAAAATGATCAGTTATTGGTTGTTATATGTTTATAATGACAATAATCTGTTAGTGAACTGATCTCATTGTGTGTCTAATCTCTGATGAAATGGCTGTTGTATTGATTATAGTGAAAGTGATTCTAAGAGCCAGTGATTCCATGACAGTCAGTTAATATAAAGGACTTTCCAAACAGTTTGTCCACAAACAAGTTTTAATCTCTGGCATCAGCTGGACTCACACAGACATTAAGAATCAGCTTATGAACCTCAACAATGGTGACCATTTAAAAAAAACATAATAATAATAATCATGTTGCAATGCATGCTGGGTACTAGCATAGGACAAAACTCATCAGTGGCTCCCAGCATGCATTGCTGCATGAGTTTTATTTTATTTTTAAATGGTCACCATTGTTGAGGTTCATAAGCTGATTCTTGATGTCTGTGTGAGTCCAGCTGATGCCAGAGATTAAAACTTGTTTGTGGACAAACTGTTTGGAAAGTCCTTTATATTAACTGACTGTCATGGAATCAAATGTTTTTTTTATTAACAAACAAATTACATGTATATAACAAACATTATACATGATGTAAACAATTATACACTAGAGGGGCTATTTACTAATACAGATTTATATAAAAATATTAAAGCGTTTACAAACTTTCAACGTTTTAATTGCCTTTTGTTTAATAGAAAATCGTATAGTATCAATATAATGCTCCATTTCCTTCCTAAAAGAAAAAAAAACAAGGTTTTTTGCTGGAGAACTTACATTTGTGAATATAAAATTTTGCATATAAAAGAATAAGATTTATCATGTAAACGTGATTGTGCTTTTCTCTGCTACTCTCTAAGATACCAAATAATACATATTTCCAAAACAAAACAAAATAACTGTCAATGTTTTGTACAATAAAATCACAGACACTTTGCCAAAATGTTTTTACAAAGGGGCAATGCCAAAACAAATGTACCACAGTTTCATGGCAACTGACACAAAAAGAGCAACGAAAATCAATATCAGATTTAAATTTTACCAAATAATATTTGGCTGGGTAAATCCTGTGTATAATTTTAAATGATACTTCCTTTACCTTGTTCGTAATTAAATAATAATTAGGTATTAGCCAAACCTTTTTCCAAGTAATATTTTCTGTCAGGTGATTCCAATATGAATAAACATAAGGCAAAAACACAATGTCTCGTTGAAATAAAGCTCTTACGGAACTGTCTAAAAGAGAGTCTGGATGTCTCGGAGACAAATTCGTTATTCTTGTTATTATTCTAATTTCTTCAGCTCGTTTACTTTTGGCCATAAAAGAACCATACTTTCTCATATATTTGCCAATTTAAAACTTTAAGAGTTCCCAATTTTTCCCAAAGGCATTTTCCAGTTTATCTTTAGACCAAAAACTACACATCAAATCTTTTACTTTCTTTTGGACCTCATTATACAGCAAGAGGGAATTATTAAGTTTCCAATATGAAATATTTGCATTATGGTTTTTGGAGTGTAGGTTCACATTTATATAGATGGCTTTATGATCTGTTAAAGGAGTAGGTAAAATATCTACTTCTACTCCATCTTTGTCAAAACTTTCAGAGATTAACCAATAGTCTATTCTGGATAGATTAGAGCCTGACTTGTTACTCCATGTGAAAGCCAAATCATTTGGGTGTTTAACTCTCCAAATATCTTTAAGATTATACTTGTCCATAAAATTTTTAAGGTTAGTATTTGTTGAATTTGATCGACCTGGTGGCCATTTATCTACCGCATAATCCTGAACAATGTTAAAATCCCCTCCCATTATTATGTAAGCATTTGGATATTTATCCAACCAACCTTTAAAGGTCTTCCCAACAGTCCCCAAAAGACTATCATTTTCTGATTTCCTATTATACCCATAAACATTAGCTGTAATAATAAATCTATCATTACAATTGAGTAACATACAAACAAAGTGACCTTCCGGATCACTTACAGATTGCACAACTTCACCATGAAATCTATTCTTAAGTGTTATTACCCCAGCTGAATGTTCAGAACCATGGGAAAACCATATTGAATTCCCCCACTGAGCATTCCAAAATTTGCAATCATCATTAACGGAATGAGCTTCTTGTATATAACAGAAATCAGACCTGTATTGTTTAGCAAATAAAAATAGTGCTTTTCTTTTAATACTATTACGCAGCCCCCTAGCGTTAAAAGAGAAAAAAGATCAATTTAACAGATTAACAGAACAAATCGAAAAATATGTCAAATGGAGTAAACCTTAGGATAAATTTAAGAAACTTAAAAACTCGACTCAGCACCTTTAAAAATAATTACAACAAGGATAACTGATCATTAGCCTTTCGATTGGCAGTTTTCCCCTTGAAATAATAACCGGAAAGCAACAAGAGGACCATTTCTTTTGGCCACTTTCACTAACATACAGTAGAATAACAAACCTCAATTTTCAAATGAACCACAACATCTTTATGTTTCTTTTACAGTTCCACGCCGTCAATAAAACCTCGGCCTCCAACTAAGTATGCCGATTTACCCTCTTCTCGAGCCTTTTTTATCAAAGGCCATAATTTCTGCCTTGAATCTCTGTCCTCCTTTGTTAAATCTTCGGTGAAACGCAAGCCGTGATCTCGAAGGAACGGGCAGTTTTTTGCAGCTTTCCACACTGCTTCCCTGTATCTCCTCACCGCGAAGCGAACGATGACAGCTCGAGGCCTTGACTCATTCAGACGCTTGGATCCCAAACGGTGCGCTACATCAATCGCAGCTGGCAACTGATCTCTTTCTTGCGGTAACACTTCTTGACAGATACGAATCACCTCCTCGCGAACATTCTCCTTCACCGCTTCTGGGATGCCGTGCACTTTTATGTTCCATCTCCTGCTGTAACGCTCCATGTCTGCCACACGATTCATGCAGGTCAGAGTAGATTGTTCGCTTATCTCCACACGTTTTTCAACGGAGCCCAACTTTTCTTTTAAGTCCTTAATTTCTCCTCGTGTAGCTTTGACCATCTCTTCTAGCGCATCGCTTCTTGTATTGATGAGATGAGCCAATTTATCGACAATCTCATCAGACTTCAAGTTGTCTGCACTGAACTGGGAAAGCGTCGGTTTCTTGGCGATTGGAGGCTTGCTGGGTGTTAAGGGAAGTGGGGGAAATTCTTCTTCATTTGCCAAATCATGAATCATCCCATCTTCATAATCGTGATCACTGTTAGCTACCCTGACATCACTGCTCGCTGCTTTGCTAACAGCACATGGTCGTTTATGTGCAGATTTAGGCATTTTGCTTTAAGGTGATTATGTAAGAAATATGCCAAAGTACTGTACACTTTTACTCAATGCTAAGTAACTTTCCGAAAACTAATTTATCCTAATTAGCTCAATTTGATGCTCAGAGCTCGAAAGTTCCGTCCATTCACAGCGCCATCTTGGCTCCTCCCCCGACTGCGCATGTATGCAGATGATGCAGAAATAGCGTAATGACGTATGACGCGCAGAACGAGCTGCTCTTCATTTTCAATAAAGTCTTGAATAAATGCGTGTCCTGTCATTATAAAACTCTCCTTTCACTCGACAACGGTGAAGTGGAGCAGGACAAGTGCCAGCATTTGTGAAATTAATTTGATCACAAAGCTGACAGAGTAAATATGAGTTAAAAACTAGACCTATATCACTCATAATAATCTCATTCACAGTAATACACCTTTTCTATTATTTTGTTTATTTTAAGGCATAATGCAGACCTCTTTAAATGTATAATAATGTAAAATACTGGCTAGTGCTGTACAGTAAAGAGTAAACACACTTCAAGCACTGCCTTCACTGTAACAGCAGTCAAACAGCTGGAACATTAAGCATTTATGATCAATAATTACTGAAGATTAAATGTGATAATGCTATATTATTATTGCTGTTAATATGACCAGTAATGTATGTGATTATTTTCTCTTCATTCACAGTGAAAATGTCTGAATTGCAGCTTTACTGATCGATGGTGTCCACCGTCCCTTTGCTTCACCTGCTGCTGATTTAATGAACGAGTTTCTCATGTGAATGGCTTGTGTTTACCGCGGTGATAACAGCCGTTTTACTCCACTATCTACTGCATTAAAAACACCTGGAGAGACTCCTTTAAGACTCTGGCCTGTTATTTAGGAGAAAATCTCTCATTTAGGAACATTTATTATAAAGGTGTCAGATTCATTATTAAATATGATATTTTAGTTAATGATGAAACACTCACTGAGCTTTTCTGCAGTTGATCACAGCTGGTATCAGTCTTCTTCTCCCCTCAGCTGATGTGTTGTATTTCATGGGGTTCAGCTCATCCAGCGGCTCCTCTGACATCTGAAGCATGTAGGAGATTGTTGAGCAGTGAGGAGCAAGGAGTTTCTTCTCTGAGTGTTTGTCTGATTTCACAAACTCCTGAATCTCTCTGAACAGAGTCTGATCTTTCACTTCCAGCAGACAGAGGAACAGATTGATGGACTGACCAGCTGAGAGAGGATGACTATAATCATCATCATCATAATAATTTTTGATCTTCTCTTTAATGTACTGTGTGGTTTCTCTGATGCTCTCTGAGCTGTTCTCTGTGTTTATCAGTAGATCCTGTAAGAGTCTCTGATTGGACTCCAGTGAGACGCCCAGCAGGAACCGCAGGAACAGATCCAGACGACCATTCTTACTCTTGAGTGCTTTAATTACTGCTGATTTTAGTAGATTATACAGAGAGATTTCATCAGACAAATCATATCCATATTCTCTGTCAGAGACACTTTCAAAGTCACATTCATGGTGAAGTATATATTTCATTTTCACAAACTCCAGTGGCTCCATGTTCTTTGTTAAATAGCAGTAAAACACATAGAAAGCAGCGAGAAACTCCTGAAGGCTCAGATGAATGAAGCTGTAGACTTTCCTCTGATGAATCACAGATTCCTCCTTAAAGATCTCAGTGCAAATCCCAGAATACACCGAGGCGTCAGTGACGTCTATGCCGCTCTCAATCAGGTCCTTCTCATAGAACATCACATTGCCCTTCATCAGCTGTTTGAAAGCCACTTCAGCAAGTTTCACAATCACTTCTCTGTTGGACTGCAGGAGTTTCTCTGGATCTCTCTCTTCATACTTCTGGTTCCTCATGTTGATCTGAATCAGCAGGAAGTGGATGTACATTTCTGTCAGAGTTTGAGGGATTTCTGAACTCAGATCTTCTTCCAGGAGCTTCTGAAGCACAGTGGATGAGATCCAGCAGAAGACGGGGATGTGGCACATGATGTGGAGGCTTCTTGCTCTTCTGATGTGTGAGATGATTCTGCTGGCTTGATGCTGGTCACTGATTCTCTTCCTGAAATATTCCTCCTTCTGAGGCTCATTGAATCCCTGAATTTCTGTCAGACGGCTGATGTACTCGGAGGGGATCTGATTGGCTGCTGCTGGTCTGGAGGTGATCCAGATGAGAGCAGAGGGAAGCAGCTCTCCTTTCATGAGCTTTGACATCAACACACCCACTGATGAAGTCTCAGTCACATCACAAACTTTCTGAGCATCTGAAAACATCAGTGTGATTCTGCTTTCATCCAGACCATCAAAGATGAACACAACTTTGCACTCCTCATAAATCTTTGAGTCCAGATCTTGAAGTTCAGGATGAAAGTCCAGCAGAAGTCTGTGAAGACTGTACTGATGATCTCGGATCAAGTTCAGCTCTCGAAATGGAAGCACAAACATGAAATCTACATCCTGATTGGCTTTTCCCTCGGCCCAGTCCAGAATGAACTTCTGCACAGAGACGGTTTTTCCGATTCCAGCGATGCCTTTAGTAAGAACAGTCTTGATCTGGTCTTTCTCCTCACATCCTGGTTCAGCTGAGGCTTTAAAGATGTCATTGCAGTAGATCTGTGTGTCTTGTGAGTGTTGTGTTCTGGCTGTTTTCTCCATCTGTAAAACCTCATGTTCTTCATTCACTCCTTCACTCTCTCCCTCTATGATGTAGAGCTGTGTGTAGATCCTGTTCAGGAGGCTTTCATTCTCCTGGAGTTTCAGTCCCTCAAATAATCTCTCATACTTGTTCTTCATGCTGGTTTTGAGCTGGTCTTTGACTCTCTGTAGTTCATCATTCACTGGTTGATCATGTTTATTCAGAGAAGCTGTAACGCTCGTGTTGTTCAGACAGAAGACAGAGGCTTCTCCAGAGATGCTTCGCTCTCCATCTGCTCTGCTCAAATATCACAAGAACAACTGATTCAAATATATAACAATAAAGGATGTATAAACTGAAATGTAAATCAATAGAGATGTCAGTCTTGTATTTTCAGTATATTTTCAGTTTATCTGTGAAGTAATATTTATTGTATATGATACAATATTAGTAAATGTAGGAGCACGTGTTTATTGTGTTGAGTCCTGTCTGTGTGCACTGAGTGTGTTTGTGACTCTACACATTTATCCTCACCTGGGGTCAGAGGTCACTGGATCAGCACTGAATACAGGAGGATTAATCATGGATCCGTCACTCTTCAGAGACACACAGCTGTGATCAGGAGATGAAGATCTCTTCCTCTTCCTGAAGATCCTGATAAACACACAGAAATCATTCTTCCTTTAGTTCTGTCTGCTGTTTCATTTATTATAAGCAGAGCTGCAACAATAACTGATCAAATCAATAATAATAATAATAACGGTCAGTGAGTATGATTATGGATTAGTCTCGTCTGAACGCTGTGCTCAGAAATCATCCGTCCGTCACATCACTTTATATCAGTGAATAACACACTTCTCTGGATAAACACATGGAGAACAGCTGCTGTGGGAAAGATGCAGGAGCAAGTCGTCTGAAACATCAGAGCGCTTTATATTCAGCTCTTCAGACGAAAGCACAAGTGTTTACTGCGGTTTGTCCTGCTGTGCTTTGACAGACGCGTCTGCTGTTTAATGCTTTAGAGACGTGTTCTCCTCAGAGAAGAGCTTACATACGGTTCAATTCTTCTCTGGGAATGTTAGAAAGTATTTATATTCTGCATAACCTGAGAAGAAATCTCCATTAAACTGCACAGATGTCAGTGAAGGAGTGCTGGAGAACACATGCATCTCAAACACGTGACACACAGCAATAACTGACTGAAATATACATTCTGATTAAATATTTATACATAATCATTTCATGAGAATATTTAATTAGAATTTAAATGTAGGTTTGGAGTGTGTAATGGTGTTATTTGAGCAGTAACAGAGACTGATGGAGCAGCAGAATATAATTTCTATGATCAAATGAGTGAATGTGTGTCTCTCAAACCTTGTACAAGTTAATATGTTGTGCTTTTGTTTGTGTTTATTATTTTTAATTTAGTCATTTATCTTCTGCTTTTAATGGTAAGCAATCAGTTATTTTTTGTTTAGAATTTAATGCTTATATTTTTACCCTTTTGTGCCCAAAATGAGGAATAACATATATTAATTTTTAACTTAAAAGCATATCTAAATATATGAAATAATCGTCAGATGAGTCAGTTGTGAACTGCTGGTTATGGTCAGCTCTAACTGTGAGTCAGTGTGTGGGTCACTAACAGTGGAAACACACTCTTGGTCTGGTTTGTGGATCAGTGTGTGACTCCTGTCTGAATCTCAGTGTGTGTTTTCTCTGATTGAACATGTTGAAGCAGCACTTGTCGACTCGTGGAGCGTCTGAGAAATTATGATCTGTGATCCGGTGATTGTTCACGCTGGTCAGTGTTCATCAGTGCAGCATCAGTTGACCTTAACTCTGGATTATATCTCACCTGGGGTCAGAGGTCACTGGATCATCACTGAGGTCAGGAGGAATAAGATCCATGGATCCATCACTCTTCAGAGACACACAGCTGTGATCAGGAGATGAAGATCTCTCTCTGTTCTCCATAATGACAAACTGACTTCACACCTGCATATGGAAACATAAGAGAACAAATATATACTATTGTGATTATTATTGCAGTAAATCTTAACGCTACACACACAATGAGATTGAAGAGAATGTGGAGCTGCAGCAGGATCCTTTTCTTCTGAATCATAAAGTGATGCTTTACTGACTGTAGTGAAGAAGATCCTCATGAGCATCGTCAGTATCTGAGCTCACTGATGCTCTTGTGTCTTACTGAACATATTTGACTTCAGCAGCAGCAGAAAAGCATCAGTCTGTTCAGAGCGTGATGTGTTTCTGCTGCTGTAACACACATCAACTAACTGATCATGACATCTGATGAGGATGATTTTCAGAGCTGATGCTTCATTGTTGAAGCGCTGCTGAAAACCCCTCAAATCTCAGACATGCAGCCCATTATATTTCTCAAATGTGTGATAGTTTCACTGTTTCCACCAAACAAACAAGATCAGCAAAACTATTAATAACACAAATCTCACTGCATTCATATTATTCCAGAACATCTTATTATTTATCACTTTATTTATTTTATGTAGTTATTCCATCCCTGTGTGGATAAATATTGTGTGTTATATGTGAAATAAGTCAAATAACTGAGCACAGTGAAGAAATGTTAGCCTGAAAACATGTTCAGTTATGGGTCTTTGGCAATATTCAGCAAATAATTAATTCATTTAAATGAACATATTTAATTGCTGAGCAGAAATGTAGTATTTCTGATGAAATGTTTGTGTAATCAGTTATTCTACATACATATAGTCATTATATATATATGTGTGAGCAGCGTGTGAAGCTGAGAGGAGCAGATATATGGAGAAACTCATGTTTTCTGAGTGTCAGCATCCCATACTTTACTCAGTCTTCTGCTGATGCTTCACTTCTGTCTCCTGAAAGACTGCTTTTACGCTCCAGGATCTTATAAAAATGCTGCTTTACTCTACACCTCATCAAATATCAGCTTTGTGAAAGTAAAGGGCCCAGATTCATCAAATTGTTAATAAAATGAGCATGATTTAATCTCAAACTGTACATGTTTTCTGTCGAGTTTGCTTTCGTTTTCAACACAAGAGAGTCACAGATGAAGAATTCCTCTCTTCTTCGGATTTAATGACAAATAAGAACCACAGCTTCAAAAACAAGACCAATATTTATTTGATGACTTATTATCAGTATTATTTATTATTAATTGTTTATTATTATCATTATTTAGATGATTCGTCCACTTTTACATGCGTCACAACTGCATTAATGTTTAAAGATCAGATTTAACACGACAGAGACGGAATGAGAAAAACATCTTCAATAATATGAACTTATATCAGAAGCTGATCATCAATTTACCTTCATCTGATGTTTATGATGGTTTAATCTATTTTTCGGTTGAGATTGCTTTCGTTTTCAACACAAGGAAGTCACAGGTGAAGAATTATTGTCTTCTTCTGCTGTTTACCTGAAAAACAAAACTACTGAGAGCTGCTTCACCGCCACCTACTGGACACACACACACACACACACACACACACACACACACACGTTGGTTTTTGTGCTATTGCCCTACACCTAAACTTAGCCCTCACAGGAGACTTTGTGCATTTTTAGATTTTCAAAAAAACACCATTTAGTATGTTTTTTTAAGCCTTTTGAATTACGGGGACATAGGCAGTGTCCTCATAAACCACCTTCATATTGTAATACCTCTGTCATACCCATGTCATTATACACATTTGTGTCCTCATAAACCACATAAACATGCACACACACACACACACACACACAGCTCACACACACACACATCAATGCAGACACACACACACTCACACACACACACACACACACACACACACACACACACACACACTCACACACACACACACACTCACACACACACACACACACACACACACACACTCACACACACACTCTCACACACACACACACACACACACTTTCTCTCTCACACAAACACACACACACTCTCTCTCACACACACTCTCTCTCTCTCTCTCACACACACACACACACGCACACACACACACACACACACACACACACACTCTCACACACACACACACACACACACACACACACACACACACACACTCACACACACACACACACACACTCTCACACACACACACACACACACACACACACACACTCATCGTGTTGTGGTGTTGGAGCGGTGTGTTCTGTCATGTTCGTGTCTCATGTAAGATGAATGACAGACAGTCATGTGACCTGCAGATGTTTAATGGCAGCACATGCTCACAGTGAACTGCTGATGTGTTGATGAATCATAATCATAATCATGTTCCTGTCGCTGCAGCCGCTGAAGACCCCAGACACACACCAGCACTAGCTCAAGTTACTAATGCAGCACTAGATCCAGCACTGAAGCGACTCCACAGACAAACTAAACATGAACTGGAGTCTCAGAGCAGACTGATGGAATGATGACGATGACGATGATGATGAAGACGTTCACTCGTTTACATTTAAAAAATAAGTGATGATGTGAATAACAGACTTGCTGCATGTCAGTGTGTCTGCTTTCAACACATAAAACATGAACATATTTCAAAAGATGTACATTTACTGGTGTTTGTTTATTGCCCTTTGTTAATTTTACATACAGTTCCTTCATATTATTTACATGTGAAAATATTATTTTATTTTGTGATATTTTGGTCTTGCTTTCAGTTGAATAAATGTCACTTCTCACTAAACATTGACTGCATTTAGATCAAACTAAACACTTCGAAACAGATCTGAGGGCTTCACATCAAGCTTTCTGCAGGTCTTATAACGTTCTTATTCACTCCTCCACAAACTCAGGCCTGAAAACATGCTTCATAATTCATATTCACTCATAAAATCATGGCATGTTCTTCCTCAGTATTTTTGTCTGGTTTTAAATATTCTCAAATCAAGATACATTTACTGGAGATATGAAGTCTGATCTGAATCAAAAGAGTTTATGATTAAAACAAGAACAAATATCTGCCAACTTTCCTCTGAATGACGACATTGGCACAGATTTCTTCTTCTTTTAATCATAAACTCACTTCAGTTTCTCAGAAAACAAGACCTTTTATTATTTATTTTTTTCTCCAGTAAATGTATCTTTAGTCAAACAAGACAGAAATACTGAGAACAGCACTGTTTTGCAGCGTGATCAGAAAGTAGAGCAACACTTATTTCCATATTCTAAGTTGTTTTTAGTCAAATCAATTAAAAAGTGAGAGATTTTTTGCTCTCTAGACATTTACAGACCGTTCTAATGTATTGTGTTCCTTTTAAAAAGGTTTTAACACTGCAGAAATCATTTTCTTCCTTAGTATTCTTGTCTTGTTTTCTAGTACAAATATCTAAAACTTCTTGAATCAGGATGCATTTACTGGACAAGTAAAATGACTCGAGATATTTAGTCTTGTTTTCTGACATTATTATACAAATGTTGTTGGTATGGAGGTAAGAAAAATAAACTTAATTCAATATAATTTTTCTTACACCATTGGCAGATATTTTTAGTAGTTTTAGTTTTTTTCAATCTTTACTCGTCTGACTCTCAAACAGCAGAAACACACCAAATCTGCAAAACCAGACACTAATGCTCAGACTTTCACACTTTTTTCAAAACACAACACACAGTTCTCTCTGTAACACACACACGTCTAACAGGAATTAATATTGTGGCAAAGGTGTTTGCAAATGTTTGCTTTTGAGATGTGTTTGTGATATTTTGAATGCAGAGCTTCATTTTGCAAGAGATGTGAGGTGCTTTGCATTTTGTGTGCAATTCTTAGATTTGGGTGTAAAGTTTTGAAAAAAAGAGGCAAAGTTTTTTGAAAATGTGTGTAAGCAGCTTTTTTTCAGGATATTTTTTTCAGAAAAGAAGAGAATATCTTAAGTCATTTTACTTGTCAAGTAAACGCATCTTAATTCCAGAATCTGTAGATATTTCTACTAGAAAACGACAAAAATACTGAAGAAGAAAATCATTTTTTGCAGTGAAGTCTCAAACTGAGCTTCATCAGACCTGCAGAAACCATCAGTGGATCATAAAGCTGAGCATCGTTTCCTGTTATAGTACTGTACTGAGAGATTATGAGCTGAACTAATGGTGCAAACCGAGTTAACTCCAAACTAACTAGTAGTCATTAATCGGCTGGTCTGAACTTACTGTACATGTGTCACACACAGCTGGTGAAGAGCTGATCATGTGATGTGTGTCTGGATCAGGGCTGCAGTCACATTCACTCATCAACCAAACCCAGAACTACAGGTCATGTGACTAGTTAAGCGGTTAACTCCGTTAGTCTCTAGTGAACCCGCTGCTGTACACATAAATAATAAAGTGTTCATCACGTCTTCAGTTTCTCCAGTTCAGATGATGATGGTCATCAAACGCCAGTGTCCTTCATCACTTCTTCCCATGGTTTATCTGGAGTGACAGCATCATATTCCACATCCAGGCTGTGTGTGTGTGTGTGTGTGTGTGTGTGTGTGTGTGTGTGTCTGTGTGTGTGTGTGTGTCTGTGTGTGTGTGTGTGTGTGTGTCAGTTTCCTGGTTTGATCAGATTTATAGATGAAAAACTACAGCAGACTAAAACCGAAGGAGAGTTGGGTCTGAGAGGAGCAGCAGGAGCAGGAGCAGGTGAGGATGATGAGGATGATGAAGATGGTGGTGTCAGTCGCTCCGGCTCAGAGGTGTGAGGAGGTGGAGAAGCACAGCTTCAGTGTGTACGGGTTCGAACCGTCTGAAAAACAACAACAAAACAAACGCTCAGCTTCAGCTCATCTGCTCTCTGTCTATAGCTTCACTCAGACCTTTACAGGATCTGCTAAATGTTCATTATTTAAGAGGGAAAGTAAGAGGCATCATACAAAACACAACTGAGGGACTCATATGCAACTATTCCAAAAGCCTCAGATGTTCACTGATGCGCCAGAAGGAAACACGACGCATTGAGAGTGGGGGGTGAAAACTTTTGAACTGAACGTGTTAATTTCTCTGGGAATTGTGTAAACATCGTCTGGAGCTTCTGAAGGGCAGTGCTAGATGAAAAAATATGACATTTAAACAAACAAAGAAAAAATTCCCCATGATCACCATCCTGTTCAAAAGTTTTCACCCCCGGCTCTCAATGCGTTGTGTTTTCTTCTGGAGCATCAGTGAATCCTTTTTCTCACATAAATCAGAATTTGGTAGATCTTGCCCTATAATTATGAATGAAATAAAGGTCCCTGCTGAAAAAAAACTATAGACACCATCACAAAATGTGTAATGGTTTTACTGGTTATAATGGGACTTGTAATGGTTTTACTGGTTATAATGGGACTTGTACTGGTTTTAATGGAAACTGTAATGGGTCTCTACTGGTAATTGGTCACCTTCTATTGGTGGCTTGTTAAAACCAATAAATCCTATTGGAATAAGTCCCAAAACACACTACAGAAAACCATTTTCTAATGGTTTTAAAGGTTAAAAGTTGATGGTTTGTAATGGTATTTGAAGTGGAAAACATTAGGAGTTTCAGCAATGTTTCTATAGTTTTTTTCAGCATGGCATCCTCTGTAAGTTTGAAACTTATAGTTAAATTCAGTTTCACACAGAATAAAATACAACTGAGACTGATTCATAATGGTATTATTATCCAAAATATATTTCATAAGTGGCTGAAATATTCTGTATTACTGATGTAACTATTAAAAAACATATATTTGAATATACAGTAAATATTTGTCTTTCTAGTAAGATCTTTCCTCTGGTGGTTGACTCACTGGGGATCCGGATCTGATAGTGGTTGAGGACCGTCAGAACCTCCACGGCGTGAGTCTTACTGTCGAACTCCAGCAGGCCAGAGATGGTCTTTGAGCTGGCTGCAGATCCAAACACACGTCACAAACATTTCTACAGCAGCTTCACAGAATAAGACTCAGCAGAACTCAGACTCACGTTTGGCGTCAAACACTTTGTATTTGATGAATCCTGGGACGTCGTGTTCTGTGCATAACTGCAAAACAACAGATGAATATGAGTGCGATTGAACAGAATCCAGCAGAGGACCCTAGTGAGACACACCGACTCATCAACACCTGCTTATTGACCCGTCCGTACAGAGTTAACCAAACCCTGACAGAAAACCAGCATGTCCTTAAACTGAGCTTTTTCAGATTTAACTCACTTCTGGGACCTGAACCTTTCAGATAATGTAAAGACAAAAGTGAAGACGGAACCATTTTAGCACCAATTACTGAAGCTGACACACAGACGGGGTTATTATAGTTCACTGAAACCATAAAACATTTTCATTACATTACATTAATTTAAATAAAATAAAATAAATATGTAAATTGTTTCAGCTAGTTGCCATGGTAACATTTTCATTTAGTTTAACTTAATGTACTAAAATAACTAAAACTATAAAAATATATACATTCCTAACTATTCTATAATAATAAAAAATAAATCAAATAAAAACATTTAAAAAACTGATAAAAATGACAAAAACACACAACAAAAAAAGAAAATAGAAACTAATTCAAAATATTCATAGAAACTATAATGGTAACACTTTACAATAAGTTCTCATTTGTTGTATCATGAGTTAATGCATTAATTAACATGTATAATATGTAATAATGAGCAATATATTTTTACAACATTTATTAGACTATGTTAATGTAAGTTAATAAAAGTTCATGTTCATGTTAGTTCACACGGTCTTGACTAAACTTAACAGATACAGCTTTTGATTTTAATAATGTGTGAGTAAATGCTGAGAGTAACATGAAGTATTTTTCATTGTTAGTTTGTTAGCAGTGAAGGCCTATTGTAAAATGTTATTTATTATATGCTATCTCAATGATTGTAAAATAACAGCACACAGAATTCATCACAGAGATGCCTCATCCAATCAGATGCGTGTGTTTTACATTTACATGTAGGCATTTAGCAGATGCTTTTATCCAAAGCAACAAATGAGGACAATAGAAGCAAACAAAACCAACAAAAGAGCAACAACATGCAATATATAAATATATATATATATATATATATATATATATATATATATATATACACAGTCCCCTCCATAAGTATTGTAACAGTAAAGACAAAATTGCTCTGTTGCTGTGGAGTCAAGACATTTGCAAATATGATTAAAAGATGAATATGAGACAAAACTACAGAATGTCACATTTTATTATTAGCCATTTCAACACATACATGTTTTACCAAATAAAAAGAACAGCACTTTTATAGTTCATCCCTCTATCTGATGAGAGCATAAGTATTGGAGCAGTTGAACATAAGGCAGATATAAAAGATTAAAAGCTATTATTTAGTTGCAGATCCCTTGCACACAATCACAGCAGTGAGTCTGTGACCCATAGACATCACCAGACTCTTGCTCTCATCCTTTGAAATACTTTTCCCAGCCTTTAATGCAGACAATCCCAATTGTTGCTTGTTTTGGGGAGTTTCTGTCTTTACTCTCCTCTTCAGCTGCTGAAATTCATGTTCAATCAGATTTAAATCTGGAGATTGACTTGGGCAATCTAACACTTTCCATTTCTTTGCTCTTATAAACTCCTTGACTGAACTGGCAGGGTGCTTTGGGTCATTGTCCTGATGCAATATGAAGCACTTCCCAATGAATCTGGGGGCATTTTCTTGAATATTGGTAGGCGAGATGGTTTTGTACCCTTCCAAATTCATTCTGCTACTGTCATCATACATTAAGTCATCAGTAAAGTTGAGAGGGCCTGTTCCAGAGACAGCATGCATGCCCATGCCATGACACCACCTCCACCATGCTTTACAGATGAGGCTGTATGCTTGGGATCATTGCAGTTCCCTTTCTTTCTCCACATTAGTGCTTTCCCATCACTTAGATAAAGGTTCATCTTTGTCTCATCGGTCCATAAACACAGTTCCAAAACTCTTCTGGCTCACCTTTGTGCTTTTTTGCAAACTCTAATCTTGTCTTTCTATGTTTGGTGCTGGTCAGAGGTTTGCATCTTGCTGTGTAGCATCTGTAATTCTGTGTCAAAGTCTCCTGAGGACAGTAGATTGTCAGAGCATCACCCCAGCTTTCTGGAAGTTGTTGGTGATTTTACAGACACGTCTTTTAGGATTCATTTTCACAGCTTTTATGATTTGTCTGTCATCATCTACTGTTGTTTTCTCAGCCGATCAGGTCGTTGTTGGTTGCTGGTGTCGCTGGTGGTTTCCAAACTCTTGATTTCTCCATCCCTTTGTTTTTGCTAGAGCTCTAACTGACTTCCTCTTTTCTTTTAGCATCCAAATTGCTTGCTTTTCTCTCAAAGTCGACTCCCTCATCTTCATCCTGGTTTGTGTGTCATCATCGAATGCAGGATTCAGAATACAGAAGTAATGGATATAACTGATACGACACATTCCCTGCTTTTAATATCTGAAGAATTAATGCAGCAGGACACAGCTGATCACTTAGAAAGACCTGAGAGGCAACTGCTCCAATACTTATGCTCTCATCAGATAGAGAGATGAACTCTAAAAGTGCTGAACTTCTTAGCTGCTAAAACATGTATGTGCTGAATTACCCAATAATAAAATGTGACATTCTGTAGTTTTGTCTCATATTCATCTTTTAATCATATTTGTAACTGTCTTGACTCCACAGCCAACAGAGCAATTTTGTCTTTACTGTTCAATACTTATGGAGGGCACTGTATATATAACGATATAACAAGTCTCGGTTAGCCTAACGCAGTACACGGAGCAAGGTTTTAAAAATGTGTCCTGCAGCACAGAAGCAGTCATCAGTAGCACAGGTATATTTGTAGAAATAGACAACAATACATTGTATGGATCAAAATTATACATTTCTCTTTTATGACAAAAATCATTAGGATATTAAGATCATGTTCCATGAAGATATTTAGTAAATGTCCTGTAAAAGTAAACTTAATTTTTGATTAGTAATATGCATTGCTAAGAACTTCATTTGGACAACTTATATACAGGTATAATAAAGCAGAATTAGAATAGCGAGTGCTATAGAGGGTCAAATGAAGATGAAAGAGTGTGTTTTGGGTGTTTTGTGAGCGTCTCACCTGCTGCAGGTCGTCCTCGCTGATGCAGGGCGGCACGTTGTAGAAGTGCAGCACACAGGAGGGCGGCTGGATGATGTTCTTGGACGCCTGACCGGCGCTGGTGAAGCGGTTGTTACGTGTCATAGCGAAGTCCTTATAGCTGCTGGAGCCGTCCTCCAGCTCAAACACCTGACTCGGGATCACAGCGTGCTGCTTCGACACACTGCACACACACACACACACACACACACACACACACACACACACAAAGAACATGTTACTGTCATAAACACTGACTACAGCTGATCGCCTCATGCTGTTTGAGGTTCAGAGTGTGTGTGTGTGTGTGTGTGTGTGTTTTTGTGACACATGAGGACATAAATGTGTATAATGACAGGTATTACAAGGTGAAGGTGACTTTTCAGGACATTGCCCCATGTCCCCACTTTTCAAAACACTTATAAATCATACAGAGTGAGGTTTTTTGGGGGAAAGTAGAAATGCACAAAGTCTCCTGTGAGGGCTAAGTTTAGGTGTAGGGTTGGTGTAGGGCAATAGCACACACAGTTTGTTCAGTATAAAAATGTGTGTGTGTGTGCTCACCAGACGTTGAGGCGTTTGCTGAACACCTTGATGCTGTTGAGGTGTGTGATTGCTCTGTCGACCGCGTACTCATCACCCATCTCTACTAGAGCGGTGCCCGGGACGCTCTTCATGAACTTCACCTACACACACACACACACACACACACACACACACACACACACACACACACACACACACACACACACACACACACACACACACACACACACACACACACACAGAAACACAGCTAAATACTATAACCATACTAACAGAAAACATTCTGCATCTTTGCTCTATTTATTTTTATAATGTTTTTACAAATAAGGACGTCAGTAAAGAGGTTTTGTCAGATTAAACTCACTTCTGGGAACAAATTTGTTCCAATATACAGTCAAACTAAAAATTATTCAGACTCCAGATATCATTTTTTATATTTTTTACTAGTGGGTGCAGGACACTAGAGTTAATTTCTGTAAGTGAGGAGAGCAAAATAAAGTAAACTGTGACATATTATACCCTAAACTTCTTCATACAGTGGACTAGCAGTAAAACTTGGGTCCAAAAATTATTCAGACACTTTAACCTGAGCATGTTTTCCTCCAGTGTTTTTCTTTAATTGCTAAAGTGATGTTTTTCCTCCACAGACTGAACTAAATGAAGCACTGCTTGGTGATTGGTCGAGCTAAATTGGTTTTATCTAATTGTGTTCTTAAATTTAACATCTGACAGCTATTCAACACAATTCATTACATACCTTTCTATCAGTTATCTGACATCATCAAGATCAATTTATTCTGACACAGATTAACTCTGAGCTCTTCTCATATTTTAGTACCATTTTCTAAACTATAGAGAATAAACTGAGATAATGTGAGGAATGTTGAGAAATGTGTCTGAATAAATTTTGGTTTGACTGTATATTGTACAAACACATCAGAGTTTTCATAGTTAACTAAAAGTCAAACCATAATTTTTTTAATATTATTTGAAATAAAATACAAACTTATAAAATATTTTTAAAAACTTGAAATGATTTTATTTCAGCTAGTTGCCAAGGAAACATTTCTCATTTCTATTTAGTTTAACGTACTAAAATAACTAAACAATGCATATATTACTTGATGATGACTAAAACAAAAAACAACACCTAAAACAACTCAAATAAAATTTAATAAAAACTCTATAGACATAAAATGACTAAGTTACTAAAATAATTAAAAAAAATCACATCCAGAGTAAAACCAAATCCAAACATTACTAAAATCAACTGCTATCTGAAGAACTCTTTACCTTCTCGATGTTTCCGTAGAGACAGAAGAGGTTGAAGATGCGGGTGCAGTTCATCTTGGCGGGATGCAGGCCGCTCACCATGGCAACGGAGCTGGAGGCATGGCTCATGTATGAGGAGGTCTGGGGCAGCGGATACGCCACCACCTCCGGGACATCATGAGAGCCGCGCTTGAAGCGATTATTACCGGGCAGCGGCAGCAGGGGGCAGTGAGAGCCTGCACACACACACACACACACTTAATAAACCTCTCAAACGTTCTGTTAGAACACACTGCTTTGGCTGTTGTTTTATATCCGAGCCCGTTTAGAGGGCTAGAGCTTGACTGGCTCGTGTCTGTGGTGCTTGAATGAGTGACTGACCGTATCCGTTATCGCTGTACGAGGACGGATGTTCTCCCAGGATGGCCTGCCGCTGTCGGCCTTTACCACGCTCTAAAACACATTCAACACACACACACCGACTGTAAATACACCCACATTTACACCAGTAAAACATTCACTGTGAGAACACAACAGACGCACATGATCCTGAAGACAATGAAGATCTGTTGAATATCATTAACATCCCTCACTTCACACGACTCAATGCGTGTCTGGATGATTTACTAGGGAGGTGTTTTAATTCTCATTCTCAATCACAATACGATTTGTTTCAATATTTTTATATATAATTTAATTGATAAAATAATGTCAAAACACAAAACATCTTAAAGATTTTTTTTTTTAAGACCATTACTGTACTGTATGTAAAATTTAGTTCTGCATTTCTGTAGCTCAAACAGTAAAGCACCGAGATCACAACACCAAGCTAATGGGTTCAATTCCCAGAAAATGCATGAACCGATTCAATGCAATGCAAATCCGTTTGGATAAAAGCATCTGCCAAATGCATAAAAGTAAATGCAATTTCTTTTTCTGATTTTGGATGAACATGTTCAATCTGAAACTAAAAGCAGTCGACTAGAGACCATTTGCAATATTACATTCACTTTCACATGTCACTGAACCAAACGAAACACAAGAGCTGCTGAGCGCCTCGTAAAGGTGAAAGAGGGAAATAAAAGTCATTAAATGTCACAGAAACACTCCTGTACATACTGAGAGACAGACAGGCAGAGACCGAGAGAGAGAGAGACGGGTAGAAATAAAAGGCTTTGTAAATTAGGCTGGATTCAAACATAATCCTCTTTAGACGAATCAGAAAAACACACAATCAAACATTCAGAAGAAAAAACACTCCCAGGTGCTTTTTATAGCCAAAGAAGCTTAAACAGACAGAATTAGAGAATCACTGGAAAACACACGTCAGAGATCACACACACAACAGCACAATTCGTGTGTGTGTGGACAGAATCAGGCAGACGTGAGTCTGTCTCCGTTGGCCTGCAGGAGGAACTCATGCACAGTCGTGCTAATTGCTACAAAATGAGCAGTTAGTGGCAGGAAGCGTTTGGCACTGCTGGGCTCCGTCTTCAGAGGGGCTCAAAGTGACCTTCAGCCATCAGCTGAGCCTCCTCACATACTGACAGCAGAAATATAACGCACGGATGAGGACATAAACACGGAAGAGCAGCACATTCAGCCAAACAGATGGAGATCAGACTGCATGACTACAAAACTCTTCAAGCACTCACTCAGTTTTTATGTGGTTTGCAATTTTTGTAAATAAAAATATGGGACATTTTAGCAAAAAAAATAAAAATAAAATCCACCTTTATAAATATAAAATATATTTACATTTATTTAAAAATAAAGAATAAATATGCTGCAAAAAATTATTTCCTTAGTATTTTTGTCTTATTTGCTAGAATAAATATCTAAATATTCTTGTATCAGGATGCATTAAGTAAAATGACTTAAGATATTTTGTCTTGTTTTCTGAAAATATTATGCAAATTTTATTTTAGCTTAAAACAAGATAAAATATCTGCCAATGGGGAAAGAAAATTTTAATTCAAAGGCTAAACAGGATTACCCCATTGGCAGATATTTTTGCTTTTTTCAGAAAACAGGACATAATATATTAAGTCATTTTACTTGTGAAGTAAATGCATCTTAATTCCAGAATTTGTAGATATTCATACTAGAAAACAAGACAAAAATACTAAGGAACAAAATAATTTTTTGCAGTGTATATGTCACGTGTCTGTTTCCATTTAGTTCCGTTTTGTCCTTATTTGGTATTTCCTGTCCTTGTTTAGTTAATTATCATCCAGTTCACCTGTCTTGTATTAATCATCTTGTTTGTTCTTTATAAGCCTTGAGTTCACTAATCTTCTTCGTCGTGTCTTAAAGTTATGTTTATGATGTTTATTGTTATTGAATACGTTTGCACCATTAAAAAACCTGATTACTCTGAATCCCTCGTCTTCCTGCCTTCCAGGATCAGAATCGCATAACAGTATATATAATTGCAAAACAACATCCAGAATGGGTGTTGCAAATGAACAGACTGTAAAGTTAGCATAAATTAGTCAAATAAATTATGTACTAATTTGAAACGTTCTGAAAAAAGGGTCCAAATAAAGTCATGTTACAATTTAAAATATAGGACACTGATAAATATTACATTTCTGGTAAATAGATTTTCAAAATTTGTTTGTTTTTAGCCAATTTATTTATAATAGTTTATTTTCACATTAAATTCAATATTCTGTCAACAGTGACTGTTGCTGTATAATTTTAGTAATTAAAAATAATTTTCATGTCAGACAGTAAAATGCGAAACATATCTGTTGTTTATCGCAACAAAAAACAAAGCGTCTTTAATTCTTTAAGACAATACACTACTGGTGAATATGGTTAAAATGTATACTAACAGATACCACCATACTTCAGCTGATTAATCACAGTACAGCTAGACAACTGCTTTGTATTACAAGGTTTTTAAATGTTATGTTTGAATATGCACACTATTAATTAATTATATATGCACTAAATTCCATAGATTTCCAGAACATAAATCTAAACAATATATGTGGTAACACTTTATTTTAGGGTCTCTTAACTAGCTGCTTATTAGCATGCATATCACTAGAATATTAGCCATTTATTAATAGTAATTAAGCACATATTAATGCCTTATTCTACATCCCTAATCCTACCCAACAGGCTAAACTTAACAACTACCTTACTAACTATTAATAAGCAGCAAATTAGGAATTTATTGAGGGAAAAGTTGTAATTAATAGTGAATTGTAATTAAAAGTGTTCCCTATTATAAAGTGTTAGCATATATGTAATAGAACAATAAACACTTGAATGTGCCTTTTGGGTGTTTTCTTTCCACTTAATAATAAATATCTTTAAATAATAGTATCTTTAACTAGGATAATTCATATTAAACAGTTTTTCTCCACTTCAGCAGCATTTACATACAGCAAACTTCACAGTTTTATTCTTATCTATATTCTGAAGGTTTTTACTGAAGGGATTTTGGATTTATCTTTTTATCACTCCATAAATCAGAAAATACTGTCAACAGACCGAAAAAAAAAAAAAACACATTTTCACCATGTTTTTAGGACAAAAATGTTATATTGTGTGAAGGACATCTGAACAAATCCCTCAGTAAAAACCTTCAGAATATAGAGAGGAATAAAACCGTAAAGTTTGGTTTATGTAAGTGCTGCTGAAGTGGAGAGAAAACTTTTAAAGATATGTATCACAATTGAAATCTAAAGACGCAAATAGATAAATTGTAATAAACAAATAAATGTGTATTTTATATGTTTTCTTTCCACTAATCTGAAAAGCTATGGAAGTAAAATAGATCAAAATCTCAAAATTGACCAGAACATGAAAAAACACTGGTTTTGTTTGTAGTTTCTCATCTTATTACACTTTATCTATTTGCGTCTGTAGATTTCAACTCAACTCATCCAATTCATATCTTTAAAGAGTTTTTTCTCCACTTCAGCAGCACTTACATACACCAAACTTTACAATTTTATTCCTATTTATATCCTGAAGGTTTGTACTGAGGGGATTTTGGATTTCTTTTTTTATTACTCAATAAATCAGAAAATACTGTCAACAGACAGAAAAAAACACATTTTCACCATGCTTTTACGATTTTTTTTTATATAAATCAGTGTGAAGGATATCTGAACAAACCCCTCAGTAAAAACTCTCAGAATATAGAAAGGAATAAAACTGTAAGTTTTGGTGTATGTAAGTGCTGCTGAAGTGCAGAAAAAAACTTTTAAAAATATTTATTGTAATTGAAATCTATAGACGCAAATAGATAAGTTGCAATAAAATAAACACTTAAATGTGTATTCTGGATGTTTTCATTCTACTAGTCTAAAAGAAGACATTATTCTACAAAATGTTATCAATGCATGCAAAAACAATGTCCTATAGCGTCTCACCTCAAAAAATAGTCATGTTAATATTCATCATTTGGTCTGAACCTACAGCTGAGATCGATCAGGCTCCACGTGTCTGAAGGAGATCTGAGCTTCTGCCATCACATCTCTAATTCTAAAAAGTGCTGACGGAAAGTACAGAATGCTGAGAGCGCCGCAATAAAGCGAGACAGACAGAGAGGCAGTAATAAAGAGAGGAAGAGAGGTTTAACACAGAGGTACTGTAGCGCGTTCATTAATATTCTGTGATGAATGCCTTCACATTAGCATGTGAGTTCAGCTCACGCTCTTATCTTTAGTCAATAACGAAGCAGCACTGAGAAACGCTGAGCGGCCCTTCAGTCTGGAGCCGATCAATGGCTGAATGCTGCTGTTCGCTGCTGATAACTCTGTTTACACCGCTTTGAGCCGTATGGCTAACACATGCACACGCATGACTAAAACCACATAATGCACCACACTGCAATATGGGCTGTCTGCTCCTGAAAGACACAGTACGAACCTCACACAACACCCTAGCAACCGTCCACATGCCCCTAGCAACCGCTGCGCACAGGTGAAACCCGCACACTCAAATGATGTGGGAGTTTTAGCTGAAACACGTGACGCTGGGGGTGAATCAGGGCGAATCTCTGCAGGTAAATCACACTGAAGCTTCATAAACCTACATCTGACACAGCAAAACAACCTGAATTATTACAAAGATCTGCAGCTTCACAAGAGATTCCTCAGTATAAAGCAGACATCACCGCTGAAAACCTGCAATCAGAATCACATGAACTAACCAGAAGAACACAAAACACACATAAGATCTGCCATTTCTCATAGACAGCACAGTAATCTCACACATATCTCACCAGATCTCAACAATGTCTCAAACCATTGCAAAGTCATGTCATAGACTTCAATATGAAGCCCAACATTTCTCCTCAAATGATCTGGGTTGCTGTTCACACTAATTATAGAGATCTAGATCAATCAGGGGCCTCGGCACACTTACATGACGAGTTAACATGATTTAACAGAAGACAAAATAAGCATTAAAATTAATTAAAATTTTAAAATAAACTAAAAATTCAAGACAAAAAAAAATATGTTTTTCTTTCCATATATCTTAAGAATATATATATATATATATATATATATATATATATATATATATATATATATATATATATATATATATATATATATATATATATATGTAAATTGTACAATATGACATCTAAATTTATTTTAGAAAAAGTTAAATAGAAATGTATTTAAATATTATAATACATTGGATATCTTAAGATCAAATATCTTAGAAATATAAATATAAATATATATTAGATATCTTTTTCTTAATAGAAACTAAAAAAAATATGAAAAACATCATGGAAATTAATAAAATCTTAATATTACATGGACATTTCTATAACAAATACAGTGGAGAAGTCAAAGGTGTAATGTACAACCAAATTTGTTACTGAACCCTAAAGTACATTCAGTTCTTTTATCTGGATTGATTCAAATGTGACGGCCATCATATTTATTTATTTATTTTTTGTTTTATATTAAATAGGTATTAATAAAATATTTTTAAAGTCATGAAAATAATAAAACCTGAAAAATGCATGGACATTTCTATAAATAATATACATTTATCTAGCTGACATTTATGTCAAGCTTTAAAAGACTTGAGTATAAATTGCTGTCATAAAACAGGCAGCTTAAGTCAAAGTGTTAACCTTGAGAAGTGCTGATCTGAACTCTGACTGTGACTCATTTGGGTCTGTTTTCAGTTCTTCTGAAGCATTTGACAACATCAGACAAAGCTGATCATTAAACTTAACTGAGAACTCCTGAGGGTCTCCTAAAGAGCAAGGAGTGATAAACACACACACACACACACTCGTACCTCGGCGCAGCAGGAAGGGTTTGGTGTAGTCCCAGCTGTCGTTGTCGTTTCTGATGACGTTGAGGCGTGAGGGCTAGAATGAGAGAGCACAACGGCACTGCATGTGTGTTAGATCCAGCGCTGTGTGTGAGTGAGTGAGTGAGTGAGTGTGTGTGTGAGTGTGTGTGTGTGTGTGAACGCTGCACATTTACCCGAGCGTATTCGATTTTCAGAGTGCAGCAGCCGGCGTAGATGTCGGCCCCATTGAGGGCGGCTTTGGCCTTCTGAGCGTTCTGGATGGATTCGAACGTGACGGCCGTCAAGGAAAAACTCCACAGAACACACACTTACAACACAACAACAACACAGCTTCGGCTGGGAGTAAAGAGCATGTAAACGGGCTGCTGAAGCTCCCGGTGGAACACCCTCGTCTCGTTAGAGTCTCGTTGCCGGGATACATGCATATTTAATGAGCGTGTGTAATGTGTGTCTGGGGAGCGAACGTACATCCAAAAGCACAAGCTGATTCAAACGAACCTAACGTCTTAATGAAAGGCCACGAAGGTCATATGAGGTTTAGGGATGTAAATATCATCAGCTTATCATCAGACTCCACACCTGCTGCATTTCCTTTTGAAAACCAGATTTAAAAAACAAATGCATTTTCAGATCTTTATATTGTTTTTAGAGGGTAGTTTATGAAATTTTTGCATCAAAAAATGATCATGTTTGATCGTCATTTTCATTCTGTCACAAACACTTAGTTTGAACTCGAGTCAGATCAAATAAACCAATGCAACTGCACATCATATTCATGTTATAATTACTACATTTAAAATTAATGCTAACCTGTCTTTATTTGAAAAACATCATTCTCAGTGTGCACAAACTTACCAGTTCAGTGCACTTTCCATTTCAGTGTTTACTTCTTTTTTTTATTCATATTTTTTAATTCATTTTTTATTTCATATTTCTTTATTTGTGAAAAATACCTTGATAGGATAACAGAATCGAGCAACAAAAAAAAAATCTAAATGAATCTCTTGATGTTACAGATTTAATTTTCAAATTATTTTTTTAATTATTTTTTTCACATTATTTTATAATATTTATTCATTTTTATATATTTATTCAAATCAATTACTAATTTAGTAATTATATTCTATATTAATAAATCTAATATTAAAAGTTTCAATATTATATTCGTAATATTTAAAAAAAAAATTAAATAGTATATGTTTAAATTAACTACTGATTTGAATAGCTGTTGATTACACACACACACATATATTTCAAACTATTTTGCAAAATATTTATATGATATTTTATGCATGCAAATATTTAAGTATTTTGAGAGCATTTAATTATTTGCAGTGCTTCATTGGAGTGGGCGGAGCTTCTTTTGGCAGAATTCACCTGTTTCAGTTCTCTGATAGGTGACGATTTCTCTGCAGAATCATGGGAAATGTAGTTTTTAACCATGAGTTCTGCTATTGAACGCAATTATTTAGAAAATAAGTTGAAATAATGCAGCTTTGAGAGAAGCATAAACCATCGATTGGTCTGTGTTTAACGGTTCATGGTTAAGTTCTGATTCAGAATCTGCTGGAAGTGTGAGTGAGTGTGAGCAGCATCAGCAGAAGGATATTCCACCATGGCCTGGATCCCGTTCCTCTTGAAGATCACGATGCGCAGCACGCTTCCGATCGGGTTACAGACCGTGTACAAAACATCCTAAAGAGGAAGAGCAGAAGCTGTTGAGAGTAGGGATGTCAATTTTCAATCATTTCCATGATCGATCTTCGCTTAAATTAATGATCAATTAATCGATTAATCGTTAACCTTAATATTGCAAAATGCATGTATTGCAGTGGCATATAATGACAGGATGAGCAATGCTACTCAAAACGCCAGCTTCCTCACCCGAATTAAAGGGGTTTTTAGTCTAATTAAAAGGCTAGTAGCAGTATAGTATCAGAATAGATGTGATTATGATCATTTGATAAATACGTTTGGGATCGTTATACTTTGTTGGCTGTTTTACGGAGACCACTGAATGCGCCTTTTTAAATAGTTTAATGGTGCTTGTTGTATTTTAAAACACAAATCGCAATGTTTGCAATTGACATTATTGGCATTTGAAATAAGGCAGCGGCTATTTACACCAAGTGAAAATAGCAGTATTTTTTTTTACGATATGCAATTTACACTAAGTGCAAATAGCTATAGATTCTATTTACACTGTTAAAATAGCAAGACTTTCTGCTATTTATACTACGTATTGCAAATAGTATTTATTTGCACTTCAGTATTGTAGTACACTATAAAACAGTATGCAATAATAACATATCGAGTGTAAATTATAGTTTTAATTCAAATTATTAAATGGATGCCACCTTATTGGGACAATAAAGCCATCCCTACACCTACCCGATACTTTTATTTTCAACTTTTTGATTATTTCCTTCAATTTTTTATTGAAAATAATTGCCTTTCTGATGCTATATGAGATTTGAAAAAGGAGAAAAAAAAGTTAGGCAAAAGGCGGACTCGAACTCGGGTCGATCGCGTCAAAAAGCATGTGCCTTATTATCTACACCACTGAAACTGATGCTGAATTGGCGTATTTTTTTAGTGTTGACTAACTCAATCACACCTTAGTGGGCGGAGTTAGTGTAAATAGCCTTTGCCAACAAGACGGGCTATTTGCACTTAGTGTAAATAGACACTACATTAAAATAAACGCCGCTTCCAACCACGAGGCTGAGGTGAGACCAGGTGTACCGTGGTGATGGGGTAGAGCGGGTTCTGGATGGACAGCAGCAGCACTTTGTTCCCGCTGTTGGGGTCGTCGGCGTTGGTGGGCCGCGTGATGCGTTTGCTGGTGGAGTAGTTGAAGTAGGCCTGCTGTCCGGCGATGTAGACGGGCTCCTGCGATCCACACGCCACGCAGCGGTCAGCGCTCTGAACCTCCTCGAACTCCACCAGAGCCTGCCGCTTGAACGGCATCATCATCACGTAACTGCAGGAGAGCAGCAGAACTTCACTAAAACTACAGCCAAGTAACACAGTTCACTGTAAACTGATAAATAAAAAATAATAATAATAATAAAGAGATGACCGAACACTTGAGAAGAGATGATGCCAACCCTCAGACAACATACTAAACTACCAAAAATAAGTTTAATTGCAACATATAATCATTGCACTTAATAGTGTTCACCGTCTGTTTGATTACATGTCATTAAATAACTGTATGAATTTTACTGTACATTTCTGCCATATGGAGTAGTCATAGTCACCGCTGACAAGCTACTACTAAATATAATGTAGAAACCTTAAAATACAAACTTAAATTTTCTGTAAAGCAATGATTTGTATCGTGAAAAGCGCTATATAAATAGACTTGAATTGAACTGAATTGTAAAAAATGGACAATAAAATGACTAAAAATTTAACTGAATTTAAAGGGGGAAAAACAGAATGTAGAAATAAAATTTAATTAAAAATATTAACAAAAACTATAATAGTTGTTAACTGAAACCATAAAATAATTACTTGAAATAAAATAAAACAAAAAAAAAATATTTCAAACTTAAATTTAAGTCTGTCAGTTTAATGCGTTAATTAATTAGTTATATAAAAATTACGCAATTAAAATATTTTAACGCAGTTATGGCACTGAGCGACCCCAGAGCTGTACGTCATCTTACATTACAGACAGGTGACTGCTGACAAATATATGATGCAGGGCAACAACTCCATAGATGCAGTTATGTACTAAAATTCAAGATATTGGGGCAAACAAAATGCCCCTGAATGAGTTGTCTCATATTTATATCACATGATAAGCGATATCACACCAGCAGGGAGAGCAGTATTACACAAGCGCTGTTTTTGTCCCGAACATCACGAGTGCAAATGTGATTTTATACAACAGTTCAGTAAATAAGAAGTTAATGTTGTGTTATATTTTAAACACATTATTGTCTGTTTTGCTCAATTTTAGAAGAAAATATTACCTTTAAAACCACAGCAGTTGTGCATCTCTGAGCAACACAGCGGTGTTTAGTTTCTGAATGAATCTGTGTTTTGAACGAATCGTGTGAATCAATGATTCAATAGCCTATTCATAAAGTGAGTCGTTTACTTCACTCCTGAATGAATCAGCCGTTTGAACGAATCGAATGAAAGAACCCTAAACACATTACCGCCACCTGCTGGCAGATTTAGCTTCTTATTTAGACTATCATTTCATTTATTAAATAAATATTATTAATAATTAATAAATAAATATTAAATAAAGGTTAATAATAATAATTTAAAACATTTAACATTTATTTATGTTCCATAGTTTATGTTAGGCCGTTGTAGCTTAAACATTTATGTGTAATAAATTTTATGTTGAATCAAATAAAATATTTATTTCTTAAGCTACTATTTGCAATGTATACTTGATACTTTCTCATTTAACACACAAAAATAGCTTTAAATAATCTTTTGTGGGCATTTTCACAGTCAAATGTAGTTTGCGATTAATTAGATTAATTACTTGCCACACCATGTAATTAATTAAACATTTTAATCGACTGACAGCCCTATTTTAAACATTTTATTTCAGCTTTTCGCTAACATTTTGACATACTAAAATAACTAAAATGAAATAAAACGGAAATAATAAATAAACTAATAAAACAACAAATAACATTAAAATAAAAAAAAGAATATATTAAAAATCTAATTCAAAATATGAACAAAAACTGTAAAAGTTGATATCTAAAACCATTAAAAATACTTGAAATAAAATGAAACATCTGAAATAAGATAAAACATTAACAAAAACTAATTTTATTTCAGTTGCCAAGGCAACATTTCATTAAATTTGATGTGCCAAAACAACTAAATCTAAATAAACTAATAAACTAAAAATAAAAATTAATAAGAAATGAAGAAAAATTACAAAAACACAAAAAATGAATAAAGCTTTAAATTTAAATTGAAAACACTACAATATATAAATATTAACAAAAACTATAATAATGCATAACTAAAACCATAAAAAACCTGAAATAAAACAAACTTAATTAAATAATAAAATAAATTAGTTAAAATAAAAATAAAACCTCACTTGAAGCACTAAAATAAATGAAACTAAATAAACCAAATAATAATAATAATAATAAAAACACAGACATATTTACTAAAAATTAATTTAAAAAATATAAAATTAATTTAGTAACAAAATTAAAACAGAAAATACAAAAATAAAATCTAATTCAAAATACTAACAAAAACTATAATAGTATCTCAGTGATGCTAAAATAACACTGATTGACTTAAAAATTCCTTTATGTCCAGTAATTTAAATGATTATATAAAGCTGCGTTTTTATTTGAGTGTTGATGATTAAATACATTTGATTAATTGATAATAAAATAAACTACTTTTTTGGTTTCAGTTTTGGCATTCAGCTAAATTAAAACTTTAATTTCAGTTTTGATAAGAAATTAGTTTCAGGGCATCACTATTAATTTGAACAATAAACAAAAACAGCATCAGATATTAATACAGCTAACAAGAAATCTTCAAATGAATTCATGAAGGAATCGTTCACTGAACTGAAGGAGTCGAATGTTATTTCTGTCATACTCCGTCTGTTGTCATGAGATTCGCTCATCAGACTATAAATACACTCATATGACCTCCACTCGTGTCTCACACACACACACACACACACACACATACACAAACACACACACACACACGCACACACACACACACACACACACACACTCACACACACGCGCACGCACACACACGCACACACGCACGCATGCACATGCACACGCACACACACACACACACACACTTCCTGTTCCTGTGCATCTGATCCGTGTCTTTCCTGATACAGCTGAGGTCAAACACACACTAACATGTGTTCACGTGTTCCCATGATCCTCTCTGAGCTTCTGTGAGTGTAAACATCAGAAAAGAATCGAACGCTTCATTTACAGAACTATCATTCAGTCGACAGAGACTTTCATGTGGTTTGATGAGCCTGTGGTGAACACGAAGCTCTTCGTCTGAGGAATAAAACGCTCGTTAAAGCCTTTATCTGTTCATTCATTATGAGAGAAGAGCACCAAACGAATCCCTTTTAATGAATCAGATCAAATGAAAGCATCGCTCTACCAGATGTTTCCGAATTTCTCCAAGGCCTCGACCAGATCGGCCTCCACCACGGATTCACACAGTCCTCGCACGTGGACGACAGGAGACGGAGCGATGCGGTGCGTCTCAGAGCCGCTGTCCTGAGAACAGAGAGAGAAAACCCAACATTCATTCATTCGTTCAGCAGCAGCAGCTTTTCTCCTAACTAGCTGTATACAAAGACCCAGAAAACTACTGAGACGGCTGGAGATTCAACCATCACCTAGAACAAACCAGCATTTATTTCATAAAATGAAACAAAATAAATCATTTTAAAATTAAAAACACACTTACTGAAAATGACTTTCATGTACAGAAACTGAACTCAGGTGTGATAAACCACAGTTATGTTTTAACAGGGGGAGGGGGAGGGGCAAGCACTTTTTCACACCACTGTATATATCTATATATATATATATATATCTCAGCGCAAGGTTTTTGAATACATCACGGATGTAGAGAAGGAAACATGATATATCAATCAAATCATACTGTGTCGATACTAGCATTGCCTGTATTAGCTGTTTATTTATCAAATCTATCATTTTAATTTTCTCCATTAATTTTCACTTGAATCACTTTTTAGCTTAATAACAAATCAACCATATAAAGGTGCATCTAGAAAAATCGAATGAAGTGAAGCACTTGTCTTATAAAACTTCCCATGTAAAACACACGTGAAACCACACATGCATCTGCATGTTGCTCTTACTTTGCAAGCATCAAACTCTCTTTCCATTTTCTGCTTTGCAAAACTCCTGATTGTTTGTCGACCGCAGAGATCAGCAGACTAACGGTGTGAACTTTCATAATAGCACTGCCATCTCAAGCCAACGGCAGAAAAACACCTTCAGTCTCTATGAAATCATGAAGAACGCCCAGCTGATTCCATCAGATCATCATCTAATAAAGGACAGAGATGCACACACCTATCTGTCCTCATATAGAGCAGTCTGTCTGGATTATTTCAGCTTTTCTTCCTCTTTCAGCTGCTGTCTGTCTCTCAGCATGAGTTTAACACCCGTTTCTCCTTCCAGAATGAGGAGAGAACACAGAGAAATTGTGTCATTTGAGCGTCTGTGACTTACTGCATGAAGATCACACTGCATACATCTCTGCTACTTCAAAACCTACAACTGACCCATATGTGAGTGAGTAAATAATGAGGTTTGAGGTGCACTACTAGCTTTAAAGCCATCAGTGCCATAGCAGCGTCTGCGGTTGGAAAATGACCTACAGAAACGCAGCGCTGCAGCAGCTCTGATGCGCAGAGACTCCTGCTGAAGAATCACATCGCAATAGAAAAACACACTCAATATAGAGCTTCACAAACATCAAACCACTTCCACTGCAGACGAATGACGAGCTCCTTGAGTCACAAACCAGATGGCAGCAAGACAAACACCAGCGCCATCTTACACACATTCACCTTCAGCCTCTGCATTCATGCATTTAACTGGGAATCGAACCTGTGACCTTGCCGTTGCAGGCGCTGTGTTCTACTCTCTGTGAAAGTACCGATAGTCAGTGATAATTTATTCAATATAAAGTGCAATTTTACCAAACAATTTTGGTACTTAAGCATTAAAAAAAGTAACCTCTCAAAGTCCATATTAAGTCATATAAATAACACACAATATAAAAGAAAAGTATATAAAATGCATTAATAATAATTTATATATATATATATATATATATATGGGTCAATGACGTGACGCCTAGATTTTCTGTCCGATTGCATTTTTTTCAGTTAAAAATCGGTTTAAATGCATAAAATGATGCCATATATAATAAGTACCTCTCCTACATATGTACCCACTTTAATGTTTCAAAAAACATTAGTTATTTGTAATTTTTCTGTTATTCAAAGTGTCAAAACATCATGTGATGCGACCGTCTGGCCATAACTTTTGTTTTGGAAAGATCTTTGAAATTACCCTAAATTTATTCAGATTCATTTTCTGCACTATTTGACATGTTTTCCAAAGTGTTTTGTAATCCTCGATAAAATTGCAAAGCATTTGTCTATATTTCCATCATAATATTCAAACAAACTTTGTCAAATAATCTCCATTTTATGAAATATCATGTGGTGCGACCATCAAGAAACTACCATTTGTACTTTTATGTTGAAATCCATTCAAAGATAAGACTTTGCATCATATAACAATTTGCCAAGGACCCATAGAAGGTTTGTAACTCTTTCAAATTTGGAAAAAAATGACCTTTTTAATGGCTGGCATGTAGTTACCACATTTGGATATTATGTGGTATGACCTCAAAAAAACTACAAGCATTTATTTTTATCATAAATTTTCATTTGAATTTGAAAATATAATTTGGTGCGACCACTGCAGAGTGTTTTCCATTATAGATATATGTCCCAGATTCACAGTTTTTGTGCTTTTATATTCAATTAATGGTTTATATACACAAAACACTTTATTTGAATATAATTTGGAATAGATTTTTATGCAGTTTGGGTCATTTCGAGCGGTTTATGTGTAATCTTTGCACAATATGAGAAAAAATTCAAAAAATAGGATTTTAGCGCATCTAATTTCAGTTTGGTAATTATGCATGTATTAGTAATTTATGAGTAATTTATTAATAACCATTTTAATCTATTTTACCAGATTCCACTGCCAAGCAAAGTAAAATAAATGCTCACCATAGGCAGCATGTTAATTCTGACCCTGCAGTCTAGAACAAACTCCAGATGTAATTGTCTGCTTTAAGAAAGATATTAATGATTTCATCTCAGAACCTGAGCCAGCAACTCTAAACTGACCCTTAGCAAAGACCCGCCCTTAGTTACTGTTGCTAAGTCAGACAAACCATCCGACAAACCACGGCACTTTTATGCCACACATCATGTTCTCATGCAGTGAAAAATACATCGGAGCAAAGAAGACACTGACAACACACTGACAGAGCAGGTACTTTTCGGTATTAAACAAAGTCTAGAGTTCAAATTTAGTAATTTTTAAAAGAAATTCAAACAACAAATACTGTTTTGTGGCTCTATAATGTGTCGTTACAGATCGCTGTAGCACCTCAGTTCAAGCAGCA
Organism: Barbus barbus; assembly: GCF_936440315.1. NCBI lineage: Eukaryota > Metazoa > Chordata > Actinopteri > Cypriniformes > Cyprinidae > Barbus > Barbus barbus. The sequence goes on from NC_136715.1 coordinate 702,334, forward strand.
TGTGACCGATCATCTCTTACTAGTTATAGCACAAAATAAACATGAATGAACATCAGAAGGTATCTTGTTTTAACTGTGAAAAGATGTCAATAAACACTATTTTTCAAGTTCAAGTCCACCGACGTTAATCTAATCTCCTGTCTGGTTTGTTTATCTGACAAAAATGGCAGATTTGGCATTATGATTGCTCAGATTGCCTGTTAATCAAACTCCCGGCGAAGGGTCAGTCGAGCAGCCAAGGTTGGGCAAAGTTTAGAAATAACTGGGTCTAAAAAAATGACTGCAGTTAATGCCATATGCTGAACTTTATTCTTTAAACACAATTCTTTAAATAGATTTTTAATGATGTAAGGTCTTTTTGTCATTTGGAGCAACCACTCATCATGTGGTGCGACCAATAATAGCAATAACTGTGTTAAATTAAAAATAAATGATCTAATTTCTGTGGCTGAAATATGAATCACTGCTATAGTATGCTTAAGTGAGTGCTATTTTAAAAATATTTTTCTCAGTTTTATGCAATTTACAGAAAAAATAAGTCTGCTAACTACAATTAAGAAGGCAACTGAAATTATAGAACAAAAATATGAGATCATTATGTACAAAAACTCAAAAGAAATGCAAATACTTTGTTTCTAAGCACTTCAGTCACTGAGAACATTTAAAAAAATGTTAAGCATGTTAAGGAAATTAATTTAAATATAAATCATGGTCGCACCACATGACATTTTTAAGGCAACAGATGATTCATCTAGATGAAAAAACACTAAAATCACTTAATTTAAAATTTTAATATGAATTTATGTCTACACAACCTTCTTAATGTTTGAACTACAAAATATATTATTATTTTTTGCATTTTAAAATTTGCCTGTGTATATATATATATATATATATATATATATATATATATATATATATATATATAAAACATAAATATCTGGCCGAAATAGTGTACTTAAGTATTAAAATAATAACCTATAAAAATTAATATTTAATAATATACATAATACACAATATAAAAAATCATATTCAATGAAGAATAATTAATATTAAGCAATCAAAAGGCTAAAAAACATACTTGAGTGAAAGTTTAAAAAAACTAATTTAAATTGTACTTAAGTATTATAAAAAAAACAACCTCTCAAAAATCAATAACATAATAAACAATATTAAAAAGTAATACTAGAAAATTATATATTAAATTGTATTAATATTAATAATAATTAATAGTAAATATAATCAAAAAGCTGAAATAAATTAATATATTGAGAAAAAAGTTACTTGATTAAAGTTGAATTTAAATTGTACTGAAATATTAAAAAGTAACCTCCCAAAAAGAAGAAAGGAGCGTTTGAATAATTTTCTCAATAGAAAGTGAATGAATTGCATAAAAATGTCTTTTGTCGGACAGACTTAAAACTAAATGTAACAGCGCAGAAGTCAAAAGCATTCATCTATATTGAAAACAACAATTAAATCGTAAAAACATCAAACCCTCTACAAAAATTCAACAAGCATTTCTAATGTTGAAATATAGAAGTTAAAAAACAGTTAAGTACAGTGATTAAGAGTGCAAATATTTAGTTGAAACTGCATTTGAGTAAAGACCAAATCTACTAAAATAACCCAAAATGACACTTAAGTACAGTGATCAAGTAAAAGTATTTACACCCCTGCTCAAACGTAGTTGTTTGTGTGCATCTGTCTCAGGACAGATGGGTTTCCTGCTGGAATCACACTGATATCACACTTTAATTAAGCAAATGCATAAACAGTTTAATCAGGCAGACGAAACTCTACTCCAGACAAAACAAATGCACCTAAAAAACATTCGTCTATAGTGCATGTTTACAGAAAACACCAGTCAATACACAGCACATCAGAACACATTCTAGTGACACAGAGACACACAAATGTGTTTCACACCAAAAACAACAACAACAAACCTCAGAACACTGAAATCTGCGAAAATAACACACACTTCTCACATCAAAGGAGTAAAAAGTACTGTTCTTCAGAATGTGATTACATAACAGTACAAATACTGCACAAATCCTCAAAATAATACTGATGTTTCTGTGTATCTGAGTCAGAGCAGACGGGTTTCCTACTGGAATCAAATTGAGATCAGACTGAGATCACGTTGAGATCACATTAAAATCAGACCGAGATCAGACTGAGATCAGACCGAGCTCATACTGAGATCAAACCGAGATCAGAGTGAGATCATGTTGAGATCAGACAGAGATCAGGTGGAGATCACATTGAGATCAGACTGAGATCAGACCGAGCTCATACTGAGATCAAACCGAGATCAGAGTGAGATCATGTTGAGATCAGACAGAGATCAGGTGGAGATCACATTGAGATCAGACTGAGATCAGACCGAGCTCATACTGAGATCAAACCGAGATCAGAGTGAGATCATGTTGAGATCAGACAGAGATCAGGTGGAGATCACATTGAGATCAGACAGAGAGCACACTAATGTCGCACTGACATCACATTGAGATCACACTAAGATCACATTGTCATCACACTGAAATCAGACTGAAATTACATACAGATCACACTAAAATCAGACCCAGATTAGGCAGAGATCAGACTGAGATCAAAATGAGATCACACTGACATTAACACTAAGATTAGACTGAAATCAGATTAAGGTCATGTTGAGATCAGACTGAGATCACAGGCTCCACTGACAGTTGCAGCAGCGTTACATTCGAGTGACACAAACTCCAGATAATTCCTCCACATCTCTGCTGTCACTATGGAAACGGCCTCTCACATTATTAATTATTTATTTTTCTGCAGTAACCCTTTCTAACACTGCTCCAGCACACAAACACGTAGTTTTCAAATAAGCCTGAAGGACTTGATTAGCTGCATCAGGTGCGTTTAATCTAAGACCCTCCAGGAATTGAATTTGACACCCCTGCCCTAGATATTGTTTGAAAATGTTTTGATTCTTTATTGTTCGATCACACTTTAATTTAAGGCTCCATTAGTTAACATTAGTTAATTTATTAGTTAACATAAACTGCCAATGAACAATTATTCTAAACATTCATTAATGTAGGTAATTTCAATATTTAATAACATGTTGTTCAAATCCAAAGTTGTAACTATTTAATGAACCCAAGCTAACATGAACAGATTTCTTTTTAACAAAGACTGATAACTTCTGTAGCAAATGTGGCAATTGCTCACTGTTAGTGTTAATGCATTAAAGGTGCACTGAGTGATTTTTGAAAAACGCTTTTGACCACAGTGTCGGACCGAGTCCCAAAACACACTTGTAGCCAATCAGTGGTAAGGGGGCGTGTCTTGAAGAGAGCGCTCAATTTGAGTGCACAGGACGGATATTGGCAGATCGAATATAGATAGAGAGAGATAAAATATATAGAGAAACAAAACATTATAAAAAGGGGTACGGATCAGGCAAGAGGTAGGACCCACGTAAATATCAGAGCAGCTTTCCAGCGCTGGAGAGAACTAAGGAGAGGGAAGGGCTCAAATCGGACACAGAGGTTGCTTTGTTTCTTCTTGATAGGTGAGTAACATTGATTTTGTTTGTTGTGCTCGACACACAACCAACACACAACATGCAACTAACACACCACCAATATGCAACCAACATGCATTCAACATGCAAACAAAACTACACCAAACACGCGTTAAACATGCAACCATGACACAACCAATACACAATCAACAAAACACAACAAAAAAGACTCCAACACGCTACCAACATGCAACCAACATGCATTCAACATGTGAAAACATGCATTCAACATGCAACCAAAACTAAACCAAACACACGTTAAACATGCAACCAAGACACATTCAGTATGCAACCAACACACAAACAACACAACACGACACAGTGTTGCAATTCTTCAGAAATCACTCAGTGACTGAAACTGAACAGTTGAGAACATGAATGAAACAGCAACTACAATACTGCTATACAATCATTAAATAAAGGAAGTACTTTATCTGTTTCTGTATTTATTCACAACAATCATCTAGTTTAAATAATAGCACATGACTTTCACGCAGGCTGTTTGTTCTGGAAAAGTGCTGAATCTCAGCAACAGATGCTCAGATGTTTGATTATTCATATATAAATGATTCTGAATGAGCCATCTGACTTTAATTAAACGAATGCATAAACAGGTTAATCGGGCAGACAAACGAGCCTCTCGTCTTCAGACGCAACGGCTCGCTTTAAAAATAGCCATGAACCTGCGGGAAATGAGCACGAGATGCAGCCGAATCAATGCTACAGCTGCATCTAATGTCATCATACACGATTGAATTACACAAATTGGAAAAATTAATTGTTTCGGATGATATTTCAAATGCAGGGACACAAATAGCATATTCTCGTGACTGAACAACCGAACACAAGAAGAACTGGATATTCTCTCTCTCACACACACACACACACACACACTCAATCTATATGAGGTTTAACACTTGATTTAATCACAACAATAAATGTACTGAATTATTTTTAAATTGTGTGATAACACTCAGAGCTGCTCATCACGAGTTACTCTAAGGAACCTCAGAAAATACAGAAACAACATCTGTGACACTTCAGCTAGAAGACAGAAAGAAAGATATTATAATATTAAGATCTTATATAAGATATTATAGGATAATATTTAAAAAACAAAGATTTTCTTTTAGATTTTATAAAAATATTTTATTATATTTTATTTTAATAAACAAAAAATCTTTTAGATTTTAGATTTTTATAAGAACGACATTTCTTTCTTGAAATAAGTAATAAATGCATTTTAGATTTTGTAAGATAAGATATTTTATTTTGTTATAAGAAAGAAGGAAAAAAAATATTTTATTTTTTATATTTTTATTATTATAAGATAATATTTTATTTTATTATAAGAAAGAAATTAAGAAAGAAAGAAAGAGGAATGAGTTTTTTTTAGATGTCTATTTATTTTAAATGCACGTCTAGTTTGTAGTTTTTGTGTGTCTGTAATTTTCAGTCAACCACTGACTACTCAACATCCTCTTTGACAGTGATTAATAATAATACTTCCTGCATTACTTCCTGATTTACAGACCATTGTGCTTGGGCCTAGTAATGCTGGCATTCATCACCTGAGGGACGATCATTTGCAGACAGTGTGTGTGTGTGTGTGTGTGTGTGTGTGCGCGAGTGAGTGTGTGTCAGTGTGTGTGTGTGTGTGTGCGCGAGTGAGTGTGTGTCAGTGTGTGTGTGTGTGTGCGCGAGTGAGTGTGTGTCAGTGTGTGTGTGTGTATGTTAGTGAGCGTGAAGGACACACTAGCTCTGAAACGCATCCATGAGCCTCGTGGCTTCAGCGTCTGCTCGCTTGTCACTCCTCATGAGACTCACAGCATGATGCAGCTCACGACCGACACACACATCTGATCCTGACCTGCTCAAAACATCTCCACATAAGCTCTACCGGAGCATTTAACACTGCGCAGAAGAGTTTCATAAGGAAACATCAGCGCAGCACAGATCAGTCGCACTATACAGATCTGAAGACACTGACTTCAATAGCAGGAATCAGTTCATCTGCTGCAGGGTGACAGAGATCTGCTCTTACAGTCACACATCTACAGACACCTTCACTGATTGTGAGCTTTTCACAGCAGCATCTGTCACGTCAAAGCACTCGAGCTTCAATTCACATGAGATGACAAACATATCTAAATAAACACTGATAAAAATCCACAAATCATGTATTGAGAATAGGGAAGTCAAAGGTCATTATGTATGTTCATTTATTATTGTGTGTGTGTGTGTGTGTGTTTAAGAATTAAATTACAATTAAAAAACAATCTACATATGTAAATGTGAATATTTGAGTATATATATATGAATGATCCAGAAATGTCTTTTATAAAAAAAAAAAAAAAGGTGTAAAATAAAATAATACAATTTTAAATTTTGGACAAGTTTAAATTAAGAAAATTGTCTTTTCTACTATCATTTGGTATTTCTTTTTTAACTTTATTTAATTTTTATCTTTTATATATATTTATATGTTTTATTATTATACATATATATAGTAAAATAAATAAATACTTATTTGCTTTTATATAGATAGATAGATTATATGACAATATGGCGGCGCGAACACATCGCGAGGCTCAGCGTCTTACCAGATTTTGGAAAATAGTGTTAATTTACCTGGTTATTTCACTCGTGTTCGCGCGATCCAGTTATGCGAACTACAGCTATAGTAAACAATCACTTTTGGACATCAACAAACAGTGTTCCAACATAGTTTTAGATCATCCTTTCGACTTCAGCGAACTCCCGCCGGAGCTACTGAGATCACCGCGGACAAGCGGATCACTCGTACCGACCGGAAGTGCTCGGCGTCGGCGTCGAGACCGTAAACAAAGACGGGGAAAGCGTGGAGGGCTGCGTGCTAAGCTAAGGCTAAACCCACATCGACCAGCTCTGCCCAGCATCTTCCTTGCCAATGTACGGTCTCTGATGAACAAGATGGACGAACTAAAGATCTGGACCCTCACACAGAAATGGCTTATGGACTGTAATGTTATGTTCTTCACTGAAACATGGCTCTGCAACGATGTCCCAAACAGTGTGGTGCATATGGATGGACGTGCTCTCTTCAGGGCTGACAGAGTAGCAGCAACCTCTGGTAAAAACAAAGGTGGTGGAGTATGCATTTATGTAAATAAATCATGGTGCAAAGACTCTGTTTGTCATTGTTGATACCTACTGCTCTGCTGAGCTGGAGTTCCTGATTATCAAGTGCAGGCCATTCTATCTACCACGTGAGTTCACTTGCATTGTTGCTGCTGCAGTTTATGTACCTCCGGACGCTAATGCTAACGTGGCTATGAAAGAACTTTGTGCTGCTATTAGCAAATTACAAACCCTGCACCCGGATGGAGCCTTTATTGTTGCTGGGGACTTCAATCACTGCACTCTTAGATCTGTTCTCCCTAAATTTAATCAAAATGTCTCCTGCACTACAAGAGGACATAAAACATTGGACCACGTTTACACTAATGTGAGTGATGCCTACAAAGTCACACCCCTCCCCCACCTGGGTCAGTCTGATCACCTCTCTTTGTTCCTGCTCCCCAAGTATACCCCGGTCATCAAACGTGTGAAACCTACAACAAGGACTGTTAAAATCTGGCTGGAAGGTGCTGACTCCACTCTTCAACATCAATTCCAGCTCACAGAATGGAGTGAGTTTGCTGCCCAGGCCACCACAAACTCTCAGATTAACATTGACACGTACACCAACTCTGTCATGGAGCACATCAACAGCTGTGTGAGCAGAGTGACTACACACAAAAAAATAAAAATCTTCCCCAATCAGAAGCCCTGGATGAACAGAGAGGTTCGCCTCCTGCTCAAAGCAAGAGATGCAGCCTTCAGGTCTGGAGACCAGGAGGCTTACAGCTCAGCCAGAGCCAACCTGAGGAAGGGTATCTGCCAGGCCAAACTCACACACAAACAGAAGATTGAAGAACACTTAAATTCTTCAGACCCCCGACGTATGTGGCAAGGCATACAATCTATCACGGATTACAAACCACCTAACTCTGTGCCCCCCTCCAGCTCTGCCTCCCTCCCAGATGAGCTCAACCACTTTTATGCTCGATTTGATCAAAATAATAAGGAGATCTCACTCAAAGCTGAGCATCAACCCAGTGAACTGCCTCTCACACTGTCCACATCAGATGTTTACTCCACTTTGCGTAAGGTGAATGCTCGGAAGGCAGCTGGCCCTGACGGAATACCTGGTCGTGTGCTTGAAGCCTGTGCGGAGCAGCTAGCTGAGGTCTTCACGGACATTTTCAATCTGTCCCTGGCCCAAACAACTGTCCCCACTATCTTCAAAACCTCCACCATCGTACCAGTACCGAAACACTCCACTGCCTCTGTCCCTAACGACTTCCGTCCTGTTGCACTCACCCCCATCATTGCCAAGTGTTTTGAGAAACTGGTTGCATCCCACTTAAAATCCTGTCTCCCTGCTACACTGGACCCATTCCAATTTGCCTATCGCCACAATAGGTCAACAGAGGACGCCATCTCAACAGCGCTTCACTCTGCCCTCACCCACCTGGACAGTCAAAACACACATGTGAGAATGCCGTTCATAGACTTCAGTTCTGCATTTAATACAGTAGTCCCCTCCAAGCTGATCTCCAAGCTCAGCCAGCTTGGAATCAGCACACCCATCTGCAATTGGATTCTAGATTTTCTGACTAACAGACCTCAGTCCGTCAAGTTAGATAACCTCTCCTCCTCCATCATCACCCTGAACACCGGCGTGCCACAGGGCTGCGTACTGAGCCCTCTCCTGTACTCCCTCTTCACCCATGACTGTGTTCCTGTTTATGGCTCCAACACCATAATCAAATTTGCAGATGACACCACGGTGGTAGGTCTGATCAAGGATGACGATGAGTCAGCCTACAGGGATGAGGTGCAGCACCTGGCTGTGTGGTGTGCCACCAACAATCTACAGCTAAACACCCAGAAGACAAAGGAGATCATTGTGGACTTCAGGCGGACTAGGAGTCATGCACACACACCCATCTACATCAACGGAGCTGAAGTGGAGCGTGTGTCGAGTTTCAAGTTCCTTGGCATCCACATCTCTGATGACCTCACCTGGTCCCATAACACCTCTACTCTGGTCAAAAAGGCACAGCAGCGCCTTTACTTCTTAAGGAGTCTTAAGAAAGTTCACCTGAATCCCAGGATCCTTGTGGAATTCTACCGCTGTACCATTGAGAGCATACTCACGAACTGCATCTCAGTATGGTACAGCAATTGCTCCGCATCTGACCGCAAAGCACTCCAGCGGGTGGTGAAAACTGCTCAACGGATTACCGGCACCCAGCTAACTTCCATTGAGAACATTTATTATAAGCGCTGTCTGGGCAGGGCAAGAAACATCATCAAGGATGCCTCTCACCCTAACCATGGACTTTTCACCCTCCTTCCATCCGGCAGGCGTTACAGGTGCCTACGCTCTCGCACTAGTAGGCTCAGGAAGAGCTTCTTCCCCGAGGCTGTGACACTTCTGAACGCCACACCACCAATCTAACCTGCACCTGCTTATTACTGCACTGGTCACAGTACTTTACACACATGCATTTGCACTACTCATATTTTGCACAGACTGCACATTGTCAAAGTCATTACACTATAAACTGTCTAAAGTTGTTACTGTACAAGCACAGTAAACTATTTCTAAAATATTGCACTACTGCTATTTTGCATAGAATACATTGTTCTATCAATACTTTGCACACTCATCCAGCTGTATTTATTTATTACCACTGTTCTCACGTTTCTGCTGTTCATAATGTGTATATATAATCTGTAATCTATATAATCTACATTGCTCTGTTCATATGTACATACAATCCCTACATTGCATTCCTATTTTATATTCTGTATATACTCTGCTCAATACTGTATATAGCAATTCCACTGTACATTCTGTAAATCTTATCTTCATTTACTCTGCACTTATATGTATATAAAACACTATATTCTTGCACTTCTGGTTAGATGCTAACTGCATTTCATTAGCTCTGTACTTGTACTCTGCATAAATGACAATAAAGTTGAATCTAATCTAATCTAATCTAATCTAATCTAATTAGTTTACATTTTTAGACAATTTGAAATTAAGAATATTGTCTTGTCTCCTATCAGTAGGTAAGTAATAAGCATAATTTAACTTGGGCAGTGTTCACACCCTAAAAACATCCACCGGCTGCCGATACACTGATAGCATCATGTTTCCTCTGCAAACCAATGACAGAAACTACAACAGAGCAGCAGCATGAACAGGAAATGACATGCAATGTCATCCAAAGAGAACTTCCCACCACAGGATTGTGTAACAGACTATTCTGGTGAGAATCAACAGCAGAACACAGAACTCAATGAGCTGGCTACTACAGCACAAACCATTCAATAGACACGCTTTCAGCACTGAACGTTTGCTTGGTTTACAGTCCTTCCTGAGACAAACTCACATCTGAATCCCCTCACACACACAACAGAGCCGCTGTATAAAAGACATTAATGAGAATGTCAATGCTCAAAGACTTCAGCACCCATTAAAGGAGTAATTCACCCAGAAATGAACGAGCTGTCATCGTTTACTCGCTCCAAACCTGTAGGACTTTCTTTCTTCTGCTGAATATAAAAGAACACGCTGATCTCTGAGGAGAGAGCTTCTCTCTTCTGTACAATGACCAACGTTCCTCAGAACAAAAGAAAGTCATGTGGGTTTGGAACATCATGAAGGTTTAGGTTTTATTTTCAGTGAATTAACCTTTTAAGGCAGTAAACTAGAGGTGAATTTTAACTAGCACATATCAGCATACGCTCACCAGTTGATTATTCACAGTAAATTAAGACATTAATGCAAGTTTTCTTGAAAGCTAAGTTTAAATATGCAATAATAGGCTATAATTTGCTTAAGTTTCCAGAAAATAAATGTATAAAGTGAGGTTTGAAATTCTTGTTTGATTAAAGGTTTTTACTGAGAGGATTTTGGATTTATCTTTATATCACTCCATAAATCAGAAAATAATGTCAACAGACAGAAAAAAATAATTTTCACCATGTTTTACGAATAAGATGTTGTAAATCTGGCCCCAAAACCTCTAAATTGACCAGTGCATGAAAAAACACTGGTTTTGTTTCTTGTGTCTCGTCTTATTACACTTTATCTATTTGCGTCTGTAGATTTCAATTCCAATCGATATCTTTAAAGAGTTTTTTCTCCACGTCAGCAGCACTTACATACACCAAACTTTACAATTTTATTCCTATCTATATTCTGAAGGTTTTTACTGAGGGGATTCTGGATTTCTCTTTTTATCACACAATAAACCAGAAAATACTGTCAACAGACAGAAAAGCTACATTTTAACCATGTTTTAGGACTAAAATGTTGTATAGATCAGTGTGAATGATATATTGACAAACCCCTCAGTAAAAACCTTCAGAATATAGAGAGGAATAAAACGGTAAAGTTTGGTGTATGTAAGTGCTGCTGAAATGCAGGAGAAAACTTTTAAAGATATGCATTGAAATTGAAATCTATAGACGCAAACAGATAAAGTGCAAAAACTAAAGGCTTAAATGTGTATTCTGGATGTTTTCTATCCAATATTTTAACAGAATCTCCAGTGCATTAAACAGAATGTTTTTGCCTGCAGCATCTTGCCTTAAACTCAATGTTACAGCAGCGCATGTTATGATATGTCATTCATCAAAACCCATAATTCATCCGGAGCAGATCAACACCACACACATTCAGTCGCTCATTTGTCAGTTGGGCGAGTCAGGTGACCCTGTTTAACCCCTCGTCTTTCATCATCCCGCTGAGATCCCAGATGACTCCGAGAGGCTCCGGCAGACAGACAGACCGTTTGCATGCACATTAAAAGAGGGCAGAATGATCTGGTATCATTCTCACCCACGAGCCATTAAAGCATCTCACGCTCCGCTGCCGCCCACCCGAGCGTGTTTGATTTCATTGTTGTGCCCGGCATATCTCTGGTAGTAAAAGGTGACGGCGCCGATCGATTCCCCATCAATGAACCCCACGGGAAACAATATCTGCTCCACAAACGCACGCGGGTGAGGTTCAGCTCAGGACTGCTGGAGGTACATCAGATCAAACAGTTAAACCAGCCAATAAAAGCCACTTAGTATTCAAATCATCAGGACTGTTCAAAAGGAACGTTTCCTCAGAGCTGAGCGATTCGCTCCGGGCAAAATACTGAAGCCATTATGTCTGTCTGTCTCTTTCTGAGCGTCTGGACTGTGAACACACTCACTCACACACAGTTCTATCACAGAGCGTGTCAATAAATCACTGAATGAGCTGCTGTGCGAATAATAACTGCACTGTTTTTAGAGATCGCATTAAAGTCAATATGAAACGAGGTCAAATTAAGCATGTGCAATAAACTGATTCTCTGACTTATTACAATTCTGATGAAACTCTGATTCAACAACGTATTTGTGTCGCTGTTCACAGATTTGGCATTGCATTAATATTTGTTATTGAAAAAATGTTTTTGATTATTTTTACTATGTTAACTACGTACTAATAAGTTAAAAGGGTCCATTATAAATTCATGATTACTTTAGATGTAGAGTGAACACTGTTTTCTTTTATGTAAATTAATTCATTAAAATTCTGAACAAACTCTGATTCATTGTTCACTGATGTGGTGTTTTTTATATATATTTTATAGTGCTGTCAAACGATTAATCGCGATTAATTACATCCAAAATAAAGGTTTTGGTTTGCATAATATATGTGTGTGTTCTGTGTATATTTATTTTGTATATATAAATACACACACATACAGTATGTATTTTGAAAATATTTACATGTATTTACATGTCTATATATATATTCATCTAATTTATATTATAAATAAATATATTTTATAAAGAAAAAAAATTCTGAAATATATACATGCATGTGTGTGTATTTATATATACATAATAAATGGGGAAGTCGTGGCCTAATGGTTAGAGAGTCGGCCTTGTAATCCAAAGGTTGTGGGTTTGAGTCTCCGGCCGGCAGGGATTGTAGGTGGGGGGAGTGAATGTCCAGCGCTCTCTCCACCCTCAATACCACGACTGAGGTGCCCTTGAGCAAGACACCGAACCCCCACTGCTCCGGGTGTGTGTGTGTGTGTTCACTGCTGTGTGTGTGTGTGTGTGTGTGTGTTCACTGCTGTGTGTGTGTGTTCACTGCTGTGTGTGTGTGTGTGTGTGTTCACGGTGTGTGTGTGTGTGTGTGTGTGTGTGTGTGTTCACTGCTGTGTGTGTGTGTTCACTGCTGTGTGTGTGTGTGTGTGTGTGTGTGTGTGTGTGTGTGTTCACTGCTGTGTGTGTGTGTGTGTGTGTGTGTGTGTGTGTGTGTGTGTGTGTGTGTTCACTGCTGCGTGTGTGCACGTTGGATGGGTTAAATGCAGAGCACAAATTCCGAGTATGGGTCACCATACTTGGCAGTATGTCACTCCACCACAGTATGTCACTAAATCTACACAGTACACACATATATATTATGTACACAAAAACTTTTATTTTGGATGCGATTAATCGCGATTAATAATTTGACAGCACTAATATTTTAAAATGTTTTAGTAAAACGTAGATTATGTAAATGAAAATGATTAAATACAATTCTTCTATGTGTTTATTTATTTGTAAAAAATTGATTATTTTTACTACATTAACTATGATTTTCACATTCAAAACCAGGAACATGTACTAGTAAGTTAAAATAGGTCAATTATGAATGATAAATTCATGCTTACTTTAAATGTTGAGTGCAATTATCTTGTATGTAAATAAATTTATTAAAATTCTGAAAAATGTGATAGTGTGTCATATTTTACACAGTTCTATTAAAATAATAGGGCTCAATTATAATTTCACGCTTACTTCAGACGAGCGAACGCTGTTATTTTGTATGCAAATTAATTCATTAAAATTCAGACAAAATTCTAGTTCAAAAATGTGACTGTTGTTCACAGTTGTGGTATTATTCATATATTAAAATGTTTCAGTAAAATGTACATTACTATTTAATGTCATACTGGTGCATATAAATGCCAACGATTATAATTAGGCCATAAACGAGCACTAATAAAGCAAACGGGGTCAAACGTTCATGCATTGAAACCTCACAAACACTGGATGCTTAACATATTAAAAACAAACAAAAAGCATCAGATGTCTGACGGCGGAGGGCACATTCACACATACTTAATATGCCGTTCATTCAAAGTGAACCACTTTCATAAATGACTCGGGATTCAGTTCTACCTGCTCTCTGACTCCTTAAAAACTGTGAAAACACAACCACGTCTCTAGGCGGCCGATAGCAGAGTGTCAAACACTTCCTCTGTGAACACACACCGTTCGGACGATCTGATGTCACTCACTTTACAGTGACTCTGACAGTCCTGCTTTATACAAAAACCATCCTCCTTGATTGTTTATATTGTCAATAATGTAACTATTTCATTGTCCAGGTCTAATCTGATTTTCTGTAAAGCTGCTTTGAAATTATGTGTTTTGTGAAAATTTCTATATAAATAAATTGGACTTGATCACGTACAACAAAAATGGTAAAGTTGGTTGCTTGTTTGAGCATGTGTAAATTTCCTCATTTTTTGATTGATTACCTAGTAATTCAGAACCAGTGTTGGGTTCAAACGCATTACAACGATTAATTAAATATGTTAAATAACACAAATATCCTTTATGTATTTAATCCCATTTTATTAACCAGCTTCTTTTCTGCTGAGCTTCGATGATCCAATTGTGAAGAACGAAAAATGAGCCCAGCCCAGATGAGAAAAAGTAAAGCAAAATAATGTAACGCATTACTTTCCATACGAAGTAACTAAGTAATGCAATTAGTTAGTTTTTAATGGAGAAATGCAATATTGTAATGCATTACTTTTAAAAGTATCTTTCGCCAACGCTGTGCACAACCACCAGTTTTTATTTTTAATTTACTTGAATAAACCACAGTGGTATCTTTGTGTAACGGCGAACAACACATTTTGGGTTATACATACATTTATGGACTTAATATCGGCTCAGGATGGTCTGAGCTACTTGAAACTACAAATTTTGCACTTGCATGTTTCAAGATCGCTCAAAGTGCCGTTTTAGGATCCATTTATAACGCCACGTAGTTTTATGAGGTACCAATGTAAATATAGCGTTCATACGCAACATTTCAGATGTGAGACTTCTCTTCATTTGTATTTTGATGGACATTTTTATTTCTGCTTGATTTATATTCACAGCACTGGATTACATGCCTTTAGTACATGATGCCAAAAGAAAAGACCATAAAGATCATAAACAGGAACAGTGCCAATGTGTTCAGATGATAAAAATAAAGACTACGTATATGCTTAAAAACAGATGTTTACCACACATTACCACGGTACTGGCATGAGGTCACATTTTCATTTAACAAAAATGGTAAAAATGAGTTAAACTAGAAGTGGTCAAGCAACCTCTGTTAGACTGACCCAACGCACCTTTGGAAAACCCATGCATCAGATGCTGCCGAATTAGGGAACGCACTAGAAATGAAACGACCAGTTTGAGTGCAAGAAACTAACAAAAAAGCACCACAATACTTTGATATATACCATAGTACGAAATTATCTGTTTACTGTGCGTAATAAATTAATTCTCTGATGTATTCATATCTGACGGATTCAATGTGTTTGTGTCGTTCACCGATCTGGTGCACGAATGTTTTAGATTATTAAAAAACAGATTACTGTTTATGCATGTCAATTAAAATGAGGAAATATCATTCTTGGCGTTTATTTTATAAAAAAAAGCATTTGATTGCTTTTATAACATAACTATGATTTTTGCATGCAAAACACGTACTAATGAGTTAAAAGGGGTTAATTATAAAAGATAAATACATCTAAATGCTTTAGATGAGTTAACACTGTTAGCTTGTATGTAAATTAATTCATTAAAATTCAGACAAAACTCAATGTCGTTGTTCAGAAATTGTATTTTTTATCAAATATTTTAGTAGAAAAAGATTAGTTTATGCATATGCATAAAAAAATATTAAACATAATTCTTTCCTGTGTTCATTTCATTTAACAAAAATTGTGCTTTTGATTATTTTTACTGTTGACTTTCACATGCACAACTCGACCAGGAACATGTACTAAGAAGTTAAAATAGGTCAATTACAAATGATAAATTCATCCTTAGTTTACATGTAGAGCGAACACTGTTATCCTGAATGTAAATTAATTTAATAAAATTTGAGAAAAAAACTCTGATTCAAGTGACTATGAGTGACTATGTTGTTCACAGATATGCTATTTTCCATAAAGCTTTTTAAATGTTTTAATAGAAAAAGATTACTGCACTCAATCTGTTTTGCGCCGATCTATTTAATTTACAGTTATTCTATATTTCCTGCTGTTTGCTTCTCTATTACTACATTCGCACTGAATGCAAGGACTAGCAAATCTCTCGAGAAATCATACTGTGATGATATGTGAATTCATGATGACACTTCAGCCACAGTATGATCACACATCATGCAGTACCATAGTGATGATTTATGGTCAATGTTGTCGGATCTCATCTTTTTTTCAGTCTTATTTATATCGTAAACTGCATTAAACGTCTCATGTCAGTACAGCACTATGAATATGAATATATATATATGACTCTGGAGCACAAAAGCAGTCATGAGTAACACAGGTATATTTGTATCAATAGCCAACAATACATTGTATGGATCAAAATTATACATTTCTCTTTTATGACAAAAATCATTAGATATTAAGATCATGTTCCATGAAGATATTTTGTACATTTCTTACCGTAAATATATCAAAACTTCATTTTTGATTAGTAATATGCATTGCTAAGAACTTCATTTGAACAACTTTAAAGGAGATTTTCTCAATATTTAGATTTTTTTGCTCCCTCAGATTCCAGATTTTCTAATAGTTGTATCTCAGACAAATATTGTCCGATCATAACAAACCATATATTAATGGAGAGATTATGTATTCAGCTTCAGATGATGCATACATCTCAATCTTCGAAAAATTAACCCTAATTACTGGTTTTGTGCTCCAGGGTCATATTTATATCACTGAACTGAACGGCACTGTTATTGTTTCTCATCTTTCTGGCTCCCTCTCTTGATTCCTCTTTTCTTTTTCTCTTTGCAGTGTTTTGGCATCATGCATTAATCGCGTGTCATGTCAGTCCAGCGCTATGAATATGAATATGAATATATATATAAAGATGTTCTCTGCACGGTCAGATGCTGATGCTGATGCTAGTGCTCCAGTATTGGGAGTGATGCGGCTCTGACCTTCCTGTCCGCGGAGCTCCAGCGCGCTCTGCTCTGCCCTTCATCCTCCTCATCGTCACCCATGAGCCCCGCGGATGCTGAGTCTGACTCCTCGCCTTCCTCCAGCTCCTCCTCATCCTCAGCGGACACCTTAAGGCGCTTGGGCGCGCGCTCGTACTCCTCCAGCGCGGACATGATGATCACTCAATCAATCAGTCAGTACTCGGAGGATGATGAAGACGATGTGAAAGCAGCGCACACACACGCAGGCGCATCTCTCATCCGGCAACAGCTCTGCGCGCTCACGCCCTCGATCCTCGCTCACTGCGGCTCTGACGTCACACCTGGTTTTGATTGGCTGCGGCGTCTGAGTGAAGGCTGGGCGGCGGCGCTGATTGGCTGAGAGCAGGGCGTGCGTAAAGAACACAGTGTAACAGTAAAGATAATTATAATAATCACTTTGAACTTCTTTGTGTGAGCGTTACTTTGTAATAATGTGAAGCGCTGTTCATACAAATAATAGTGTCCTTTACAAAGGAATTAAGTTGAATATGTAAAATATAAATTATGATTCAGTATTATTATGACTCAGTAACACGTGTTCCTGTTCATCAAGGAAACAAAAATATATAGTCTTCATTAAAAACTCAATTAAATCTGACTATTTTAGCAGCGGGAAGATGAACTGAAGAAACTGAAATATGAGAATATGGATCAAATATGAGGAAGTGAAATCATGTGGAATTTGACTCAGAACAGTTAAATCTGTCTGAGAATACAGACACAAACTAAAGACTAAAGGATCACATTAAAACAGCCTCTTGAACTGAACTGAGTCAGAAAACAGACATATAACACAGCAGGAATAAAAAAACAGAAACTCGTGTGATAGGCTAGATACTGTAGATAGATAGACAGACAGACAGACAGACAGACAGATAGATAGATAGATAGATAGAAGTTACTTTAAGACTGGACAAAGACTACAACGAAACTGAATGCTTATAAAGATCAGGAAACAAAGGAGTAAACAAGATGATTAATACAAGACAGGCGAACTGGATGATAATTAACTAAACAAGGACAGGAAATACCAAATAAGGACAAAACGGAACCTTGGCCCGGCCACACAGGCAGTGACTATACAGCCCCCCCAAAAATAAATTCTTGGGGAGGTTCCCCTCTGGCAACAATTTAGGAGAAGCGGGCTCTTGGGGGCGTTCTGGAAGCGCGGACTCTTGGGGGCGCTTTGGAAGCGTGGACTCTTGGGGGCGCTCGGGCAGCGCGGAGCTGGAGACGTAGGAGACGCAGGAGGGCTGGACGGGACCAGCGGAGACGCAGGAGGGCTGGACGGGACCAGCAGAGACATAGGAGAGCTGGACAGGACCAGCGGAGACATAGGAGACGCAGGAGGGCTAGATGGGACCAGCGGAGACGCAGGAGGGCTGGACGGGACCAGCAGAGACGTAGGAGACGCAGGAGGGCTAGATGGGACCAGCGGAGACGCAGGAGGGCTGGACGGGACCAGCAGAGACGTAGGAGAGCTGGACAGGACCAGCGGAGACATAGGAGACGCAGGAGGGCTAGATGGGACCAGCGGAGACATAGGAGAGCTGGACAGGACCAGCGGAGACATAGGAGACGCAGGAGGGCTAGATGGGACCAGCGGAGACGCAGGAGGGCTGGACGGGACCAGCAGAGACGTAGGAGAGCTGGACAGGACCAGCGGAGACGTAGGAGACGCAGGAGGGCTGGACGAGACCAGCAGAGACGTGGGAGAGCTGGACAGGACCAGCGGAGACGAAGGAGGGCTGGACGGGACCAGTGGAGTCAAAGGAGGGCACTTGCGAGGAGCAGGCTCTTGGGGGCGCTCAGGCAGCACGGATTCCTGGGGGCGTTCTGTCAGCACTTTCACAGGAGGGACTGGCCCTGGAGAAGCAGGCATTGGAAGGACTGGCCCTGGAGAAGCGGGCACAGGAGGGCGTTGTCGAGGAGCGGGCACAGGAGTCCAAGAAATCCCCTCATACAGAATCAGAATGAGCTTTATTGGCCAGGTATGTTTACACATACAAGGAATTTGTTGTAGTGACAGAAGCTCCACAGTTCAACAGAAAGACAGCAACAGGACAGGACACAGATAATAAAAGAATAATATACAAATGACCAAATAGGCAATGTACAAAGCAGCAAAAACAAAATATATAATATAGACAACTATGTATGTACAGGTCAAGTATGTGCAAATTAGAAATGAGAAAATAAAAATAAAATAAGTGAGTGTGGTGAATGGATAATGTATTATAGTTGTGTGTTCCACATTTATTGTTGAGTGTTCATGAGATGGATTGCCTGAGGGAAGAAACTGTTCCTATATCTGGTCATTCTGGTGCTCAGAGCTCTGTAGCGTCGACCAGACGGTAACAGTTCAAAGAGGGAGTGTGCTGGATGTGAGGGGTCCAGAGTGATTTTACCGGCCCTTTTGCTCACTCTGGATAAGTACAGTTCTTGGAGAGTGGGGAGGGTTGTACCAATGATTCGCTCAGCAATACAGACTACCCTCCATAATCTTCTGAAGTCAGATTTGGTAGCTGAGCTGAGCCAGACAGTTATTGAGATGCAGAGGATGGATTCAATGATGGCGGAGTAGAACCGTTTCAGTAAGTCCTGTGGCAGGTTGAACTTCCTCAGCTGGCGAAGAAAGCATAACCTCTGCTGGGCCTTCCTGACAATGGAGTCAATGTGAATATCCCACTTCAGGTCCTGAGAGATGGTGGTGCCCAGGAATCTGAATGACTCCACTGCAGTCATAGTGCTGTTCATGATGGTGAGTGGGGGGAGAGCAGGGGGGTTTCTCCTGAAGTCAACAATCATCTCCACAGTTTTGAGCGTGTTCAGCTCCAGGTTGTTGAGACTGCACCATACAGCCAGCTCCTTAACCTCCTGTCTGTAAGCAGACTTGTCACTGTCCTGGATGAGGCCGATCAGTGTGGTGTCGTCTGCACACTTCAGGAGCTTGACAGAGGGGTCTTTAGATGTGCAGTCATTGGTGTAGAGGGAGAAGAGCAGTGGGGAGAGAACACAGCCCTGAGGAGCTCCAGTGCTGATGGTTTGAGTGCTGGATGTGAATTTACCAAGCTTTACTAACTGCTGTCTGTCCATCAGGAAGCTGTTGATCCACTGACAGGCGGAGGTGAGGACGGAGAGCTGGGGTAGTTTATTCTGAAGGGTGTCTGGGATGATGGTGTTAAAAGTGGAGCTGAAGTCCACAAACAGGATCCTCACATAATTCCCTGGTCTGTCCAGATGCTGCAGGATGAAGTGCAGTCCCATGTTGACTGCATCATCCACAGACCTGTTTGCTCTGTAGGCAAACTGCAGGGGGTCCAGTGAGTGTCCAGTGATGTCCTTCAGATGAGCCAAAACCAGTCTTTCAAATGATTTCATGGCTACAGATTTTAGAGCCACAGGTCTGTAGTCATTAAGCCCAGTAATTTTGGGTTTCTTTGGCACGGGGATGATGGTGGAGCGTTTGAAGCATGAGGGGACTTCACACAGCTCCAGTGATCTGTTGAAGATCTGTGTGAAGATGGGGGCCAGCTTATCAGCACATGATTTCAGACAGGCTGGTGACACACCGTCTGAGCCTGGTTTTTTCCTTCTTTTGTTCTTCCTGAAGACCTGGCACACATATTCTTCGCTGATTTGAATTGTAGATCTGGGGGAGAGGGGGGTTGCTGGAGGTGTTAATGGTTGTTTGGAGAGGTGTTCAGTTCAGAGCAGGTGTGGGGTGATTTTTCAAAATGACATTAAAACTCGTTCAGGTCGTCTGCCAGGTGTTGATTCTCCACAGTACTGGGGGATGGTGTCTTGTAACTGGTGGTACCCTTCATTCCTCTCCACACTGAAGCAGGATCACTGAAAGATAATTTGTTCCTGAGCTTGTCAGAATAATTCCTCTTTGCCACTCTGATCTCCTTTTCTAGTGTGTATTTGGCCTGTTTGTACAAGACTTTATCCCCTTTTCTGTAAGCATCTTCTTTGGCCTGACGGAGCTGACTGAGTTTGGCAGTGAACCATGGTTTGTCATTGTTGTAGATTAGACAAGTCCTGTTAGGAATCAACATATCCTCACAGAAACTGATATAAGATGTTACAGTCTCTGTGAGCTCGTCCAGATCGGTGGCAGCAGCTTCAAAAACAGTCCAATCAGTAAGGTCGAAACAGGCTTGGAAGTCCCGCTCTGTTTCATTAGTCCATCTTTTAACAGATCTTAATACAGGCTTTGCAGACTTAAGTTTCTTGATGAACCAAACACTGATCAGAGAGTCCTAAAGCTTGGCGGCATCAATCCTCCGCGAAGGGTGGGTCTGGGTGAGCCGCAGACTGCGGCGAAAATCTTCCATGAATGGCGGGTCTGGGTGAGCCGCAGACGGCAGGGACAATCTTCCGCGAACGGCAGGTCTGGGGGAGTCGCGGACGGCGGCAGGAGTCTCCCCGCGAACGGCGGGTTTGAGAGAGCCGTGGGTGGCAGACTTGAGTTGGCCGCTGACAGCGGTTGGCTGACGTTCCACGGGCAGATTTTGCGAGGAACTAAACTCAGCCTCATCTTCTGTATAGGTCCAGTCTTCTGTAACGGTACATCTCTCCAAAGAACACAGGAATCGGGAATTGACCGACAGTGACTTTTAATAACAGAGAGCAGTGAGACAACGTTTACAAATAACAGAAAGTTACTTTAAGACTGGATAAAGACTACAAAAAAACTGAATGCTTATAAAGATCAGGAAACAAAGGAGTAAACAAGATGATTAATACAAGACAGGTGAACTGGATGATAATTAACTAAACAAGGACAGGAAATACCAAATAAGGACAAAACAGAACTAAATAGAAACCGACACGTGACATACGGATAGATAGATAGATAGATGGATGGATTAATGAATGAATGGATGGATAGATATATGGATGGATGGATGATAGATGGATAGATGGATGGATGAATTAATGAATGAATGGATGGATAGATATATGGATGGATGGATGGATGGATGGACGGGTGGATGACAGAAGGATAAATAGATGGATAGATAGATAGATGGATGGATGGATTAATGAATGAATGGATGGATAGATATATGGATGGATGGATAGATATATGGATGATAGATCTGTTTTTGATGTTTTTGATGTTCTCCAGCAGCATCAGAAGCTCTTTGAGAAGAACACAGACTTCAGCAGCAATTACAGCCTATCTGAGACGTCCCTCCACAGCCACAACGCATCCCATAAACCCTGCCAAACACACAGACGTCTGGAGAGCAGAACGCTGCTGTGTTATTTCTAAACAGTCGTATCTCTTGTACCTTTTGTTCACTAAGGAGGAAACTGGTGAATTTGCATCAAATAGTGTTTTACAGTCGCTGGAGCGGCAGGTGCTTCTCGAGCGTCTGAACAGGTTTATGCAGGAGGCATTTTATCTTCCCATGAAGAGATAAAGCTGCTAAATCTGGAAAACCACAGAGATCTAGGACAGAGGTGTGCTGCACAAACGCCTCTGCTTTGCGGGAGTGTGTGTTTGTGTGTGTGCAAACCGGTGGAAAACGCCTAGTTTATAGCCAGATTCTACATAATTCACACAGCAAACTAACTTTAAAAGCACTGAGGCACACATTTCCATCTTAACATCAAACGCCCTCATCTTCACAGTGATGTCAGAATATAACAGGC
>NC_136715.1:730000-737500 GCF_936440315.1 Barbus barbus
CCATTGAAACAATGTTTAAAGCTAACTAGTTGTAGAAATATTAACACAATTCTTATAAATCAAAGTGAAATGTGATTAAAATTATGTCAACTGTTGTTTCAGCATTGAAAAACATCAAAACAGCATTTAAAGCTAACTAGCTGAAAAAAAGTTATATATTTATATTTAGTCGATGATGTCATTTGTTGTTTCATTGTTGAAAAACATTTACATTTAATTTAATGTTGAAAAACACTTCAACAATGTTTAGAACTAGTTATAAACGTTACTAAAATGCATTTAAATCTGTTTCAATGTGGCTGAAATTGTGTCAGTTGTTGTCTTAATGTTGAAAAAAAGCTAAAAATGTTAAAAGATAACCGTTAAAGTTCAAATACTTCTAAATCAGTTTAAATGTGGTTGAAATGATCCAGTTTCCACATTGAAAAAACTTGAGACAATGTAGCTAGATTATTGTAAAATAAAACAATGTTTTGTTTGGTTGCTAGGTGTTTTCTTCCTGTCTGGTGTGAAAGGTGTCTGTAGATGTGCCTCGTGTTCCTAAAGCGCTGGGATTTCCAGCTGGTTTCAGGTACAAACGCACTAGTGAAGGACCAGTGTGTTTCAGACATATTAATACAGTAATACACATACAGGTGCATCTCAATAATTAGAATGTCATGAAAAAGTTAGTTTTTTCTTGTAAGTTATTTCAATTTTTTTTAGATTCATTACATGTAAAGTAAAACATTTCAAAAGTTTGTGTTTTAATTTTGATGATTAGAGCTTACAGCTCAGGAAATTCAGAAATCAGTATCTCAAAATATTAGAATATTTACATTTGAGTTTCAATTAATGACCATCCCTACAGTATAAATTCAGAGTATCTCTTGTTCTTTGAAACCACAATAATGGAGAAGACTGCTGACTTGGCAATGATCCAGAAGATGAACATTGACGTCCTCCACAAAGAGTGTAAGTCACAGAGGGTCATTACTGAAAGCTGTGGCTGTTCACAGAGTGCTGTATCAAAGCATATTAAATACAAAGTTGACTGGAAGGAAGAATTTGGGTAGGAAAAGGTGCTCAAGCAACAGGGATGACCGCAAGCTTGAGAATACTGTCAAGCAAAGCTGATTCAAACACTTGTGAGAGCTTCAGAAGGAGTGGACTGAAGCTGGAGTCAGTGCATCAAGAGTCTCCACGCTCAGACGTCTTCAGGAAAAGAGCTACCAAGCCACTTCTGAACCAGAGACAACGTCAGAAGCATCTTACCTGGGCTGTGGAGAAAAAGAACTGGACTGTTGCTCAGTGCTCCAAAGTCCTCTTTTCAGATGAAAGTAAATTGTGCATTTCATTTGGAAATCAAGGTCCCAGAGTCTGGAGGAAGAGTGGAGAGGCACAGAATCCATGTTGCTTGAAGTCCAGTGTGAAGTTTCCACAGTCAGTGATGATTTGGGCTGCATGTCATCTGCTGGTGTTGGTCCACTGTGTTTTCTGAAGTCCACAGTCAACGCAGCCATCTACCAGGAGATTTTAGAGCACTTCATGCTTCCTTCTGCTGACAAGCTTTATGGAGATGCTGATTTCATTTTCCAGCAGGACTTGGCACCTGCCCACACTGCCAAAGGTACCAAAAGCTGGTTCAATGACCATGGTGTTACTGTGCTTGATTGGATTGATAGAGAATCTATGGGATATTGTCAAGAGGAAGATGAGAGACACCAGACCCAACAATGCAGATGACCTGAAGGCTGCTATCAAAGCATCCTGGGCTTCCATTACACCTGAGCAGTGCCACAGACTGATCACCTCCATGCCACGCCGCATTGATGCAGTAATTCATGCAAAAGGAGCTCCTACCAAATATTGTGTACATATACAGTAAATTAACATACTTTCCAGAAGGCCAACAACTCACTAAATGTTTTTTTTATTGGTCTTATGAAGTATTCTAATTTGTTGAGATGTGAATTGGTGGGTTTTTGTTAAATGTGAGCTTAAATCATCACAATTAAAAGAACCAAAGACTTAAACTACTTCAGTCTGTGTGCATTGAATTTAATACACAAGTTTCACGATTTTAGTTGAATTACTGAAATAACTTTTCCACGACATTCTAATTTATTGAGATGCACCTGTATATAACTGCAGCGATGTGATGATTGGAGCATGTGCTTCTCCTGAATGAAGGCCGTGTGTGACATTCTGCCTTCAGCTCATGGATCACGCACACAGGCCTCAGTCACATCACACAGAACATGATGCTCACGTGACATGATGCCTGTGTGGTGATGGAAACTGGTTTCAGATCAGCTTCCAAAGCCTCATAACGTGACATTTTAACAACCTACAACGGTTTCTCAAACCAAGGTTCACTCTTACAAATAGAGCATGAAAAACCTTCCATTGCACTGAAGGTTATTTATAGCAGAAGAAGGTTGTCACACTAAGAATAAGATTTTTGTTTTAGGAATTGATCACTGAAAGATGCTTTGGGGAACCAGAAATGACTCAAATAAATTAAATCAGTTCAAATATAAAAAATAAAACTATTTTTGGTTTACCTGCAGTTTAAAGCTAACCAGTTGCAAAAAAAAAAAAAAAAAAAAAAAAAAAAAAAAAAAAAAAAAAAAAAAAAAAGTGAACAAACTGATCATAAATCACCTGAAATGTGAAAAAAACCCTTAATGTTTACAGCTAAATATCTGTAAAAACAAAAACCAAAATAAATCCGTAGAAATGTGCTTGTGTTACGGAAGCAGGACTCAGACAGGGATGAGTGAATAGACAGGTATTTACTGAAACAGGCGAGCGGCAGGGAGTGAATCAGGTGAGTGATATCTGAAGGTCAGTGGAATTCCAGAGGGACGTTAACTTCAATATCTTCTTTTCACAGGAAACTAGAATCAGGAACAGGACACACACCTCACCAAGGCGGCTGACTGGGAACGAACACAGGAGCTGACAGACTGGGGATCGCTGGAGAACACACTCGGGAGAAAACACAGCAGGTAAGCATACAAGGAGGGAAGTAGCAAGCATAAAGCTTTGGGAGCTATGGCAGTCCTCGTCATACAAACGAGACTCGCTGTGAGGTGTGTGTATATATGACGTGGCTAATGAGTGGCACAATGATGTGCAGGTGCGTGTGATTAGAACAGGTGAGGGAGTGCGCTGTGATTGGCTGGTGACAGAGCCTGGCTGATCTGTGACAGCTATAAACGTCAGTCGTTGAAAAATGTTAGCATTGAAACAGAAAATTTACATTGAACATTTAAAGCTAACTAGTCATAAAGAAGATGAAATGTGCTGGAAGTGTCAGTTGTTGCGGTGTTGAAATGTCATTTAAACAAAACTGAAACAATATTTAAAGCTAAATGGATGTAAAAAATAAAAATAAAAGTTAAAATATTTATAAACCAAGGTTTATAACACCCATGTTGAAAATATTTAGTTTATGAAACTTGATATCAATATTAATTCAATTAGTAAATTATGTAAAAAAAAAAAACTGAAATGTTTATGAATTCTTACGTTCTCTAAGTAAATAATTGTAAACTATTACATACAGTACATAATTTAAAAATTAAACAAAAAAAATAATTCATATAACTTGTCACCTGACCATTAACCAACATTAATGAGTTGATTAATAATTAAATATTTAAATAATGCAAACTTAATCTCATATGGACGTCAAGTACACACTGTAGCTCAGAGAGCTTCGACTGATGAAGAATGCCTTTAGGTATAAACCTCGAATCACTGTCAGAACCAAGCATTAGAACCGTTAAAGTGGACATTTATGAATTCATTTACGTTCAAATCACTGTTTTTATTCACACCCACACACATAATAATCCAGCATCTCCTGAAGAGCACGCACAGGATTGTGGGATAGCACAGGCTCCTAAGGACACTTGAGAAGCAGAGCTTTCTGACCGGTCATTACATTAACTACGACAGCGCCACCTACTGGAACAGCGTGAAGAAATCTCACAGACAGAAAGTGTTTTCACTTCATTTAATACACACATACAAAACCCCAACCAGTGTGTGTGTGTGTGTGTGCTACACAACAAAACAGGTACAAAAGCACACAAACTCTCTCTTCAGCTACAGAAAAATCAACTCAAAATATTTTCTGCCCCTCACTGGAGCTTCCTTACAATCAAACTCACATCTTTATCTGTACTGCAGTAAACGTCTGATGAGAAACTGAGGTTCTGGAGAAGAGCGTCAGTCGTCTCGCTCTGGACTCTCACTTCTGGCAGGGCTTCGAGAGGCAGACCGGCTGCAAGCAGAACACAAGAAACGCTGTGATGAGTGACTGCGACGCTGACTCTGCGCTCTGAAGACCTACCTCTGCTTCTGAGGTGAAGCAGCTGAGATTCAAGCAACAAGGCCTCTTAAGTTTAACAGCGCAGGATGTGTGTCGGTGGCTTTGCTGTTTGCATGCGACAGCGAGTGTGTGACATGAAGAAAACTGATGAAATGCAAACCCATATAATGATGATTCTGATGTACTGCTCAAATAGTGCTGTCAAACTATTAATCGTGATTAATCACATCCAAAATAAAAGCTATTTACATAATACATGTCTGAGTTCTGTGTATTTTTATTATGTATATATAAATACACATGCATGTATAATTTTGAAAATATTTACATCTATATATTTATATTCATATAATTTATATTATATATAAATATTTAATATGTAAACAAGATTTTTTTTGTAATTATATCCATGCTTGTGTGTGCATTTATATATACATAATAAATATACAGTACACACACACACATATATATTATGTAAACACAAACTAGTATTTTGGATGATTAATCGTTTGACAGCACTATGCTCAAGAAACATTTTGGTGGAAACCGTGATACATTTTATTTTTCAGGATTCAGATGAATAGAAAGTTCAAAAGAACAGCATTTATTTGAAATCATTTGTAACATTATAAATGTCTTTTCAGGTCATTTTCAGAATAATCGATTCTGTCCTGAACCCTACTCCAGTAACACCTGACACTTATGAATAGTTCTTTGAATTGTTTGTGGATAAAATTCAGGATATTCACAAGACTGTGATAACACGCTTAACCATCATCAGCGTCGTAAATCCTCCAAAGTTTGTATTATTTGTATTTTTAACACTATTCTTTTTATTATATTACCTTTGCATCAAATTGAAATAAACTAGTTAACACTAAAGCGAGGGTGTTTCTAATGCACGTCTATGAGAGGGATGGTATATTTGTCATCGTTCTCTCTTCTGACTGCCGTTATCAGTCTCTCTCAGTTTTGTTCCTTTTATTGAAAGTCATGAAAACACTATTGTTGAGTTTTTCTTTTGCTATTTGAGCAAATGGGAATGCAAAAATAGATTTGTGGTACTCTCCCATTCACTTCTCTTCAAGTTAACCCAACTATGACGACTTCAATAGAGCACAAATATCGCCACCAACTGTGTTTCGCTCTGAATCCTTGTTGCCTTCTAACTCTTTTAGGTGTCTTGATTCTGTCTCGCTCATCCAGCTGCCAGATATTGTTTCTTCAGCGAAACCTACAAGTTCTCCTATGGATGTTATTCTTTTTCTTAAAGATATTTTTAATTCTGTTGTCCACATCATACTGGCCATTATCAATAGTTCCCACATGTTTCAAACACGCTGTGGTGCAACCTCTCCTGAAAAAAACTCATTTGGACCCTGATATCGTAAATAATTATAGGCCTATTTCAGATTTGCCATTTCTATCCAAAACTCTGTAAAACATAATTTATTTACAGCTTTCATTTTATCAAACTATCTGTAACATGCTTGATAAATTTCAATCAGGATTTAGGGCTTTTCCTAGTACTGCTCTGCTAAAAGTAACAAATGATATCTTTTAGATCTCAGCGCAGCATTTAACAGTAAATCACTCCATGTTATTAAATCGCCTGGAGAGAGTGGTTTGTATTCAAGGGGTTGCGTTAATTTACTTCTCCTCATATCCAAATTAAAGCCAGACTGTCAGCTTTAATTTGAGGGTATTTACATCCAAATCAGGTGAACGGTGTAGGAATTACAGCAGTTAGCATATGTGCCTCCCACTTGTTAAGGGACTGTCAGCTCAAATTAAAGCTCACAGTCTGCAGTTAAAGCACATCTTGTTCGTTTCATTTGAAATCCATTGTGGTGGTGTATAGAGCCAAAAATGTTAGAATTGTGTCCCAATATTTATGGACCTGACTGTACATGCTTCCTTTTGGCTCTATTTTTCAGAAATACGATGTCTCTTATCACTCTTATGCTACATGGTACACAATTTTATCTTCCTGTCAAGTCCAGCAATGGAAAATCTATCATTAATCTCATCTCCTGTCTGGAGGAAGTTAAAATGTGGTTGGCACAAAACGTCCTAAAGTGGAGACAAAACTGAGGCCACTGCTTTTGGATCTTCATTGTGTGTCGCTAATATTGGAAATTGAGTCTTTAACACTGCACAACACAGTCAAGGACCTAGTCGTTATCTTTGATTTTTTGACTTATTATTTGATAAGCAGAAAAATTCTGTCGTCAAAGGAAGCTTCTTTCATCTCTGATCCATCGCCAAATTAAAACAGTTACCCTCAAAGAAGGACCTACAAGTAGTGATCCATGCACTTATTACATCCCAGCTTGATTACTGCAATTCATTATATATAGGTCTAGGGCTGGGCGGTATATCGAGCTTCGGCCAAAACCCTAAATAGGTCTATTTCATTCCTCTATACATCGCTTGCAATTAGTCCAAAATGCAGCAGCTAGACTTTTGACGAGAACTAGGAAGAGAGAGCGTATCACTCCTGTTCTCGCTTCCTTACATTGGCTACCAGTTAGATACAGATGTTTTAGATTCAGGGTTCCGCTGTTTGTTTATGAAGCTCTGCATGGGCTAGCACCACAGTATGTTGCTGATCTCCTTAAACCATATTCTGCATCAAGATCTCTCCGTTCATGTAATCAATTGCTTCTTTATGTTCCGCGCTCCTGCTTAAAGACTAAGGCTGACTGAGCCTTTGCAGTTGCGGCTCCTAAACGGTGGAATGCACATTCAATTGCTGTGAGATCCTCTCCCACTTTGGACATTTAAATCTAGATTAAAGACTCATTTACTCTCTTTAGCCTACGGTGTTGCCTGAGAATATCAGGGTTTCTTAATTGTTTATGGTTTATCTGCATGTTTTATCTTTAACTTACGAGTCAGTTTTTTGCTTTTTATATTGCTTAATAATGTCTACAATTGTACAGCACTTTGGTACAACACTTGTTTTTAAACGTGCTTTATAAATAAACGTGAACTTGAATGTTAATGCATCACAGATTAAAGTATTCTTTTCTTTTTAGTTTACACAAAATTTTAAATAGTAGAGTTCCATGCTTTCCACAAAAATATTGAGCAGCACAACTGTGTTCAACATTAATAATAATCAGAAATGTTTGTCGAGCAGTAAATCAGTATATTATTATGATTTCTGAAGA
>NC_136715.1:740000-760000 GCF_936440315.1 Barbus barbus
CACAAATCGCTAGCCGAATTTACTCGGATTGGTGCTCTCATCTGGTTTGGGTTGGGGGAGGGGCTACGAATAGTTAAGTAGCAGTGGGAGGAGCCTCAGCGAAGGGGTGTGGCTGCTCGTGCCCCGGTCATATGGGATTTGCTAGATGCCTCATGAAATCGTAAAGGATCGTGACTCTCTGAATCAAACGATGAAACCTGAAAGGTTTTGACCAGGTCAGTCATTACATGAAATCCCAAAGAACATTGGAGAAAACATCAGTGCAGAGAACAACAAAACATCCCCCCGTTAACCCGCAAATCCAACAAACAAACAGGAAGTCAAGGAGACAGGGAGAGAGAGAGAACAATATCACAAGGAAACAGCAGATGAACAGTAGTTTTATTGATCAGAGACTGGGTGAGATCACGGACGATCGTACCTGCTCCAGCGCCGCCGGCCGTAACGATGGCAGTCGTAGGCGTAGTGGCCCTTCTCGCCACACTCGTAGCAGCGGTCACTGGGGTCGAAGGGACGGCGGGTCGGTGGACGGTCGAAGCGGGAACGCCGCGGCATTCCGGTGGAGAGCTCGGCTCGAACACGAGAGCCGCAGATCACCCTGAACACAAAGACCAGGACAGACGGAGCAGACTGCATTAGTGCTTTCAAATAATTAACCGCATCCAAAAAAAAGTTTTTGTTTACATAATATTAGGGCTCGGTAAAAGATATCAATATCTTGATTTTAATCGATTCTCACTTTTACGAAACGATATCGATTCTTAAATCCCAAGAATTGATTAGTCTAGCCTGTGTTCAGTTAATGTATGGAACATTTAAGTGCACCTCACTTAAATGTATTCAATATATCACAATAAGCATTGAGCTTTGGTACTTTTAATATAAAACAAAGTCTCAGATTTCAAATTCTGTCCATTGTATTGCAGTATTCAAACAATAAATGCAGTTTTGGTGCTGTTTAATATGGAGTGACAGATCGCTGTCACGCCTCAATGAACTGATAATCTCCTCTGCTTTAATACTAGTTATAGCACAAAATAAACATGACTAAACATCCGAAGGTATGTTAAAAGTTAAAAGAAAGAGTACAACTTTAGAATCCATATCCTGTCTCATATAATCACTCAGTGTTAACAACATATAACAGTATAACAGCTTGTAAACAAATCACGAGACAATATTTTATCCACAATAGAACATAGATAACATAACAAATGTTTAAACTGAGAAATTTTACAATTTTATGCACAAAATGAGATCGTTTCAAATTTGATGCCTGCTACATGTCTTAAAATAGTTGGGACGGGGGCATGTTTACCATGGTGTAGCATCTCCTCTTCTTTTCAAAAAAGTTTGAAGACGTCTGGGCATCGAGGTTATGAGTTTCTGGAGTTTTGGTGTTGGAATTTGGTCCCATTCTTACCTGATATAGGTTTCCAGCTGCTGAAGAGTTCATGGTCGTCTTTGACGTATTCTTCGTTTAATGATGCACCAAATGTTCTCTATAGGTGAAAGATCTGGACTGCAGGCAGGCCAATTCAGCACCCGGACTCTTCTACTACGAAGCTATGCTGTTGTAATAGCTGCAGTATGTGGTTTTGCATTATCCTGCTGAAATACACCTTGTCTGGAGGGGAGCATATGTTGCTCTAAAACCTTTATATACCTTTCAACATTCATAGTGCCTTCCAAAACATGCAAGCTGCCCATACCGTATGCACTTATGCACCCCCATACCATCAGAGATGTTGGCTTTTGAACTGAATGCTGATAACATGTTGGAAGGTCTCCTTTTTTGACACCATGGTGGCGTACACAGACGCAGCGGCTTCTCTCTCTTCCGAAAGAACGTTTTTTTCGTGTTTTTTGTCTTGTAAGTTGCAATGTTTTTGTACATTGTGTACATCACGTCTACCTGTCTTTAAGCGCGCATACAGTCATGAGTTTCTGCATCTCGCCCACAGCGGAGGCGCTACAAGCGGCGTGAGAGGAAGCAGAAGAGGGGTAAGCGCAGAGGTATCCGAGCTAGGCTAGCAGCCAACCCACACAAGCCAGCTATCCCCACCATCGTACTGGCGAACGTACGCTCTTTGGACAATAAACTGGACTACATCCGACTACTTCGCTCGACTCAGAGGACTGTAAGAGACTGTTGTGTTTTTGTGTTTACGGAAACATGGCTTAACAACAGCGTACCGGACTGCGCCATACAGCTCGACCAGCTAACATGCTATCGAGCTGACAGAGCTCTCGTCGAGGGAGGTAAGATCCGTGGCGGCGGGCTTTGTGTTTACATCAATGATGCATGGTGCTGCGACGCTGTTGTGGTCTGCAAACACTGCTCACCCTTGGTGGAGTTTATTATTATTATGTGCCGGCTGTTCTATCTACCGAGGGAATATACAGCTATACTACTCGTCGCTGTATACAT
Source organism: Barbus barbus (assembly GCF_936440315.1). NCBI lineage: Eukaryota > Metazoa > Chordata > Actinopteri > Cypriniformes > Cyprinidae > Barbus > Barbus barbus. The sequence goes on from NC_136715.1 coordinate 742,432, forward strand.
CCCTCCCAGCTCCAACAACAACAACAAATGATCTGTACCAGCACACCAGTGAGCAGCAGACAGCCCACCCAGATGCTTTTTTCATCTTGGCTGGGGATTTCAACCACGCAGACTTAAAGAGTGTGTTCCCAAAAATACACCGACACATAGACTTTCCAACAAGGGGATAAAATATTCTGGACTTTGTTTACACCACCCAGAGAGGAGCTTACAAGGCCCTCCCCCTCCCCCACCTCGGAGCCTCAGACCACATCACTGTCATGCTAATGCCTGCATACAGACCACTCGTTAAAGTCATCAAACCAATACACAAACAGATACAAGTGTGGCCGGAAGGGTCGTCAGAGGCACTTCAAGACTGTTTTGACACCACTGGCTGGAATATGTTTAAACAGGCTGCCACATACAACAACACTACAGACCTCCAAGAGTACTCAGAGACGGTCACTGCCTACATCACCAAGTACATTGATGATGTAACAGTCACAAAGTCCATCACTGTCAGGTCCAACCAGAAGCCGTGGATGACAGGGGAGGTCTACAGACTTCTGAAGGCTCGGAACGCTGCCTTTAGAGCTGGAGATGAGGAAGCCTGAAGACAGCTAGGGCCAACCTTTCCCGCGGCATCAGAGAGGCCAAGAGACAGTACTCCAGGAGGATAGCCCATCGCTTCAGCAACAGCAGAGACACTCTGAGCCTGTGGCAGGGGATACAGACAATCACGGACTACAAGCCCCCACCACAGACCTGTGACAGCACCATCCTCCTGCTGAACGAGCTGAATGCCTTCTTTGAATGACTCCACCTCCTCCTGGCGACCAGGTGATGATGCTGTCCCCGGACAGTGTGAGGAGATCCCTCAGCAGGCTCAATGCACACAAAGCTCACTGATGTCTTCACAGACATCTTCAACATCTCGCTAAATCAGGCCGTTGTCCCCACATGCTTCAAAGCTACCACCATCATTCCAGTCCCGAAGAAGTCATCTCCATCCTGCTTCAATGACTACCATCCCATAGCACTCACTCCTATTCTCATGAAGTGCTTCGAACGGCTAGTCATGCACCACATCAAGTCTGTCCTCCCCCCCTCCCTGGACCCCTTTCAGTTTGCATATAGGTCCAACCGCTCGACTGATGATGCCATCACCCCTGCCCTCTACCCAGACCTCACACATCTGGACAAAAAAGACACATATGTATATAAAAAGACACACATGCTGTTCATAGACTTCAGTTCAGCATTCAACACAAATCATCCCTCAACAGCTCACTCACAAACTGGTCCAGCTGGGGCTCAACACCTCTCTGTGGAACTGGCTGTTGGACTTCCTGACCGGGAGACCTCAGGTAGTATGGGTCGGCATTAACACATCCAGCACCATCACACTGAACACTGGGGCCCCCCAAGGATGTGTGCTGAGCCCCCTCCTCTTCACTCTGCTGACCCACGACTGCACACCGTCACACAGCTCCAACCTGTTCATTAAGTTTGCGGATGACACGACTGTGGTGGGTCTCATTAGCAACAGAGAAGAGACAAACTACAGGAGCGAGGTGAGCCGCCTGGCCGGGTGGTGCAGTGACAACAATCTCTCTCTGAATGTGGAGAAGATGAAGGAGATTGTTGTTGACTTCAGGAGAGTACACACTCAGCATGCCCCTCTGACCATCAACGGTGCGACTGTGGAGAGAGTGAGCAGCACTAAGTTCCTGGGTGTGCACATCACAGAGGACCTCTCCTGGAATAACAACACTGTAGCACTGGCCAAGAAAGCACAGCAGCGTCTCTACTTCCTCCGCAAATTGAGAAAAGCCAGAGCCCCGACCCCCATCATGTGCACCTTCTACAGAGGCACCATCGAGAGCATCCTGACTAGCTGCATCACTGTGTGGTATGGCGCTTGCAACGCATCCTGCCGCAAGTCACTTCAACGCATAGTGAGAGCAGCTGAGAAGATCGTTGGTGTCTCTCTCCCCTCCCTCCAGGACATTTACAGCACCCGTCTCACCCGCAAAGCTTCTTCAGTCTGCTGCCATCAGGGAGGAGACTGCGGAGTCTCCAGGCGAGGACCAGCAGACTGAAGGACAGCTTCATACATCAGGCTGTCAGGAAGCTGAACCCTCTCCCGTCCTTGCCCCCCCTCCCCTCTTTTACCCCATGCAACACTGAACACTGATACTGCAACCCCCCCACATCTCCAGGACCTTACACCCCCCACCCACTTAAAAACTGTGACCAGTACCCGTCACTTGTGCAGCATTGGACTGATCACTACCTCATCCAGCATTGACTGCAAACTACCTCTTCGGATAGTCTGATAAAAAGACTGTTCTCTTGTCACTTTAACAGACTGATAAGCTCTTCTTGCACTACACATATATCTGCACAGTTTTGTTTTATTTAACTGGTTTGCACTCTATCTGCCATGTGCCTTATGCCACTTTATTTATCTCCTTTTTATTTTTCTACATTGTCCTCAGACTGATAAGTTCCTCTTGCACATATATATATATATATATATATATATATATATATACATACACACACTCTGTACATATACACATATATCTGCAGTTTTGTTTTATTTAACTGGTTTGCACTCTATCTGCCATGTGCCTTATGCCACTTTATCTATCTCTTTCTTTATTTTTCTACAATGTCCTCATTTGTATATCTGTATAGTTGTATGTACATATGTTTAAACTGTATTTATCTGTATTTGAACGTCTACTGTCAGTGTTTAATGTTAACTGTATGCACCAAGGGTCTGAGAGTAACGCAATTTAAATGTTCTGTATGTATGTGCCGTACATGTGGAAGAATTGACAATAAAGCAGACTTGACTTGACTTTCTCTTTAGCCCGGAGGACACGGCATCAGTGATTTCCAACAAGAATGTCAAATTTGGACTCATCTGACCATAGAACACTTTTCTATGGTGTTTTTCACATATGGCTTCCTTTTTGCATGATAGAGCTTTAGTTGGCATCTGCAGATGGCACGGCGGATTGTGTTCACCGAGAGTGGTTTCTGGAAGTATTCCTGGGCCCATTTAGTAATGTCAATGACAGAATCATGGCGATGAGTGATGCAGTGTCGTCTGAGGGCCCGAAGACCACGGGCATCCAACAAAGGTCTTCAGCCTTGTCCCTTACACACAGAGATTTCTCCAGTTTCTCTGAACCTTTTGATGATGTTATGCACTGTAGATTATGAGATTTACAAAGCCTTGGCAATTTGACGTTGAGGAACGTTGTTTTTAAAGTATTCCACAATCTTTTTACGCACTCTTTCACGGATTGAAGAGCCTCTGCCCATCTTTACTTGTGAGAGACTCTGCCTCTCTAAGACATCCCTTTTATGTTACAGACCTGATGTCAATTAACTTAATTAGTTGCTAGATGTTCTCCCAACTGAATCTTTTGAAAATGTCTTGCTTTTTCAGCCCTTTGTTGCCCCTGTGCCAACTTTTTTGAGACCTGTAGCAGGCATCAAATTTGAAATGAACTCATTTAGTGGATAAAATTGTAAAATTTCCCCGTTTAAACATTTGTAATGTTATCTATGTTCTATTATGAATACAATATTGGCTCATGTGATTTGAAAGTCTTTTAGTTTTCATTTTTATTCAAATTTAAAAAAACGTCCCAACATTTCCGGAATTCTGGTTGTAACATCACATTTACCTCATATTCAGTGACCGTAAAACTCATTAGTTATCTAGAAAAATAAACTGTAGAGAGCAGCATTTTGTTAAATATATGCACCATATAACATATTCATTATAATTTTTTTACTGTTCTTTAATGTTATATTTATATTTGAATAAATCCATCCAAGTTTTTATGACAGCCACTATTTAAATGTTTATATTTAAAAAAAAAAACTAACTGAAGTAATTGTAACTTAATTATTGTAAAAACTTAATTGTGTCATTTAAGCAGTTGTATAACACAAACCAGTCAAATGTAACCTTCAATATTATAGTAATGTAGTACCAGCTGACTCATGTATATTTTACAGCACTATTTGAGATTTTTTTCCTTGAGAAAATTTGGCATTTACTGTACCTAATATATATCCAAAATAATCAATATTCAATTGAATCGGTAATCAAACTGAATCGCAAGCTTGTGAATGAGAATTGAATTAAATCGTGAAATTTGTGTCAAAACCCAGCCCTACATCATGTGACCCTTGAGCACAAAACCAGTCATAAGGGTCAATTACTTGAGATTGAGATTTATGCATCTGAAAACTGAATAAATAATCTTTCCATTGATGTATGGTTTGTAAGGATAGGACAATATTTGTCCATATTTTACATTTTATTTCAGAGTATTTCAATTAAAGGCTGTGATTTAATGAAATAAATGTGACTGCTGCATGTTTCAAACTATTGTGATGTACTTAGTGTTGATAAATTATGACAATGTTTACTTTATGTTGTTTATATTGTAGTATATTTGTTAGATTAATATTTTATCTCTGGTAAGTAAAGTAGTGAAGACCTTTCAAAATACGAGTCCCAGTGTGTTTCAGGCTTGTTTATAATTAAAAGTCCCAAATTATGTTTTTTGTGGCTATTATTGGTATTTTGTTACACATTAAATTGTATCTGGCATTTAATTTAAAACAAATAATCCAATAATTATTAAATACATACAGTTTAAAGCAGACATATTTGAAAACCTAGTATACTTTGGTGAATTCAAATGAATAATTTTGCTTTCAAGTGTCTTCTCGTATCCCTTTATTAAGGAAAAACAAATTATTTGATTCACTGCATCCCTAAAGTTTTTATAATTACCTTGTATTGTTTAGTCTATCAGCACATGATAAACTGCTCGTTGGAAAAACATAAGCGTCAAGCCCTGCTTCACAGAGAGACTCTGTCTGAATGATGAATGTGAAGCGTCTCGATCTCAGATCAGGAGTCACTCACTTGCCATCGAGGCCTCGGACGGCGTCCTCAGCGTCTCTGGGATCCTCAAACTCCACGAAGGCGAATCCCGGCGGGTTGCGAGCGATCCACACCGTCCTCAGCGGCCCGTAATAACTGAACGCCCGCTCCAGCTCACCCTTACCTGCCCCGGTGCCCAGGTTACCCACGTACACCTTCGTTTCTGACAGAGGAGAGAGGGTTAACAGCTGTCACCTGCCACTACATCTAAAATCACCTGATGAATCCAGAAGAACTGTGTCTGCAAGACGCTTCAAGAAACCTCCTGGAAAGCTCCTGAGAAACACTTGTTTGTGTGTTTTAACAGCACTGTAGCTTGGAGACACAGTTCTTCTGGATTTAGTCTCAGTTTGTTCTGTTTCTTCATGTCATTCCAGACAGACTGATGATCATCAGATCAGATCTCAAACATCTCACTGGATTATTACTATTAATGACTAAATGAATGTTTCATACTGACACACTCCAGCAGAAGATAGAAATAACTGACTTTAAACCAGTTTTAGCTGCTGATATACTAGTGTTCTGGTCATTTGGCCAGAGCTGTATATATAACTCACATCATATGATTCACAACATAAACAGGATTTTAATTATATATTACTCTTGTTGTTATATATATATATATATATATATATATATATATATATATATATAGTTATTTTTCCAGTGTTTTTATTTAAATTCTAGTTTACACTTTTTACATTTTATGTGCTTTTATCATTCTGCTAGTTCATCAAAAGATCATTTCAAACAGAAATACAGAACAAACTAATAAAACTGTTCTAACATCCTAATAACTTACTGACCTACAACCCAACAAAATAATAATTCATCAAAGTACAAATACAAATAATGTGCATGTAAACTCTATCCGTTATGATTATTATATATTATTATTATTATTAGCCGGTGTTTACAGCGCGAGCGCCATTACAGTTAGCAGCTCATGCTAACACACATTACATCTCCTCAACAACCAGACATATTTAATACATCAAATCAAGCATTCTGCATCCGGATGCGCTTCTTTTTCGTGATTTATTTGACTCACCGCCTCCGTGTCGCCCGTGTCGCGACATAATGAAGAAGGAAATTAAGAAATCCTGACAGAAACACGATCTCGCGCCAGTGCAGCACTCAAAACTACATTTCCCATAATGCTAGTGTTCCCATATCTGACCGCGCGCTTATTCTAAATCATTTTATTTGCGTTATTATGCTTATTTTGTGTTGTGTATATCTCGTATACTCTCTATGTGTTCAATAAAAATAACTATATATTAAAAAAGAAAATCTCCGTGACCCCGCGTTCATCAGAACTATCGCTGTTTCAGACACTGCCTCCTGCTGTTTGGAAGATACTATTTCCAATAATTCCGCCCACCAAAGTGTGATTGGCACTGTCGAGATTATAAAATACTGCTATAAACCAGCAGCTTCAGTGGTCAGATGGTAAGGCCTGTACTGTGGTCTTTTTGACGCGATAGACCCGAGTTCGAACCCGCCTTTCGCCAAACATTTTTTCTCCCTTCTCAAATCTCATATCACACCGTAAAGGCATTTATTTTTAATAAAAATTAAAGAAATAACCAAAAAGTTGAAAATTAAGTATCAGGCAGGTTTAGGGTAGGTGTAGGGAGGGCTTTATTATCAATAAGGTGGCATCCGTTTAATAATCTGAATTAAAATGATAATTTACACTCAATACGTTATTATTGCATACTGTTTTATAATGTACTACAATACTGAAGTGCAATTGCCCCTATTTTGCAACAAGTTGTATAAATGGCAGAAAATCTTGCTATTTTAACAGTGTAAATATAATCTATAGCTATTTGCACTTAGTGTAGATAAAATCCATTACTATTTGAACTTAAGAAAAATGACCGCAATTTCAACTGAGGGGGGCCTATAATCAGTCCGTGCCCAGGACACCTCTGCTCATGATCCGTCCCTGCGGGAAGTCGTGGCCTATTATTATTATTATTAAAGGTTGTGGGTTCGAGTCCCCGGCCGGCAGGGATTGTAGGTGGGGGGAGTGAATGTCCAGCGCTCTCTCCACCCTCAATACCACGACTGAGGTGCCCTTGAGCAAGGCACCGAACCCCCAACTGCTCCCCGGACGTTAACGAAGAAAAAAAATGTATAACGATTACCCGCATCAGGTTTCTTATGGTGAGGCAGAGAGAGAGTTCAAGCAGGACATGGTCATTGAAATGATGTAAAGCGTTACCCAATCATTCCACAGAGAGGACAGAATTTGCAGTAGATTGAAATATCTGCAGATACAGAATGTAAAAAAATAAAAACAAAAAATGGTTTAGTATTTATTCATAATTAAAATAAAAGCTGTAACAATGATCCACCTTGGACAATTCCTGTAGTTGTAAGAATGTTTGCTTGTAATGCAGACAGGATCACTGAGCGATGTGTGGTCTGAGCAGCGGTAGCACTAGTCTCATCAGGGATGAGGTGTTGTGGAGACTCCTTACAGACTGAAGAAAGCCTCTAATGATTGGGAATAGTAGATGGTAGCTTTTTATTCATTAGGATATATTCTGCCATGCTCTTTACTTTAGAAACATCCTGGAGGGTAAGTCTCACTTTCATCACTTTCCTCCATCGCTGTTGCCTGAAATTCTTCAGTGCTTTCAGTCTCCGAACCTTTCAGAAGAGTTCAGGGTGCACTTGAAAGAGATGCCGTTTCACAATGTATTTATGGGTGCATGACCTCAGGGTTTTGCACAGGGACAGTGCCATAAATTCTTCTGGGTGTCATATGACACCATGACTCTGCCCAGTCTACTATAATATGATATATTAGGCTCGTAGACCGATATGAATCTGTTTGATGGTGGGACTCCAATCTTGGATTCAGTGGTGCATTTTCTTCTTGGGCTAGTTTTTGACGATCGACACACTGTTTTATTTTGTCCTGCCCAAACCACTTGCTTTTAACCATTTCTTTTAAACTTTCTTCTGTGAGTGAAGGTGAGGTTAAAAAGGTTTTGCAGTATGAAACTGACCGGAGATGAACACACTGGTATGACAGCAGTCCACTTCTCCAAGCCAACTCCATATTAGTCCGGCACTCATTTAATTCACATGAAACACGATGTTGTTCCCCCCATATTTTAATTTGCACATGGAGTGGAGTAGAAGCTCCATGAATACTTTGTGGACCGTATAGACTCCATTCTGGGGGTCTATGCACTCACTGTCAAGGGATGAGGAAGTAATGTCCATCATTTTTGGGGTGTGTCTGAGAACATATGTCTTTTTAAATTTTTATGGTGGCATATCAAATCACATTTGGGACATTTCTTTAGTTGCTTTGTTTTTTTTCCTACCATTTTTGTTGAAGGGCTTAGAAATGCCAGAAGTGGTGGGCAGAGTCGTGGCAGAAGTTGTGTTGGCTTTAGTGTGAGGGGTTGGTGGTTGGTGTTATTGTTTGCAGAGTGCTAAATGTTTAATAAAATCAGGTTTTCTTCAAATTGTTGATTTGCAGTAGAGGCAGTGATCATGTGGGTGACTTCTGCAGAGGCGTCCACATCTGTGTATTGTAAATTCTGAAAAACAGCAGTATAAGATTGCACTTTAAAGTTCATTTTAAGATTTCACTATAATAAGATGTACACTTGCAAATATTACCTTCATGCTGGACCGATCTATTGAAATGTGCCTGCAGATGCGTTTGCACTTTTGCCAACCTGAGGCAACACACAATGGACAGTGGAAATGACTGCAGCATTTGGTGCACTGTATTAGTTCTGGCAGAGACCCCATTTTTCAACTGTAATATCCATCTGGGAAAAAACACACAAGTCACACGCAAATGATTTAGACAACCCAACAGAGCTCATATTGTCAATTCTACGCAGGTTACTTGATATTTTGATGAAAATAAACTCAAGGCAGCATTTTACTCCAAAGATATTATTTGTAATTATTAGAGAAGTTATTTCTAATTGCACTGTTATTGTGTTACTGTTATTGTCTGTGGTAGCTCTTGAGATTTGTAAAGTACAATAAAAAGAACGTGCACACTCTACTACTACTAATAGTATATGTAGTAGTAATATTAGTATGAAATAATAGTAGTTAATACAGTAATACATACATAGTACTAAAATATGTTACAAATAATAATTTTATATATTATACATTTTATTTTAACATTTTTTTATTTTGTTAGAAAACATTAAGTATCCCAGAATGGTACAATAACACAGAAAATAAGAGCAAGCTGTAAATATGATAAAATAATGCTATCTTTTTGATCAAATCAAACACTAAGCTAGCAATAATAGGTTATGCACCACGTGTTTGATAATAACTGGGGAGAACAAAATTCACGGCTTATTTAGTCGAACTATCTAAACTATCATTAAATACTAAAATAGGCTATTCGTGTGTTGGTGTAATAAGATGTCACATTGATTTATGCCATAAAACCAGGTAATTGTCAGGAATCGCTTTAATAAAATTAATAACCTTACTCACGTGTCTGATGTTGCTACTTGGTAGCAGTTTTATAATGTTGGAAATTATTACGGTACACACCGCTACAAAACAAATGTTCATCCAAACAGCAGGAGGCACTGTCTGACAAAACGCTAGTTCTGTGAGTGCAGGTCTGAGTGTGCAGGTGGGCCCCGGGGCCTGCAGCTTCACCCTACTCCATCATCCTGGCACAGATTCAGAGTCTAGTGGCGAGCAACCCCGGAGCAGAACCACTGCCCGAGACAAGCCAGTGACGCTTCCGCCTGGTCAGAAGAGCCCAGGTGTTAAAGCACATTCACAATGCTGTGGTTTCCTTGTTTTAGGATCAAACATGGCAACAAATCAATGCTATTTATAAGCTGTTGTCTGAATATTTTGAGCTCTTGATTCATGTAACATTGTAAGTCATTGCATGTTATAATAAATGTTTCCTGATGAATGCATAAACCAACACTATGCTCAGAATGGAAGAGAAATTAACCTTTTTGAAACTGAATCATTTGCTTTGCAAACTGAATCACTTTTTCAAAGCACTCCAAGTCTGCTGGTCAGAACGGTGTAAATGCAATGAAAACTCAGCGCAGACGTTCATAAAAACACCTTTTACAAACTCATTGCAATGTAATCTATTAAGTGCAATTAACAAATTATGAAATACAATTAGAGATGGGTACATAACGGCAGACACCAGACATTTCATTATTTGATAAATGATTGCTGGGATAATTCAGTAGTGTCTGATATTGATCGTCTCTACTAAACTCTACACCCTGGAACATCATAAGTGATGTCTGACTTCGATAACTATAGTTCTCTCCTTAAATATGAAGAGATCAGACAACAGATTCATGAGTTCATCACATTTCATGTAATTCTGATATCAGTCAGACACTGAAGTGAGTTGTTTTGGTCTCTTCTGAGGAAGATTCATTCACTTGTTTCACACAGAGAGACATTTAATGTTCATCCGATCTCATTTTGTAAGTGACCTTTCTTTCTGTGTGGATTGTTTGACGCCTCGAAAGAGAATATAGGAAGATAGAACTTGATTTGTGTTTCCTGCTAGCTAAATTTCCCAAAAATCTGCTCTACATCTCTTTTCTTTATTCAGAGTTGATCCAGATGAGTTCATGGAAACTATCCAGAGTTAAAGCAGTGAAAACTGCCTCTCTATATTCATCCTGTGTTAAGATGAACACGCTTACTACAGTTAAACCAGGGTAAACACAAATTAACCATGCTTTTGCTACACTAACCTTAGTTTAACCATCATATTGTAGTAAAACTGTGGTTATACAAAACAAAAACATGGCTACTACACGTGTACTATAGTAAAACCATGGTTAATTCTCTTAAGGGATTTGTATTTGTGTATTCTTTCTTTGTTTTTGTAACTGTGCTGCCTTAATGGTTTGATGTTTTGTACCGTTTAATAATATAAAAAATGGAATCAGAAATGATGGTTCACAGATCATTTGATTCAGATCAGGACTTCAGAGCACGGATCACGAATCATACAATTAGCGAAGTGATTCACAAACCTGCTCTGAAGTCCCGATCTGAATCAAAAGATTCACAAACCTGCTCTGAAACAAACCTGCTCTGAAGTCCTGATCTGAATCAAAAGATTCACAAACCTGCTCTGAAGTCCTGATCTGAATCAAAAGATTCACAAACCTGCTCCGAAGTCCTGATCTGAATCAAAAGATTCACAAACCTGCTCTGAAGTCCTGATCTGAATCAAAAGATTCACAAACCTGCTCTGAAGTCCTGATCTGAATCAAAAGATTCACAAACCTGCTCTGAAGTCCTGATCTGAATCAAAAGATTCACAAACCTGCTCTGAAGTTTTCATCAGTTTATCAGTTTTCATATTCAGCCTGTCTCATGTTCATTATTGAGCAGTTCAGTGTTTGATTTTAAGGGTGTTTTTGCTGCTCCTGTACCAACAGTGTTGGGTCACATGATCTGAATCCACTGATTCTCTTATGATTGTGAAATCATCAGTTCTGTATAAAGCGCTACAGAAAGTGAAGTGTCGTCCCACGGCTAGCGTTTGGCATACATTGGTAGAAACACTTTTATTCCCTTGTTTTAAGAAGGCGATCGTTTCATCTTTACATACTTATTGGCAAAACAAGAAATGATTGAGAAAATAAAAGATCTAACACATACAGGACAATCAGGTGTGTTTCTTGAAGGTTTCTCCAGTACCTCTTTGGTGTGAGGGTACCTTAAGCTCCCAGTGCTCTTTAGTCTACTGGCTCTCGAGTGAGTCTAGAACACCAGATCATCCAGAGAACGCTCTCCATCACCAGAAGAGCTGCTCTGTTTAGTCTGTCATCCAGCAGGTTGGTTTGTTTCTCAGTCTGTGTTCAGGAGGAGAAGCAGCCGATCGCAGACGATGACTGCGGAAAACCAACCAAGCCGTGAAATGAAACGAACATGAGACAAAACAGCTACACCAAAGACAAAAAACAATACAGAGAGTTCCCAAACGGGTGTGATTTGCACTTTATGGAAACACAATCATGGTCTCGGAAGGATGATTTTAAAGGGACAGTTCACCCAAAATTACAGTTCCGCCATCATTTACTCATCCTCAAGATGTTTCAAACCTGAATGAGTTTCTTCTGTTGAACACAAAACAGATGCTTTTAAGAATGTTGGCAACCAAACAGTTGATGGTAGCCATTGACTTCCATTATATGAAAAAAAAACACTATGCAAATCAATGGGTACCATCAATTGTCTGGTTACTCACATTTCTCAAAATATCTAATAATGCTGGGCAATGATTAATCGCATCCAAAATAAACGTTTTTGTTAACATAATATATGTGTGTGTATTGTGTATATTAATTATGTATTTATAAATACACACACATACAGTATATATTTTGAAAATATTTACAGTACATGTATTTACATGTATATATTTATATTATATATAAATATATGTAATATATAAACATAACATTTTTCCTAAATATATACATGCATGTGTGTGTATTTATATATACATAAATATACACAGTACTCACATATATTATGTACACAACTTTTATTTTGGATGCGATTAATCACAATTAATCGTTACCCAGCACTAATATCTTCTTTTGTGTCCTTCTAAATGTTTTCTAAATATTTTTAAGAATGTTGGTAACTGGACCATTTTGATTCCCATTGATTTCCATTATATGGGCAAAAAATACTATGAAAGTCTATGGGTGCCGTCAGCTGTTTGGTTACCAACATTCTAAAAAATATAATTTTTGTGTTCAGCAGCAGAGAGAAACTCACAGGTTTGGAACAGCTTGAGGGTGACTAAACACTGACAGAATTCCCATTCTCGGCTGAACCGTCCCTTTAAGGGCACATGTTGCTTTCGTCTGTTTTCGTTTAGTCTCCAGCACTGTCTGTAAGCGTGTTGCTCGTCGCTCTACGAGGGGTTTGCGTTCTCCAGGAGTGGCGGCCCGTCGCGGTGGACCGACTCTCTCTTGTAGGTCTTGGGTGGGAGTTTGGGGATGGGCGACTGCGAGGTGCTGTGGCGCGGCGGCACAGGCGGCCCGGGCATCTGCGGCGGGAAGAAGGCCTGGCTGGGTTCGGAGCGCCGGCCCTGCGGAGGCGGCTGCAGGTGCAGCGGGGAGCTGGAGAAGACGTCCGGCGTTCGCACTGGCTCCCGCGGCGGCAGGGTGGGTGGGCTGTCGGGCGGCTCCGTGAGCGAGTAACGGGGAGAGTACACCTTGGTGGTGGGCTGACGCGGTGGGATCGCCGGAGGACTGTCCAGGTGCTTCGACATCATCTGAAACACACAGACAAACCACTCGTCACACGCTGTGCTCGGAAAGATCACATGTGCATGCATAGGACATAGGATTCTATTCTATCTATAGCACAACTGTACACACAATTTTATTTTTCAGCTTATTTTTGTATTTTTTTGTTTATTTATATTTACATTTGTGTCCCTGCAGCACAAAAGCAGTCATCAGTAACACAGGTATATTTGTAGCAATAGCCAGAAATACATTGTATGGATCAAAATTATACATTTCTCTTTCATGACAAAAATCATTAGGATATTAAGATCATGTTCCATCAAGATATTTTGTATATATATCAAAACTTAATTATTGATTAGTAATATGCATTGCTAAGAACTTCATTTGAACAACTTTAAAGGAGATTTTCTCAATATTTAGATTTTTTTGCTCCCTCAGATTCCAGATTTTCTAATAGTTGTATCTCAGCCAAATATTGTCCTATCATAACAAACCATACATCAATTGAAAGAGTATTTATTATCTCAATTTCAAAAAATTGACCCTTATGACTGGTTTTGTGGTCCAGGGTCACTTATGTTTTTATCCTCATATATTTTTTTTTATTGTCTGTGTTGTTGTCTCTGTGTTCTGGGAGCTTGTGACACTAAAACAGATTCCTTGTATGCGCAAACATATTTGGCAATAAAGCTCTCTCTGACTTCTAATTTTGACCCTGGACCACAAAACCAGTCATAAGGGTCAAGTTTATGAAATTGAGATTTAGACATCATCTGAAAGCTGATGAAAATCTGGAATCTGAGGGAGCAAAAAAATCTAAATATTGAGAAAATCTCCTTTAAAGTTGTTCAAATGAAGTTCTTAGCAATGCATATTACTAATCAAAAATGAAGTTTTGATATATTTATGGTAGGAAATTTACTAAATATCTTCATGGAACATGATCTTAATATCCTAATGATTTTTGTCATAAAAGAGAAATGTATAATTTTGATCCATACAATGTATTGTTGGTTATTGCTGCAGATATACCTGTGTTACTCATGACTGCTTTTGTTTCTTGCATTTCATATATAATATTTTTCTTTCTTTTTTTTCCATTCGTGGGAAAAAAAATTCAAAAAAGATAATTGCGACTTTTTCTCATAATTCTTCTCCGAGTTTATATCTCACAATTCTGACCTTTTTTTCCAGAATCATGAGATATAAATCAGAATTGCTAGATAAAAAGTTGCAATTAATCATTATTTTTATTCCATGGCAGAAACATGTTTCCATAATTTTACATCGTGCTCACAAGTGGGAAAATCTATTTCCAGGCTTTTACAACACAGTTTATATAAATGTGCGTTACTAATATTTGTCAAAAAAAGAAACAGATATCATACAATTACATAGTATTTTTTTTTTTTTTTACTACTTTTGTTGTCTAATATACAAAATGTAGGTTTTTTATTTATATGCATGCATTGCAACTTACTTATAATTAGGTAATTATATTATTATTATTATTAGCGATATATTTTTAAACATTAGGAGTGATGTTTTATTATTTTGGCTATGCCATATGCTCCTTATTTCCTGTCCAGAGACTGGAGATGAATGTTGCTCTGTAGCTGATTCTATGGTCTGTTAAATCAAATATTAAATAAAGAATAGAAGATGAAGCACTGAAGGTAAGGACGGGTCCGGGCACCTTGGAGGGCGAGGACTCGGCGGGCGCAGATTCGGGCCGGCGGCGCGGTGGGATGGGCGGAGGAACGGGAGGCTCGTCATTCCGGAGGAAACTCATCATAGACGACACTGAAGAAGATCCTGAGACACACACACACACACGCTGATGACATCACTACAGAGAGCATCACAGGTGCAAACAGTTGAAGGGGGGAAAGGTGAGAACATGGAATTTCTCCACACGGATATTTGCTTTACATGCTCCTCTGTAGTCTAAAACTCTTTTTTCAACATCTTGTTGCAACATTTTACAAAAACTAAGATATTTGACAATATTGGCTAATGCTGACCTAAAATACAAAACATTTGCCCTCTTTCTCTCTCTCTCCACTGTTCCCACATCTCAAATATTACCCTTTTTAGTTTTTGAAGTAAAGAGTAAAGAAAATACTATGCAAGACCTATTGAATCAACCAGGGGCCAGTTCCATAGCCAGCATGATAAGACTGTCTTAAGAACTAGTTTAACCAACTAGATCAGTCTTACTCTTCCAATACAAATAAGACCAATCTTTCATAACTGAATTTAAAAAGTTATGACCAGTCTTGAAGAAAAAAAATAGATGACTAACTTTTTAAGACTAGTTTAAACAGTTCTTTATTTACCCTTGGAAGACCAATAAAAAACTATATTTAGCTGAGATACAACTATTTGAAAATCTGGAATCTGAGGGAGCAAAAAAATATAAATATTGAGAAAATCTCCTTTAAAGTTGTTCAAATGAAGTTCTTAGCAATGCATATTACTAATCAAAAATGAAGTTTTGATATATTTACGGTAGGATATTTACTAAATATCTTCATGGAACATGATCTTAATATCCTAATGATTTTTGTCATAAAAGAGAAATGTATAATTTTGATCCATACAATGTATTGTTGGCTATTGCTACAGATATACCTGTGTTACTCATGACTGCTTTTGTGCTCCAAATCTCACAGGTGACCTACTTTGATCTCAAATAAGTGAGTTGTCACTGAAAGGTGAGGAGTTTGCATCTATGGAGGATGCTGGGAAACATGTCACATGATCAACAGCGGCCTGAACATGCAAGAGCGGCCCGTGGAGGACAGACACACGGCACAGACGCATGGGTGAAGAACGTGAGACGCTGAGATACTAACGTGGGCCGTGTGGTAGAGTGACCGCAGCGAATATACTGTCGCTGTCTGTCAGGAAGCAGAGAGAAACACAGGAGAAGGTGACGGACTGATCCACAGCCACCAGAACTGATCCAGGATCAGCATCACTGCATGATGCTACAGGACACTCATGTAAATGACACTAACAGAACTGGATCTGGGACAGATTATCACTGACTCAACCAATGGAGAGAGTTTAGGGCGGGGCTTTCTGTGTGTCTGACCAATGGCATCATTTTCACAATTATAATTCATTCGGATATTATATACAACTGACTACTCTCCAAACTAACCAGGATAAACTCACATCTGCTGATGAGGATTTAATAATAATAATAATAATAATACACCACCAGTCAAAAGTTTGAATAAAATTATTTTTCATGTTTTTGAAAAGTCTCTTCTGCTCACCAAGGCTACATTTATTTGATGAGAAATACATAAAAAATAGTGAAATATTATTACAATTTAAAACAGCTGTTTTCTATGTGAATATGTGTTAAACTGTAATGTATTTCTGTGATCTGCAGCTGTATTTTCAGCATCATTACTCCAGTCTTCAGTGTCACATGATCTTCAGAAATCATAATAATATACTGATTTACTGCTCAACAAACATTTCTGATTATTATCAAGTAGGGCTGCACGATTATGACAAAAATCATAATTGTCGCTTATTCCCTTGAAACTGTAATTGTGATTATTAATGACGATTATCACTATTTACACTGAATGATGTTTGTACCATTGTTTGCAGCAACTGCATGCCATATTTTTAGATGAAAATAAACCAGCTGAAAACACTCTTATTGTTTTTCTATAGTATTAAGCCTCAAATGTCAACAACACATTAGATTGGTTTCTTTAAATAATAATAAAAAAAAGAAAATATGAATGGTATTATATTAGATTTAACCTAAAATTAAAACAATAGGAAAAACCTTCAAGATAAACTGTAGAAAGAAAACAAACACATCTTAATCATGCAGAATAACAAGTAATTACGATTAGAAATTAAATTAATTCTGCAGCCCTATTATCAATGTTGAAACAGTTTTTATTCATCAAATTAAATATCAAAAGTTCCAGTAAAGACATTTATAATGTTAGAAAAGATTTCCATTTCAAATAAATGCTGTTCTTTTGAACTTTCTATTCATCTGTGAATCCTGAGAAACTGTGTTCAACATTGATAATAATAATAATGTTTGTTGAGCAGTAAATCAGTATATTATAATGATTTCTGAAGATCATGTGACACTGAAGACTGCAGTAATGATGCTGAAAATACAGCTGTGTGTGTGAGAGAGAGTGTGTGTGTCTGTCTCTGTGTGTGTGTGTGAGAGAGAGAGTGTGTGTCTGTGTGTGTGTGTGTGTGTGTGTGTGAGTGAGTGTGTGTCTGTGTGTGTGTTCTGTGTGTGTGTGTCTGTGTGTGT
>NC_136715.1:762500-915000 GCF_936440315.1 Barbus barbus
CTTTATTTTCTTCAAATTATGAGTTTATATCTCACAATTCTTTTTTTTACTCATCAGAACTGTGAGAAAGCCTGAATTGTAAGATAAAAAGTCACAATTATAAAAAAAAAAAAAAAAGAATTCTGAGAAGGAAAGTCAGAATTGTGAGATATAAACACAAAATTGTGAGAATAAAAGTGCGAGTTGCAAAATAAAAACAATTGTGTGATGCAAGCTTAGAATTACTAGGCTAGATATATTGCAATATAAATTCACAATTTTGAGGGAAAAAGTCAGAATTGCAAGATATAAACAGAATTGAGAGATTTCAACTTAGAAATGTAAAAAAAGTCCATCTTGCAAAATGTAAACTCAGAATTCAGAGAGAAAAAAAGTCTGAATTGCGAGATAAAAACTCAGAAATCTGATTTTTTTTTTTCTCACAATTTTGAGAAGAAACTGAGGAAAAAAGAAAAAAAAGATTTGTGAGATAAAATGTTGCAATTACCTTTTTTTTTTTAATTCCATGGCAAAAACGTCAAAAAACATGTGCTTCTTTATAAAGAATAAGGACGTACCAAAGAAGGGCACACAGGGGGGGTTGATGGACCTGAGTTTAGCCAGATATTTCTTATAATGATCTTCACTGAGTTCATGAGCTTCCTCCAGAATCTTCCTCTGTCTGCTCGGGATTTGCTAAAATAAAATCACATGCAGTACAAGTTACACGCTGAACTGTGACAGCTCTAGTACTACTGAAGAGCAACTACTCCAACAGTACTACTTTAACACATGCAGAGCTCATATAAACGCACTCACCTCGAAGGTGTGGTCGAGTCTGTAGACGGGCGATGAGTTCATGGCGCTCACCACCTCCAGAACGCCATTGAAGTTATTGAGCTCCTGAAAGACCTGCAGGATCTCAATGATGCGTGATATGATGGCCACACGCTCCTCCACGTTCTCCGTTTCTACGATGCACCTGAGAGACACGAGAAAGCTTTAGAAACCAACACGTGTGAGTGATACGGTTCTGAACTAAACACACGAGAGCGTACTTCTCGAACCACAGCGTGAGGTTGGTGGTGTGGCGGATCATTCGCAGCAGGTTTGGGGAATTGATCTCCTTGTCTTCTTTAGTCCAAACGCTGCCCACCAGCTCTGACGGCTGAACCGCCCTACAGAAGGTCAAAGTTCACAGTTTCATTTCTGTTTGCATAATACACGTCTTCTATTTATAGTAATTATGTATATATAAATACACACATACAGTATATTTTGAAAATATTTACATGCCTATATTTATATGATAAATAAATACATTTAATGAAAATCCCTCAGAATGCTCCTTTATTCAGGGCCGAGGTGTTCTGAGTATGCGACTTGGTTCAGTGTTTTGGGAGACGAGGGCAAAGAACGGCCTCATGGGAAACGGAGCTGAGGTGGTGACCTTGGGTACGACGCTCACTGCCTGTTCCCACAGAGGTGAAGGGAAGTGTGTGTGTGTGTGTGTCACAGCTGGACTCTCTATTGTGTTAAACTGACCCATTTTCTGAGCAGAAAATAAAAATACAAACAGGAAATCCAGCCTTTTCCCTTATAAAGAAAAAACAACAACAAAAAAATACTAAACAAACAGAAATGAAGGTTTAGGCCTGTGCATTTCTTAATTTTGACTTCAAGTACTTGACTTCTAAATCGTGAGCAGCATACAGCTATGTAACATGATCAATTTACGGATACTTGATCAGTTTAATGTATCATGGATGAATAAAAGTATCAATTTTTTTTTTTTTTATTAAAAGACTTAAAACAAGGCCAAACAATTATTACTACACTCAAAAAAATATTTAGCCTTAAATATAAGATTTATAACATAAGCAAACTAATAAATGTAATGTGATGCATATTTGTCAGTCAAAAAAAGGTTTATTAATAACTATTTGCATTATTTGATTTAATTTAAATCATATTTTCAAAATGCATTTATTTTAATTGCTTAGCATCAGCAAAAAATCTGTTCATTGGGAAAACAATTACATTTATTCAGTTTAAAAGTATAAACTTGGTAAAATATATATGTGGAACAAGCCATATTCAATGAAATCAAATGTATGAGACTGACATAAACTGGATTTATTGACAATAAATATTAAATCTTGTTTGTGCATATTTTAAAACACATTCAGTTTATTAGTACCATTACAGAAATCTGACCTGTGTAATTATGCATGACTGTAATACACAATAACCAGTTTTATATGTTTACGTAAATAGGTTTATATATAAATGCATTGAAAATATGATTATTTAAATAAAATAAAATAGATAAATAGTTAATAATAAACTATACAATAAGTGCAGAAACATGTTATCTTCATGTATGACTGACAAATATGCATCACATTAAGTATGCATGCTTTGCCAGTTGTTGTTTACGTTCAAACTGTATGTTCCAGATGGATGGAAATTTTATATGCAATTCAAATACATAAATCTTAAACCTAAATATTTTTTGAGTGGAGTGTATTGGTGTGTGTGGGATCATTTCATGAAAATATTATGGTGCATTTCTGGTCGCCGTCAGCTTATATGGAAATGAGCAGCGTGAACATTCAGCTAAATATCTCCACTAAAGAAAAACAGGGTTGGATTGAAATGAGGGCGAACAGAGTTCAGAGGTCACAGGCTGAGGGTCGCACCTGTAGAAGTCGGACTCCAGCAGCGTGAGCTGTCGGGCGATCTCGATGGGGTGAAGGGTCATGAGGTCAAACTGATCCGTCTGTCCTGCTTTACACAGGTGCCACTCGATGGACGGCGGCGAGCTCTCGAACGTGATGTTGTGACTGGGGCCGTTGGCTTGAGCCTGTTTCTTCCTCTGGATGATCTTGGTGATGGACTCCACCCACTTTCTCATGGCCTTACCTGCGCACAGGTGACAGGACTGATGTTAGAGACAGAGCTGAGATCAGATTTATGCAGAAGAGCTCCTGTAACCAGCCACCACCCACAAATCTCATTGGTTTAAAATCCAGTGCTCATTTTCCCTTGCAGAAATAATGATGGACACAAAAATGATGGGAAAATGATGGTTAGGAAACTCAGACATTCGTTTTATTTTCTCACAAATTTCATGTTTTCCGTTTTTATTTTTCTCGATTATGCTTAATGGTGTGCATTTCTAATCAATTTAACTCATATTTATTATATTTAATTTTAATTTTTCTGGATTTCATTTTTACGGTTTAACTGAATTTTAATAACCAAAGTTAAAAATGATTGATTTCCTCTTTTTTCTTTTTCCTTTGATGAACAGTCAGCACAGCAGCTGGTTATGAGGTTGTTTTGGCTGCTGTTTCTTTAAGAGCTGCTGCTGCTGACACACATCGTATTTCTCTCAACTCTCTTTATCTTTTCTGATTCACTTCAGGTCTTAAAGTCTGTATTAATGAGCTGATGAGTTGAATCGAGTGTGTTAGATGAGTGAGACAGTGCTGGGCTGCTCCAGGACAGTTTGGAAAACCATTTCAGAGACTTCTTAAATGTGACTCATATAAAATATATTCCATGCACGCACAGTTTTAAGGCAGCTTTAATAGCCTTTTTGGTAACTTCATGAGTTAACTGACCACGACATTGCATGCTCTTAGTTTATTTCGCTCTTTGATATGAAATGATTCAGGCTACAGAGCGCAGCGTTCAGTGTACAGCTCTACTTTGTATTTATTCATCTAAATTTTGCCAAATTCTGTGACATTCTCCATTATAGAGTAAATATGATTTTTATGACTGGATTTGACTGGAAGGCCCTACACATATTTTGAAGACATTTCCATGGTTTTATCATCTTTGATGATGATGGAGATCAGTAGGTTTGTGTTCGTACCTCTGACCATGCCGATAAACTCCTCCAGCCGCCGCAGCAACTGAGCGTCTCTCTCAAAGTCATAGAAATGATGCTCGACCCAGTGCCTGCACACATTCAACACCCTGCAGACACACAGATACACATGAGAGACCGCTGTATCAGACAGTACTGCTGTGTGTGTGTGAGACAGTGTGAGTAAGTGAGAGTGAAAGTCATGCTACATTGTGAGGAAATTTGGTAAAACCTAGCAGTAAAACCTATACTACTATATATAGGACAGGATAGTAAAATCTGACATTTTTAGCATTGTGGGTCCCCTGCGGGTCCCCATGAGGGAGGAAAAAATTATTAAAATTAGTAAATGATGTTTATCCGAAAGTGTAAGAATGCAAACAGGTTTTCTGTAAGGGGTAGGTTTAGGGTTCGGAGACAGAAAATATTATATAAAAGTAATAGAAGTCTATGGAAAGTCCCCATAATTGTGTGTGCATGAGAGTGAGTGTGTGAGCGAGTCTGCTCGAGTGTGAATGAGCGTGCGAGTGAGTGTATGTGTGTGTGTGTATGTGTGTGAGTGTGTGTGTGTCAATGTGTGTGAGCGCAAGTGAACAAATGTGATTGTGCAAGTGTGTAAAATTGTGTGAGTGTCAGTGAGTTAGTGTGTGTGCATCAGTGTGAGAGTATGAGTGAGTGTACGAATGAGTGTGTGTGTGTGTGTGTGGTGTGAGTGTGAGTGAATGTGCGAGTGTAAGTGAGTGTCAGTGAGTGAATGAGTATGTGTGAGCGTGTGTCAGTGTGTGTGCATGTGTGTGTGAGAGAGAGTGTGCGTCTCGGTGTGTGTGTGTGTGTCAATGTGAGAGTGTGTGTGACAGTGAGTGAGTGTCTCAGTGAGTGAGTGTGTGTGTGTGAGAGAGAGAGTGAGTGTGTGTGTGTGTGTGTGAGAGAGTGAGTGAGTGTGTGTGTGTGTGTGAGAGAGTGAGTGTGTGTCTCAATGTGTGTGTGTGTGTGTGTGTGTGTGTGTGAGACTGTGAGAGTGACTGTGTGAGAGTGTGTGTCTCTCAGTGAGTGTGAGTGTGTGTTTTTGTGACAAATTAGGACATAAAATGTGTATAATGACAGGTATTACAAGGTGAAGGTGACTTTTCAGGACATTGCCCCATGTCCCCACTTTTCAAAACACTTATAAATCATACAGAGTGAGGTTTTGTTTGGGAAAGTAGAAATGCACAGTCTCCTGTGAGGGCTAAGTTTAGGTGTAGGGCAATAGCACACACAGTTTGTACAGTATAAAAACCATTACACCTATGAGATGAACCCAATTTTCACAAAAACAAATGTGTGTGTGTCTCTCTCTGTGTGTGTGTGCGAGTGTGTGTGTACCTGAGCTGTACCGGCTGAACGAACTCTTTGCGGAAGCGTTTGAGTTCTGCGCTCAGCGGCTGGTCTCCGTTCTCCATGGCCATCTGATCCGCTTCTGTGG
Source organism: Barbus barbus (assembly GCF_936440315.1). Classification (NCBI taxonomy): domain Eukaryota; kingdom Metazoa; phylum Chordata; class Actinopteri; order Cypriniformes; family Cyprinidae; genus Barbus; species Barbus barbus. The sequence goes on from NC_136715.1 coordinate 767,825, forward strand.
GTTTGGGTTCAGGAATTTCAAACCTGGAACGCAAACGCACAGACTGTATGGAGCGATGTTTCCATGGATATGACAATAACTTCACATTGTGAGTAAAGATCATCATCACAACGAACAGAAAAGCTGTTTTTATTTTAAATCACTGTTTTACAATAATCTTTTTTAAACAAAAAAAAAAGCTATAAATGATTACATTACAGTGAAAAGAAACTAAACACAAACTATTTATGCATCATTAGGATTAACAAAATCTTAACTGAAAAAAGTCAAATAATAAAAATAATAAACATTGCAATGAATAGGCTAGGCCATTAGCAGTCTGACCTCTCCATGAGCAGATCCAGCAGCTCCTGAGGTTTACAGAACGATCGGTACGTGGTCAGAAACGTCCTGACGAAATTAGGATCTGAGAATAAAAAAAGATCAAAAACATTGTTTAACAAAAACTGCTTGATTATCAAACTATTTCGTCCGTCCACTGTCCAAATCAATCATAGCCCTGCAGAAGGTGAAAAATTACTCATTTCCAAATTTAAAGTCAATTTTATGTCAGCTTATAACAAACAAGGAAACAAAAAAAGAGTCCCGAGACTAGGTTATTATAGTGAAGTATAACCACTAAACTAAAACCATACAAAAAGCACTTTTGCGACTTGAAATAAAATAAATTAAACTAAAAACAAACTTATTTATATTTCAGTTAGTTTTCAAGATTTTATGTATTGAAATAAAAACTTAAATAAAACAAATAAAAACTACACAGGCATATTCAAAAACAACAAAATTTACGGGGCCAAGCACTCCAGCGGCAAAATGAGGAGCTAAGCATAGCACGGAGCATCAGACCAACTGCAGAAATTATTTTAGTCAAAACAGCTGAAAAATCATATATAAACCTCTCGTAATATGATTTATTGGCTTATCACGTTTGACCAACAGGTGGCACCGTTATCAAATCGATGTGGTGTGTTCTGTGTGAGGTGACAATGGCACACACAAAGTTTGGTGTCAATATGCCAAAGCATTGCAGAGATACGGCCTAAAGTGTCATTTTGACATCATGCCTCAAATTCGTTGTTGTGGTATGTGAAAACCATTTTGTCTATCAACATGAAATCCATTACTTCGTCAGCATGGTCTGAAGATGATACGATTCGATTTTGGTGAAAATCGGACCAACGGTCTAGGAGGAGTTCGAAAAAGTAGGTTTTTAAAGAAAATAAATATGGCGGACTGGAAGATTGGCTGACTGTAGCAAAGTTGGAATCACTGTTCTCAGCATGACCCAAGGAATCTATTAATATCAGTCTCATTACAATAGGAAAAATTCACAGAAAGATACAAGCATTTATTTGAAATTTCATTATAACTTTTGACCACAAGGTGGCACTGTTTCAAAACTTTGAGTACTTTCAGGTCATGGTCTCCATGGTACATATAAAGTTTCATAATGGTACACCAATGCATTCGTAATATATAGCATTTTATATCATAAAACTCCATTATAGTCATGTTTTGTTCAATTATAGCGCCACCAAGAGGCACAATCCCACCCAATTTTTTATGTGTGCTTAGAGTGTGCCCATACATATGTGTGTCAAATTTGGTGAAAATATCTCTTTTTTTTTTGGAGTTATAGACATATTTGTGTGTAATTAGATGAAAAATTACTGACTGTTGACTTTGTTTGCATTTTTGTGCCACTTACTATCAAAATTTTGGCGTTTAGCCGGGACAGTACGTTTCCGAACTTCCCACGGTGGTTTCGTGTCGATCGGAGTAACGCTTTCTAAGATATTGGCAAATATTTTTTAAGCACTAAAATGCAACTTAGCACAAACCATAAAGTAAAATCAGGCAAGTTTGGTATCGATTGACTCGGCAAGGATTCAGGAGTCTAAAAAGGTGACTCTTGTGAAAATATGTAAACCCCACCCAAAGTTATAAGCATTTGATTTTTATCGGAATTTCTCAGGCTTCTTCAGGGCATCGTGCTGATGACCCATACAAAGTTTTGTAACGATACGTTAATGTATTCATAAAATATATAATTTTACTACAAAATTCAACATGGCCGGCGCCCAAAATGGCTAACATGGGAAAATTCGGCAAAGTACTCGGCATGATGCACCGAATCTAAAGAGACCATTTTTATGATTTTTGGCCAAACCATTCACAAGTTATAAGTAAAAATAGAAATGTTTCATATCTCCTGACCACTAGGTGGCACAGCGCCAAAACACTGCAGGTAGCCTCAGGTCATGCTTGATATAACACACACCAAGTTTCGTGTCAATCCGTCAAACCCTTGTGGAGATATAGCCTCAGATCCATTTTTGCGTGTTTTTTGGCGAATTCGTTAGTGTGGTATTCGAGAACGCTTGGATGAATCGACTTGAGGTCCATAGCTTTTTGCCTCCATGGTCTGTTGATGATCTGAGCCAATTTTGGTGAGAATCGGACGAACCGTCTAGGACGAGTTCGACAAAGTAGGTTTTACGACCATTGAAGATAGCGAAAAAACTAAACCTTACGATTTTTGAATTTTGGACTTCATTCGACTCGGCTTGAGCCAAGGATTCAGAGGAGAAAATAATTTTCATTTCGTGGCTTACGGTTCAAAAGTTATCATTTCAAAGTTGAATTTTTGGACAAGTGGTGGCGCTAGAGAGTTTGAGTTAGAGACTCCAAATTTGCTGTGGTTACTATTGACACGATCATCTATCAGTGTGCCAAATTTGACAGCTTTCCCGCAATCGGTTCTATGGGCTGCCATTCATTTACTGGCGGAAGAAACAGAAGAAGAACGCTAACGATTACAATAGGTGCCTACACATCTTCGGTGCTTCGCCCCTAACTAATAAAAATTAAAACAGCACATGACAAAGACTTTAAAATTAACAGGAAAGCAGAAAATATATTCATATTCAAATATTCTTAAAATTACTATCAACAGTATTTCAGTCATACTAAAATAACAGTGGATCATTCATAACCGTATTATGGTATAGAGCCCTGCACGGGCCTCAAGTTTAGGCCCTAGCCCGAGACGCTCAGGCCCTAGCCCGGCCCACGTCCCACAGCTCATCAGAATTACCGGCCCGCTTCTCCTAAAACAGTTTATATACTGTTTCGGCTATTAAAATAGTTCCGTTTTGTGTGTAATGGCAAAATTATTATATTTTGTTTCGTTTTTTTGTTAAGTTTATTTAGAAAAACGTTTGGAGCATTTTTGTTCGTTAAATAGCCTTTTAGTTTTTTTAAAGTAACGACCAAGCGGCCAGCGGCATGAGCTGAGCATAGCCTATGTTTGATCAATTTAGCCTTCTCATATCATCACCACTTGCCTAAAATAAAATCTAGAGATATACTAAAACAGTTCAAGTATATAACAATGTTTAAACGTTAAACCTGCGCTATAATAATAATGTGTGCTAGCCTATATCTGAGTTTGTGCGGAGAGAGGAAGCTAAAGCTGCTCTGCAGGATATGGAGGCACCAGCTTTGGATTGTTTTCAGTGGAAACTAATTAAAATAGCCTCTTTTATAAAACAAAGAAAACAAACATGATGCGCTTTCTGCGAATACATGCCTCACAGACGTGACAAATATATTTATAGAAAGCTTTAAATGATTACTTAATGAAATAAAAAAAATACGAAAACAAAAATTTTATTATAATCTTAATCATAATCAATAAAGATGCATTTCTCTCTAAAGGCGCGTCTAATGAGGAGACGGCGAGTCAGGATCAGTAACTTCATCCTTGCGACACGGACTCAGAAAACATTAGTTTATTAGTAAATAGTTCAAATATCTCCTTAATATTTCCCGCAGACACATTCATGGTTATGTTTGCTGGGGTTTTGCAGCAAGCTTTAGCCTATTGCGTGCATTTGAACACAGAACTATTCATCTGCTGCTGCTGCGGGACACTAAACACCATCCAGCTGCTCTCAGTCGCAGCACGGTCTCCTGTTGTTTCCACCAGCGCGATGATTTATTCATCACTAATCGATGGATGTCTACAATATAAAAATAAGGAGAAACCCAAAACAGGCCCGAGGCCCGGCCCGCCTCTGAACTATGACGTGAAAATTGGCTCGAAGTCCGGCCCTAGAGGCGTAAAAAAGTCAGGGCCCTTCGGGCCCGGGCCGAAATGCAGGGCTCTATTATGGTGGTAATGAAGTAATGAGAATTTTTTTTTACATAATTTCCCCTGATGTTCCTCCCACACATTCAGCAATAAAGCTGTTTTCAGAGGGCTTTCATTGAGTTTAAACACATAATCAATCGCTCGTTATTCAGCGTTTTCATACAGCGAGTCGTCAGAGCCGATCTCAGGCCTGTGTGTGTGTGTGTGTGTGTGTGTGTGTGTGTGTGTGTGTGTGTGTGTGTGTTCTTACGGAGCAGAGCATGATGGATCTGTTCTGTTCTGACCGACGCAAACAATAGAAGCTCAACTCCAAACAATCAGCCTGGAATTATTCTAGCCAGGAAACAGACACTCGGCTCTGACGCACAAGACACACACACACACTTAAAATAGATCCAGGACTGCTGGATTCTGATTCTAGAGTCTGGGACAGAGATAACGCTCTCTCTCTCTCACACAGGCGCGCGCACGCACGCACACACACACTAACGTGAGGGTCTCTCACTAACGATCATTAACCCTCATCCACACCCTAAACGATCCGCAGCGCTGTGTGTGACACAGGACACACCTTTTTCCCCTCACACACACACAGTTTTCCTCCGAGCGTCTATTTCCTGTGCCTTATTAGAAACCGCGGCTGCTGGAGCGTCCCGTGTAAAGCGGCTCTATATTTACCCCGACCCTCTGCGGGAGGAAGTGTACTCGGGTGAGCGGAGCAAGAAAACGCCCATCAGAGGAACGCAGAGGGACACCAGGACATCACTCTTCACACCATCACCAACACACAGCAGATCTACAGACCGCCTACAGCTGATGTTAGGAGCAGTAAACATTTTACACTGACATTTTTATGGCAATTAAAACACTTACCCCTCATTACCATAATGCAATTTAAAAAAAGTTATTATTGTTATTATAATATAGTCATTTTTACCTTTTTTGGTTTAAAACATTAGTGTAACAATTAATAAAATAAAATTAAAAATAAAATCAGCATATATATTATATATATATATATATATATATATTTTTTTTTTTTTTTTTTTTTTTTTTTTTCACTCATTTCAGAAAGTGAAACCCATATATTATATAGATTCATTACACAGAGTGAAATATTTCAAGCCTTTATTTCTTGAAATTTTGATGATTATGGCTTACAGATAATGAAAACCCAAAATTCAGTGTCTCAGAAAATTTGAATATTACATAAGATCAATAAAAAAAGGATATTTTAAACAGAAATGTCAGGCTTCTGAAAAGTATGTTCATTTCTATGCACTCAATACTTGGTTGGGCCTCCTTTTGCATGAATTACTGCATCAATGCGGCGTGGCATGGAGGTGATCAGCCTGTGGCACTGCTCAGGTGTAAAGGAAGCCCAGGCTGCTTTGATAGCAGCCTTCAGGTCATCTGCATTGTTGGGTCTGGTGTCTCTCATCTTCCTCTTGACAATATCCCATAGATTCTCTATCAATCCAATCAAGCACAGTAACACCATGGTCATTGAACCAGCTTTTGGTACCTTTGGCAGTGTGGGCAGGTGCCAAGTCCTGCTGGAAAATGAAATCAGCATCTCCATAAAGCTTGTCAGCAGAAGGAAGCATGAAGTGCTCTAAAATTTCCTGGTAGATGGCTGCGTTGACTGTGGACTTCAGAAAACACAGTGGACCAACACCAGCAGATGACATGCAGCCCAAATCATCACTGACTGTGGAAACTTCACACTGGACTTCAAGCAACATGGATTCTGTGCCTCTCCACTCTTCCTCCAGACTCTGGGACCTTGATTTACAAATGAAATGCAAAATTTACTTTCATCTGAAAAGAGGACTTTGGAGCACTGAGCAACAGTCCAGTTCTTTTTCTCCACAGCCCAGGTAAGACGCTTCTGATGTTGTCTCTGGTTCAGAAGTGGCTTGGTAGCTCTTTTCCTGAAGACGTCTGAGCGTGGAGACTCTTGATGCACTGACTCCAGCTTCAGTCCACTCCTTGTGAAGCTCTCACAAGTGTTTGAATCAGCTTTGCTTGACAGTATTCTCAAGCTTGCGGTCATCCCTGTTGCTTGAGCACCTTTTCCTACCCAAATTCTTCCTTCCAGTCAACTTTGCATTTAATATGCTTTGATACAGCACTCTGTGAACAGCCACAGCTTTCAGTAATGACCCTCTGTGACTTACCCTCTTTGTGGAGGACGTCAATGTTCGTCTTCTGGATCATTGCCAAGTCAGCAATCTTCTCCATTATTGTGGTTTCAAAGAACAAGAGATACTCTGAATTTATACTGTAGGGATGGTCATTAATGAAACTCAAATGTAAATATTCTAATATTTTGAGATACTGATTTCTGACTTTCATGAACTGTAAGCTCTAATCATCAAAATTAAAACAAAAAAACTTTTGAAATGTTTTACTTTACATGTAATGAATCTATATATCTATATCTATATCTATCTATATATATATATATATATATATATATATATATATATATATATATATATATATATATATATATATATATATATATATACACACACACATATATGTGTCCCTGCAGCACAGAAGCAGTCATGAGTAACACAGGTATATCTGTAGCAATAGACAACAATACATTGTATGGATCAAAATTATACATTTCTCTTTTATGACAAAAATCATTAGGATATTAAGATCATGTTCCATCAAGATATTTAGTAAATTTCCAACCATAAATATATCAAAACTTCATTTCTGATTAGTAATAAGCATTGCTAAGAACTTCATTTGAACAACTTTAAAGGAGATTTTCTCAATATTTAGATTTTTTTGCTCCCTCAGATTCCAGATTTTCTAATAGTTGTATCTCAGACAAATATTGTCCTATCATAACAAACCATACATCAATGGAAAGATTATTTATTCAGCTTTCAGATGATGTATAAATTTCAATTTCAAAATATTTGATGACAGGTTTTATTTATGACAGGTTTTGTGCTCCAGGGTCACATTATATATATACCCACTGGTATATTAATAGACTTATTAACATTCGTTACTGTTCTGAGATGATTAGTTCTGCCTTTATAAGCTGGAGTGATTTGGGTTGAGTTGATCAGCTGTTTAAAGAATTTATCGCTCACCACACACGTTTGTTTTTGTGAATTGTGGGGACTCTCCATAGGTGTAATGGTTTTTATACTGAACTATAGTATAATAGTGCTATTATAATGTGCTATTGCCCTACACCAACCCTACACCTAAACTTAGCCCTCACAGGAGACTTTGTGCATTTCTACTTTCTCAAAAAAACTCATTCTGTATGATTTATAAGCTTTTGTACCCGTGGGGACCTCAATTTAGGTGCCCACAGTGACACAAGTCCCCATGAGTCAGTGTGTATTCAGGTTTAAGTCCCCACCAGTATATAAAAACCTGTACTCTCACACACACACACACACACACACACACACACACACACACACACACTCACAGGAAGGACACTGCACAGATAACACAGCTGAACTTGTTCTATAATAGTGCGTGTTTTTCTCTCTTATCAGATGTAGTTGTGTTATATCGGCACTAAAACAAAGCAGGTCACCACGCTGTGATCTGTGACGTGAAGCAGACGAGTGTTTACAGACGCTGAGGAACGGGATCTTCAGCGCTCTGCGCTCACTGTGCTGCTGTTGTTGAGACTGGAGGTTGTGAAATACATCAGTAATGCGTATTAGCTTGTTTGGGTCAAACTGAGTCTGGATCATCTGTTTGGACTCCATCACGGTCCACGATCATAATCAAAACCACCAGGACTATTCCTGCTGTTGGTGATTTACTGGATCAGGATTACGGATCAGGACTTCTAAAAATATTTTCACTCACAATTTCTGCCTGACAAAATATTTTAGAACCTGACATAACTAGTAAAATGTTCATTCATTATGAAAATAGTCACGTTCCTTTAAGATTGTGTTAATGTAATGACTTTTCCAGCTCAAATAGCTGCTGAAGAGGTGAAATAAAATTAGAATTATTGATTTTTTGTTGTTTTGGCAGTAATACTTTACAAGCTCTCATTTGCTAAGATTAGTTAATGCATTAGTTAACATGAACTAACTATGAGCAATACATTTTTACAGCACTTAATAACCTTTGTTAATGTTAGTCAATAATAAAACAATTGTTCATGTCAGCTCACACCGCATTAACTATTGAGACCATATAAAAATTGCCATTACTTAAAGTAAAATAAACCTTAACTGAAACAAAAAAAGAGGAAGCTTTTATTTCAGCTAGGCTCAAATAATATTTCCAAGGCAACACCTCTCATTTTAATTTAGTTTAATTTGTTGTACTAAAATAACTCAAATGGAAAATGATTTTGTTGCATTTGTCATTTTTAGTATTTAAAATACTAAAAATCACAGAAATGCAACAAAATTACTAATACTTTAGCAAAAATTAAAATGAAATCAGATTATAAAAATATATAATTTACAATAGTCTCTCAACTATAGTAAAAATAACCCTGTAAATCATATCATGATTATCATCATTCATATCAACTTATGACTTACAAATGTATTATTAAATGTATAAATTAACATTAAATTTAATAAATGCTGTATTATTCAAGTATTGTTCACTGTTTTTGAAAGAAGTCTGTTGTGCTCACCAAGGCCGTGTTAATTTGATCAAATACAGTAAAAATTGTGAAATAGCTTAAAACAGCTGTTTCCTATGTGAATATCTGTATTATTGAGCTAAAATTTAAATGAAAACAAATTATAAAAATAAAAACTCATTTAAGATATTATTTACAATAGCCTCTCAATTATAGTAAAAATAACACTGTAAAAGATACAACTTTTAATTAAAAAATGTATTAATGTATAAATTAACATAATTAATAAATGCTGTTAAAAGTATTGTGCATTGAAAGAATTCTCTTCTGCTCACCAAGGCTGTGTTAATTTGATCAAATACAGTAAAAATTGTGAAATATTATCATCATTTAAAACAGTTGTTTTCTATGTGAATATGTGTTAAACTGTAATGTATTTCTGTGATCTGCAGCTGTATTTTCAGCATCATTTCTCCAGTCTTCAGTGTCACATGATCTTCAGAAATCACTATTCACTCACCAGCGTACATGTGGAAGGTCAGCCGCTCGATGAGCTTCAGCACCGTTCCAGCTTTGATGATGGGAATGCCGGATTTGGACTGGACGTTCTCCTCGAACACGACGTTCTCCTCGGAGTCGGGCTGGGCGAAGCGGTACACCTCGGCCCCGGGGAGCCTCATCTGCTCCTCCTTCTCCTCCTGCAGCATGGCCGTGTCCAGCATGCGCTCCAGCGTGGAGCGGTACTGCAGCGAGATCAGCGCCGCCATCCAGCCGTTCTTCTCCTCCGCCGATTTAGCAGAGAACACCACGCTGTTCCCATCCTTCAGGATGATCTCGAAGGCGTGCCGGTACTCGCCCTCCTTATCGTCCTTGTCGTTGATCTGGACCTGTTGAAGAACACGTGAACGTCACCTACAGCTGGCATTGTGCCACATTTTTATTATAAATTGAGGAATCACAGTTTTGAACTAAAATATCAGCAAATGTTACAACTACACTATAAAAAAATTACAGTGAATTTAATGGTAAAAGACTGTAAGAATGCTAGTCAAAACCTGTTAAATGTTCAACTTCTATATATGGTGAAAAACTGTTTTTGACATCACATGTAATTTTACGGTAGTATACCGTTTCTGGAAGTGGAAAAAGAATGAAATTCCCAGAATTCCCTGCATTACATTTCAACATGTCTTTTTGTTGAAATAAATAATTCTGGCAACCACAGCTGCTGGCTTTTTACCGTAAATTAGACGGAATTTTTTTCCAGTGTAGGGCCTTTTTCAGAGTCTTACACTAATGAACATGATGCAGGATGACTGAATGGATGAACGAATCCTTAGTTTTGAATGAATCAAGTGAGCGAATGATTCAATGGCCTATTCATAAAGTGAGCAGTTTCCTTCCTGAATAAATCAGCCGTTTGAAGGAATTCAATGAATGACTCGAAGGCATTTACCGCCCCCTGCTGGCAGATTTAGCTTCTTATTTAGAGTATCATTTCATTAAAAATAAAATAAAATATAAACATTAAAGGGATAGTTCACCCCAAAAAATGAATTATGTCATCAATCATGTCATTTCAAGCCTATATGACTTTCTTTTGCACAACATAAAAGAAGGTGAAGACTGTTGGTAACTGAGCTGTTATGGTTACCAATGACTTTCATTGTATAAGCAAAAAAATACTGAGATGTTTCTCAAAGTATCTTCTTTTATTTTTCATAGTTTATGTTAGGCTGTTGTAGCCTAAATGTTTGTGTAATAAATTTTTATGTTGAATCAAATAAAATATTTCTTTCTAAAACAACTATTTGTAATATTTATTTGATACTTTCTCATTTAACACAATAATTTTTTGTGGGTAATTTCACAGCCAAATTTAATTAGCGATTAATTAGATTATTAGCCCTAATTCTGATAAAAATGTATTGTATTGTATTTCTTGCCCACCTTCCTCATGAAGAACTTCTCCTTGAGCCGGTACTCGGCGGCGCTGGCTCCTGGCAAACGCGGCTGGCCGTGGTTGGACTTGCAGCAGATCATGAGGCCGTCGAACAGGAAGATGTGGCGCTCGTGTTTGGCGCCGACCCGCGTGAGTGTCCCCTCCATGATGAACTCGTTACAGCACTGGCCGATGTCTTTGCCCTCCCAGCCGTCGATGTTCCTCTGGATCTCATTCATCTTCTTGATGGCCAGATGTTTGCCCTTCATCTGCTGACTGTAGAAGCGGCACGCCGACTCGCTGAGAGACACGACACAGACGACCATCAGGAGACAACGCCAGAAAAACAGGGCTGGGCTGACTATACTATCATGATTCAATCATTTTGATGAGCTGATACTGAATCTGAAACGCTTTTTTCAGTTGATTCCTCTAAACTTTATTTGAAGTGCTTGTAATAATCACAATAAGTTACTTTTGATATGAAACAAAGTCTCAGTTTTCAAATTCTGTCAGTTTCATCACTAAATTCACTCACTAAATACATTTTTGTGGCTCTTTAACATATGCTGTCGCTGATCATCTCTTCCTCTTTACTACTAGTTACAGCAGCAAATAAACATGAATGAACATCAGAATCAGAACAACTTACTGAAATCAATCATGAATTATGTAATCAATCAATCAATCAGTGATTCAACCACAAAGACATTAATAAAACAGCAAGAAGAACATCAATAGAACAGCTTTCAATTTAAAAACCATAAACTCGATATTCAGCTAGAAAAATAACTTCACAGAGGAGCATTTTGATAAATATATGCACTATATTACATATTCATTATACAGTCAGGTCAGGTCAGACACAGACGATTGTTGGGCTTCAAAAACAAAACAGATCCATCAGAGAGAGAGCAGGAACATTAGGAGCTAAATCAACAGTTTGGTACATTCTGAGAAAACAAGACCGCTCTGGTGAGCTGAGAAACAAAGACCTGGACGTCCACGGAGGACAACAGTGATGATGATTGGAGAATCCTCTCCATGGTGAAGAAAAGCCCTTTCACAACATCCAGCCAAGAGAAGAACACTCTCCAGGAGACAGACGTGTCTACAATCAAGAGAAGACTTCACCAGAGCAAATACAGAGGCTTCACCACAAGATAGATTAGACATCTAGAAAAGCCAGAGCACTTCTGGAAAAGCGTTCTTTGGACGCTGAAATTAAGATCAACCTGCACCAGAATGACGGGAAGAGAACAGTCTGGAGAAGGCTTGGAGCAGCTGATGATCGAAGCACACAGCATCATCTGAGTATCATGGAGTGGTGTGATCATGAGCTGCATGGCTTCAGTGGCTCTGGGTTACTGCTGTTTAGTGAAGATGAGACAGAAGACAGAAGCAGCCGGATCAGTTCTGAAGTGTGTCGAGATATACTCTCTGCTCAGATTCAGTCAAATACAGCAAAGCTGATTCAGCGGCGCTTCAGAGAACTAATGAACAATGACCCAAAACATACAGCGCAAGCAACCCAGGAGTTTCTGAAGGTAAAACAGTGGAATATTCTGCAATATCTGAGTCAATCTCCTGATCTCAACCTGATCGAGCAGCATTTCACTCGCTGAAGACAAAACTAAAGACAGAAAGAGCCACAAACACACAACAACTGAAGTCAGCTGCAGTAAAGACCTGGAGAAGCATCAGAAAGAAGAAACCCAGTCTCTGCTGATGTCCATGAGTTCAGAATTAAGACCGTCATCGCCTGCAAAGCATTCTCAACTAAATATTAAAAATCAACATTTTATTTATGATTACATTTATTTGTCCAATTACATTTGAGCCCCTGAAAATGGGGGGGCTGTGTATAAAAATGGTTGCATTTCCTAAACATTTTATGTTATTTTAGTTCAACCCTAGAATTAAAGCTTGAAGTCTGCGCTTCAATTTCATCTTGATTGTTTCATTTTAATTCTATTCTGGTGGCATACAGAGCCAAAATTATGAAAATTGTGTGAGTGTCCAAATATAAATGGATCTAAGTGTATTTTTACTCAACCCGTTAATCAGGTTCTCATTTTTAATTGTATGTTTGAATTAATTAGTTATTATATGCAGTGTTTATACATTTATACTTTAACAAAACATTGGAGTAGAAACAATTCTGTTATTAAAAGTTGACTTAAAGTTGCAATACAAATGTTTGTACACAAGAGTGTTGATTATTATATAGAAATTTTTATTTTATTTTAAACATTAATATTAAATTAATGTCTCAACTGACAGCTTTTTATTTTTAGCATAACTGAAATACTATTTTAGTTTTTATTAATATTTTGAATTAGTTTAAACGGTTTTTTTTTTAATTTTTATGCGTTTATTTTATTTTAAGCCACAAAAATAACCCCGAATGGTTGTTTCCCTTCAGAAAAATGGACAATATATTTCCAAATGAATCATTATGAAATCATATCGGAATCAAATCAAGAGCTTCTGAATCAGAATCAAATTGATTAGTGAAAATCTGTCAATACCAAAAATACAAAAATACTCTAGGAAAACATGAAAATATACATGAGTAAAGCTGGAGTAAACAGTATGATCACTGGAGAGGATGAGGAAGGAAGGGGAGATGAATCTGCTCTTACTGAGGATTAAACCAAGCCCTGGAGGTTCCTCACCATTACCAAACTTTACATAACCAGTGTACAGTGTCCAATCAGCTTTAAGATCAACAGCCCTCCAGGACCTGAAAGAGACACGCTTCTACACCATCAGATTGACGCTCAGATGTTCTTAGTAGGAGGAGTCTGATTGCCTCTGGTGTTACAAATCACAGGATGAGAGCGAAGGAGGAACTGCTTAAAGACATCTTACTTCTGAGTGTGTTTGTGGATACGCTGAGAGCGCAGACTGTCCCTCCTCATGACAGCGTCTCACTGAAGAGCGCCACACGCTGGAGCAGAGCCACACTGCACTGTTACACTAGTGTTACACTATTACCCTCATCTCACACACACACACACACACACTCACACACACTCACACACACACACACACACACACACACACACACACACACACACACCCCAGAAACTGTTCACTAAAAATCAACATTTGTGCTCACCCTCAGGCTATCCAAGATTAGTTCTTACCAATTGGTATTTTTTACTTTACTCCTGTACTGTTATATCTTTTTATTCTAAAGCACTTTGTAACTTTGTTTTGAAAGGTGCTATATAACATTTTTTTTTTTTTTTAAATCCATGATGTAGATGAGTTTGTTTCTTCATCAGGTTTGTATAAATGTGTCTCTGCATCAGTGTCTCAGCAATGGATGCTCTGCAGTGAATGGGTGCCGTCAGAATGAGAGTCCAAACAGTCCAAATTAATGCTGGATGTGTTTCAGCTTTAGTCTTCTCCAGATGTTAACTGATGGACTGGTGTGGTGTGGATTATTGTGATGTTTTTATCAGCTGTTTGGACTCTCATTCTGACGGCACCCATTCACTGCAGAGCATCCATTGCTGAGACACTGATGCAGAGACACATTTCTACAAACCTGATGAAGAAACAAACTCATCCTGATCTCAGTTGAACTGAGGATGAGCACATTTCCAGCTAATTATTTATTTTTGATCGAACTATTATTTTAATACAGAATCAAACACGACTGTAACTGTAATCGTTTCCTTCACAAGAGCGTCTGATCAACAAAACTAAGAGCTGGTTTACACTGAGATCACTCGACTCTAAAACTAAACGCAACAGTGGAAAAATCAAGAGTAATGACTTCTCAAGCAATCCAGTTGAATTAAATCAACTTTTCAACAACATGACTGACTTAAAAACATAAATCATCTCAGACGCTCACGATCATCACAGCTCACAGTGGATTCTTTGTTCTGGTCTAATCGAGTTCATAACTCCACAAACAGCGTGAAAGTGACGAGGAACACACACGTACCGTAAGATCACCCATCCTTTCCACATACATGAACGCATAAAACCACAGAAACACCAGCCACGGCACAAAACCAGCAGAAACCAGGTCAGATCCTCATGATTCCCTCAGAGAGCGAGCGAGTGACTAAGGGCCGCTTTCCTCTCTCTCTCTCTGAGAACAATACCAGCCGGGACGCCCAAACCTGACGCAACAGACCTCCACCGCTATTTGAGGGTCAGAGGGAAACACATGAGGGCTGATGGGTGGAGACCCGTGTGTGTGAGTGTGCGTGTGTGTGTGTGTGCGTGTGCGTGTGAGAGTGTGTGTGTGAGTGTGTGTGTGCGTGTGAGTGTGTGTGTGTGTGTGTGTGTGTGTGTGAGTGTGTGTGTGTGTGTGTGTGTGTGTGCGTGTGAGTGTGAGTGTGCGTGTGAGTGTGTGTGTGAGTGTGTGTGCGTGTGCGTGTGTGTGTGTGCGTGTGAGTGTGTGTGTGTGTGTGAGTGTGTGTGTGTGTGTGTGTGTGTGAGAAACACTCATCACATGTATGTTTATGATACGAACGGGACAATGGCCAGCCAATAACTAACTATAACGGTTTTTAATCTTAACAACATGTTAACAAATGTTATGTCATTTGAATTATATTTAAGTACTATCACAATTATTCAGTCATATAAATTTCCTTTATTTGTAAAAATGATATAAAAAATAGTGTATAATAAAACTGTAAAAAAATAAAAAATATAAAAATAAAAATCTAATAAAAATAAATTAATTGTTAAAATTGCATTATAGTATAATCAGCTGTATATTAAAAACAACACAAGTCTACGCAATGTCCACAATTAGCGAGCTGAGTAAACGTGCGAGTGTGTGTTTAGTGTGTGTGTATAGTGTGTAGGGCTGCCACTAACGACTATTTTTATTTCAATTAATCTATCGACTATTTTTTCCGATTTATCGATTAATTAAACAATTAATTTCCCGCAAAAAAAACAAAAACAATTTTACTTACAAATATTTTATTAAACAAAATGAAATCCACATTTCTATGAAATCCTTTTTTAAAGCAAAAGTGAAGTGCAGCATAGAGAGAAGAAGCAGGTGTCCATCTCATTATCACTGAATCAGTTCAGTATTATAGTGTGATGATGACATCATATCCACCTGTTCTAGTCTAATAATAATAACATCATCATCAAACAAACACTCTTTAAACGAGGATTCACCAGAAATATTATTTACCAGAATTCATTTAGGAGAAAAATGTAAATGTGCAGTATTTCTGAAAAAATACTTTTTTTAATATAAAATCAATTAATTGGAGATGCTTTTTATTATGAAAATTTAATGGAACAATTAAAATGGAATCCAGAAAATAATGGAAAACAGAATTTGGTACAGATAAAACTGTAAAACTCAATTAATTAAACAGGCTTTTTGACTAATAAAATTAAAAAACAAATGGAAATAAAACTGATTTCATAGGGCCCTATAATTATATATATATATTTTTGTGGTAATAAAAATGGATCTAAATGAACAATAGCTTTTAAAATGACTTAAAGTACATGTATAATAGCAATGATGCAATAATTAATTAGTTCAAATAAAGTATCAAAAGCAAGAAACATGGTTTTTATTGAACAAAACTGTTAAAATACATAATATATTATAAACAATAGAGCTAATGTAGATTACGCATCACAACAAAGACCTGCAGGAGCGCCGACAGCATGATGATTATTATTACACATTACTGTTTAATATTGACCAAGCACCATTTAATTCAAACGTACACTTAATCTTTAATATTTGTCCATTTGTTTGTGACAGACATGCTACATCTGCTGTAATTACATGAATGTGTGGAGATCTATCTGTGTAACTCAGAGTGAGGGTTTGAGCTTTTATTTTGAAATCACGATGTATTCTCCTGTTTGTGTAGATTTATAAATGATTCACCTCACAAATCTGTTGCGTTCCCAGATGAAGGTTATAATAAACCCAAACTCAGAACAGCATGCAGAGATGAGTTTGAGACGCTCCTCATGTAAATAATAAGTTTCTGTGGAGCTGCTGTGAGACGCACGAGCTTAACCTACACGCATGGACATAATTAAAGACCATATACTGTGTTAGAACTGCATTGCATACAATTATTTAATTAACTCATAGCGTTTGTGAATTCACAATTATGCTTAATTATGATTTTTAAATGGGTTTAATATATCATGCAGCCTTGGAAAATAGTCTAATGTGTTTTATGGATTTTCAGCTTCCGGTATTTTGCCGGTTAGACGACGATTTTTAAAAATCGACTAATCGAATAAAATCGATGAATCGCGACAGCCATAATAGTGTGTGTGTGTATAGTGTGTGTGTATAAGTGTTTGTTTAGTGTGTGTGTGTGTGTGTGTGCACACGTTTTTATGACAAATGAGGACATAAATGTGTATAATGACACAGGTATTACAAAGTGAAGGTGACTTTTCAGGACATTGCCCCATGTCCCCACTTTTCAAAACACTTATAAATCATACAGAGTGAGTTTTTTGGGGGAAAGTAGAAATGCACAGTCTCCTGTGAGGCTAAGTTTAGGTGTAGGGTTGGTGTAGGGCAATAGCACACACAGTTTGTTCAGTATAAAAACCATTACGCCTATGGAGAGTCCCCATAAACCACAAAAACCAACATGTGTGTGTGTGTGTGTGTGTGTTAGTTAGTGTGTGTGTGTGTTAGTGTGTGTGTGTACCTGAGGCGTCTCTTGGCGAGGCTCTTTGAGCAGATTCGCTCCATGCTGCTCTGCAGGTTCAGTAGGGCTGTAATGGCCTGTTTCAAACACTCTTTATCCTCCTCATCCTCACTCTTCTCCTCCAGTTGCTGCAGAGGAGCAGACAGACAGTTAGCAGACAGAGATGAGAAATATTTGGACTCATCTGACAATGCTTTCCAAACTGGGGTTCAGCAGATGATGATAAAAACTAATAATAAATTAACCACAAAAATGTAAAATTCAAATAAATATTTATTTATAATAATTTATTAACTAAAATTAAATAAAAAATATGACAATTAAAAATTTATATTTTGTACAAATTAAAAACACTTAAAAATGTATAAAATCCAAAAATGTAATAAATGAATTTTAAAATATTAAGTGAATTAAATAAAACACTAATTACATAATAAAAACATAAAATAAAATAATAATAATACTTTAAGAAATAATAAAACTGAAATTAATTAAATCATAATGTAAAATAAATAATTTTAGAGTACAATCAAAATAAGACACTTATTTAAAATGTTAAATCAAAAATATAATATATAAAAATGTTTTAATTAAATGTGAATCCAAATAAAACACTTACTAAAAAATAATAAAAATAAATAATTTTTTTTAATTAAATAAAATATTTACTACAAATTAATTACGTCAATAAAAAATTAAAATAAATATTTAATTTAAAAATAATCCCAAACAGCATAACACACTTAGTACAATTAATTCAATCCTAAATATAAATATGCTAATTAAAATAAATAATGTTAAAGTGAACAGACTGAACGGATGCAAGGCAGGAATCCTGTCATATCTCGTCAGCTCGTGTTTGCAAACAGATATTTCTGATTTCAGCTGAGAGGTCTGTACAGGCATTACAGCGGCAGAGATTTGCTGCTTTCTGCTCCATAAATCCCTCAGAAAGAATCCAGAAAAGCAGCTTAGGGCTGCTGGGAACGCTGGAGCTCTGGAAGAGGCACATGTTCAGATCCTTGTGACTCCAGACAGAACCACTGATCCCAGATCCATCGACACGAGTGAATGTAGGCCACACAACCAATCAATATAACAACACATAATCATCCAAACGTTCTGTCAGCCGAACCACTCTGAGCTCAAACATTCACTCGAAGCATTCCTCAGATTATAACATCATGTTTAATAATTTAACACATTTGCATGTTCATGCTTCTCTAATGTCTGTTAAAGGATTTTAATGCATTTTAATGTGATTGGTTTTATTTTAAAGTTAGTTATTTTAATGTTACACTTTTATGATTTAATTATTATCTTTTCATCAATTTATAAACCCCAGATTGGGAAACGGCAGAGTAGTGTCTGAAAAGAGCTCATGCTGTAAATTTAGATTTTATTTAGAAATTGAAAATATCTTTTTAAATAGTTTAGTTAAATAGATTTTATTGTAAAAAAAAAAGCAAAAAAACCGTGCACCTCCAAAATAGTTTATAAACATGTTAATGTGCTATTATTAAATTAAAAAAAATATATATATTATTATTATTTTTATTATTAATAAAAAATAAAAATAAAATAATGCATTATAAATTACATTATTATTCATTTAAAAGTAATTAAATTATTACTATTATTATTTATACAAATAAAATAATTTAAAAGTTACTATTACTATTTCTAAATTTAGAAATTAAAAATAGAATAGTTAAAGTGCACCTCCAATCTTTTTTATAAACACATGAATGTGTTATTATTCAATTAAATAAAACAAATAATTAATTATAAATTAAAATAACAATGCAATATAAATTATTAATAGTATTATTAAATATAATGCAATCAAATTATTACTATAATTATTTATTAAAAACAAAACATTTATTATAAATGATAACATCAATATTAAACCCTGCAGCAGGGTTTGAAAAGTGCTGATGCTCTGAATTTAGAAATGTTTGAAATAATCTGGTTAAAGTGTCTAGAGGTGAACAGGTGAAGCGCAGCTCTAAAGCTATCGTTTATAAAGATCTGAACGTGCTTTATTAGTTTTCCTATGTCCTGTACGTTTGGAAACGATTCATTTAGCATCATTTGGTTTCAGAAGTTATGTACGAGTCAGTGAGGTGCATTGTGGGAAGCTGATCGGTGCTGATGACACTCGCCTTTAAAATCTCGAAGTAATGCAGACAGTGGTAGACGGGCGTGAGGAGTAACCGCGGTAAAACATACTGCACCGCCTCTTTGAAGCCTTCACAGATGGACTGAAACACAAAAATCTCACTGGATTATTATGATTAATGGCTAAATGAATGTTTGGAAACTACAGCAAAAGATAGAAAAAGACTATTTTTAGCTGCTGAAAATACTAGTGTTCTAATCATTTTGGCCTCCACTGTGTGTGTTCATATCTCCAGAGCGTCTGTGACCTCTGACCTGCAGGTAGATGGCCGCTCCGGGTTTGGACAGCTGACTCAGGAAGTGGTCGTGGAAGCCGCTGCGCAGGATATCCTGTGCGTACGTCTCGTAGGGGTCGAAGGCCAGCTCCTGAAAATGGCCCACACCTCAGAGTTAATGGACGACAGGAAAAACAAGCGGCTCGAGCGCCACACACACACACACACACACAGAGAGACACACTTCAATCATCACACACTACACTAACTCCAAAAACACAACACACTAACACAAATCCATCTTACTAGTGCTGAGCCATACAGCTTCAAAATACATAAATACATCAGTTATAATAACAATTACTTTTACGAATGTTACAAATTAATTTAAAAAAAAGAAGAAATTATATATATATATATATATATATATATATATATATATATAGTTATTAAACAAAATATATACATTAATTAAATTATTATTATTAATTAATAATTAACCAAATGATTAAAAAATAGTATTACTATTAAATAAAATATTAAATTATTAAACAGTTTTTAATAATTAAAAATTATAATGTTATTGTTAAATAACAAGTAAAGTGTAATAATAATAAAAAAAATATTATTAAGGTTATAATAACTTCAATAAGTTCTTATAATAACTTCAATTATTAAAGTCGTTATAAATTGAAATACCAATATTAATCAACAACAAAAATATAATTAATTTTCATGTCTAGGTCTGACTGTAGTGACCGCACTTTGCCAAAAACACTTTTAATTCATTTCATTGTTTCAAAGGTACAACATAGACATCTCTCCAAATGATGAAATGATTTCATATAGCGATGTGTGTGAGCGTCTGACCTCGGCCAGGTCCTCGAAGCAGCTGCCCACCAGCGGGTGAGGACTGCCCTCGTCGGTCATCTCCACCGTGTCCTCGATCAGCCCCAACAGCTTCACCGTCACCTCATGGATGTCCACGATCCGGCTGAAGATGTTCTCCACGTCCTGCAGGAACAGAGCAGACCAGCCAATATACCTTGTGCTGATTCTGAGTGGCTCAATAGTGCGATATGCAGTATCATTGCCATTAATATATATATATACACACACACATGTACACACACAGTTGGGCAAAAAAAGTATTTAGTCAGCCAGCAATTGTGCAAGTTCTCCCGCTTAACAAGATGAGCGAGGCCTGTAATGTTCATCATAGGTACACTTCAACTATTAGAGACAGAATGGGGGGAAAGAATCCAGGAAATCACATTGTAGGATTTTTTTCTTTTTCTTTGCGTGAACATTTGGGCAGCATTACACAAATATTTCCACATTGTGACGTAGACGTGGGGTGTGTTTAAATGAGCTGTTTTAGGAAGGTCTTAACTTTGATAAAGAATATCTCTTTGGTTTTGAGACTTTAGTCTTAGCAACTTCAGGGATCTTATCTATGCACAAACAGCTTGTAACACTCCAAAGAGAAAGGACAACTTGAAATCGCATCATATGACCCCTTTAATTATTTTACCAAAATAAAAGGGATCATACAAAATGCATGTTGTTGTTTATTTAGTATTGACCATAATACGATATTTCACATAAAAGATGTTTACATATAGTCCACAAGAGAAAATAAGTTGAATTTATAAAAATGACCCCGTTCAAAAGTTTACATCCCCATTGGTTCTTATTACTGTGTTTTTCCCTGAACGATCCACAGCTGTGTTTTGTGTTTAGTGATAGTTGTTCATGAGTTGTTTGTCCTGAACAGTTAAACTGTCTGCTGTTCTTCAGAATAATCCTTCAGCTCTCACAAATTCTTTGGTTTTCCAGCATTTTTGTGTATTTGAACCCTTTCCAACAATGACTGTATGATGTAGCCAGGGGGTGAAAACTTTTTGAATTTGAAGATCAGGGTAAATCTAATTGATTTTGTCTTCTGGGAAACATGTAAGTATCTTCTGTAGCTTCTGAAGGGCAGTACTAAATTAAAAATATAATATTTAGGCAAAATAAGAAAAATGTACTGATCTCCATTCTGTTCATGGCTCTTAATGCATGGTTTTTCCTTCTGAAGCATCCATCAGTGAGCGTTTGAATCTTCTGTAATAGCTGCATATGAGTCCCTCAGTGGTCCTCAGTGTGTAAAGATGGATCTCAAAATCATACAGTCATTGTTGGAAAGGGTTCAAATGTTTAAATGAGCATCAATAACGCAGTATTGTGATATTGCAGTTATCGTGACAGCCCTAGAGCAGAGGAGCGAGGATGAGGAGCAGGACTCACGTGTGGGGAGAACAGCATGGTGTTGGAGGCGAAGGGCTCGCGGAAAACCTTGATGATGAGGTTCAGGTCGCGCAGATATTGACGCACCTCTGCCATGAAGGTCTTTACCAGGTCATAGTACATCTGCTCCTCGGCCGCAGATGGCTCCTCGTCCAGAGGAAACACGCTGATGTCCTCCTCCACCTGATGGAACATGTCCATCAGCACCTGCAAGCACAGACACAGGAGCGGAGTCAGAGCTGGGCGGGGCCTGATACTGAGCTGGGCGTGGCCTGGGACAGAGCTGAGTCAGAGCTGGGCGGGGCCTGAGACTGAGCTGGGCGGGGCCTGGGACAGAGCTAAGTCAGAGCTGGGCGGGGCCTGAGCAAGTCACAATACATGATCATCTTCTCTGCATCTGATCGGAGTTTGAGGCACTTTAATATGCATTTATGAACCAAACATGAGACGACAAGCCAATCAACACAGAATGAGAAACGCTGATCAATCAAAGACCAGCTTTAAGGCTGCAGTGATGTTCAGTCAAAATAAAAGTTTTGAAAATTAAGAAATTAAGAGTTTTAGAGTTTTGTAAAATTTTATTATTATTTTTATTAATATTATAGTATTTTAATTAAATACAAATTTTTGTCAAATATATTACAATAGTATTTTTTATTTTGTTTTTTTGTATTTTATAATAATAATAAAATTATGAATAAAATGTGTATTACTAACACTTTCTAAATTAAAATAATAATAATAATTATTATTATTGTTGCTTTAATATTTGTTTTTTACAGTGAAATATTGCAATAATATTTTTTATTTTGATTTTATTTAGTAGTAGTAGTAGTAGTAATATTATTATTATATAAAATAAAAATGATTATATTATATTATTTTCTTAAGTACTAAGTTTTTACAGTGAAATATTAAAATAGTAATATTTCATATTTTGGTTTTATTATATAGTAATAATAATAATACAGTTATCAATAAAACATTATTAAAATTATTATTATATATTTAAATAAAATATAAAAGTATTTAGATTAAGTTTTAATTTAAATTGTTTTAATTAAAAAATAATTATTATTATGATTTATTATTATTACTATTATATTTTTCTTAAATACTTGTTTTTACAGTGAAATATTACAGTCGTAGCATTTTTTATTTTTTTGGTATTTTGTATTTATATTCAGTAATAGTAAAAATTATTGTTATTATTATTATTTTATAGCCATAATAATATATAAATCACAAAATGTTGGTCAAATGATGTTTCCACAAACAAGCACAGCAAACCTGGAGCTTTTTGTTCAAATAATGTTGATCAGAAATGGTGCGTCCGTGTGTCCGGTTGGTCGTACCTTATCAGCACACATGGCCACAGTGATGTCCTGCTGCGAGATCTCATAGTGGCGAATGTTTCGCACATAGTTTCCGGCCAGCTTCAGTATATCGGCAGAGATGTACTCCAGAACCGCCACGATGTACACCGACACCTGATGATCGATCTTATAACCCAGAACCTCCTGCAGGAGAGACAGAGCCGTCAGTGTCACATGACCACACGCTCGCTTCATTCACAACAAACAGGAGAACATCAGTGAAGTACACTACAGCCTGAGTGATGCTCATGTGTGGAGCCACCGCAGCGTCAGCACCCTCATCTGGACATCAACAGTAAAAACCACTCAACTAATACACTTATTTGGACACTCACACAATTTTCATAATTTTGGCTCTGCCACCAGAATAGAATTAAAATGAAACAATCAAGATGAAATTGAAGCGCAGACTATAAGCTTTAATTCTAGGGTTGAACTAAAATAACATAAAATGTTTAGGAAATGCAACCATTTTTATACACAGCCTCCCCATTTTCAGGGGCTCAAATGTAATTGGACAAATAAATGTAATCATAAATAATACGCTGGTTTTTAATATTTAGTTGAGAATGCTTTGCAGGCGATGACGGTCTTAATTCTGAACTCATGGACATCAGCAGAGACTGGGTTTCTTCTTTCTGATGCTTCTCCAGGTCTTTACTGCAGCTGACTTCAGTTGTTGTGTGTTTGTGGCTCTTTCTGTCTTTAGTTTTGTCTTCAGCGAGTGAAATGCTGCTCGATCAGGTTGAGATCAGGAGATTGACTCAGATATTGCAGAATATTCCACTGTTTTACCTTCAGAAACTCCTGGGTTGCTTGTGCTGTATGTTTTGGGTCATTGTTCATTAGTTCTCTGAAGCGCCGCTGAATCAGCTTTGCTGTGTTTGACTGAATCTGAGCAGAGAGTATATCTCGACACACTTCAGAATTGATCCGGCTGCTTCTGTCTTCTGTCTCATCTTCACTAAACAGCAGTAACCCAGAGCCACTGAAGCCATGCAGCTCATGATCACACCACTCCATGATACTCAGATGATGCTGTGTGCTTCCATCATCAGCTGCTCCAAGCCTTCTCCAGACTGTTCTCTTCCCGTCATTCTGGTGCAGGTTGATCTTAATTTCAGCGTCCAAAGAACGCTTTTCCAGAAGTGCTCTGGCTTTTCTAGATGTCTAATCTATCTTGTGGTGAAGCCTCTGTATTTGCTCTGGTGAAGTCTTCTCTTGATTGTAGACACGTCTGTCTCCTGGAGAGTGTTCTTCTCTTGGCTGGATGTTGTGAAAGGGCTTTTCTTCACCATGGAGAGGATTCTCCGATCATCATCACTGTTGTCCTCCGTGGACGTCCAGGTCTTTCTATGTTTCTGAGTTCACCAGTGCGGTCTTGTTTTCTCAGAATGTACCAAACTGTTGATTTAGCTCCTAATGTTCCTGCTCTCTCTCTGATGGATCTGTTTTGTTTTTGAAGCCTAACAATGGTCTGTTTCTCTTCTATGAAGAGCTCCTTTGACCGCATGATGTGGTTCACAGCAACAGCTTCCAAATGCAATCAACTCCAGGCCTTTTACCTGCTTAATTGATGTAGAAATAACCCACATCGGTCCATGAAACAGCTTTTGAGTCAATTACTTATGTTTCCTTAAAAAAGGGGGAGGTACATATTAAAGAGCTGTAATTATTTAACCTTTCCTCCAATTGTGATGAGAATACCCTCAAATTAAAGCTGAGTCTGCACTTTAAGCCCATATTCATTATACATATTATACTGTAATATATATATATATTCATTATATAACTGTAACTTGGATATGTTTTGGTCAGCAGCTAAAATAATAAAAAATTGTAATCAAATAATAATATAAATTATTATTATTATTACTACTAGTACTTATATTGCTAGTATTGCAATATTTGAAATTAAAAATAACAAAAATAACATTATTATAAATTACAACATTATTAAATCACATAAGTTTCTATTATTATTATTAATTAAATAAAATTATAATATTGTTAAATCCAATAAACAAATTAAATGATTACTATCCTTATTAAAAACTAAAAATAACAATGCATTATAAAT
The DNA here is from genome assembly GCF_936440315.1 of Barbus barbus. Taxonomy (NCBI): domain Eukaryota; kingdom Metazoa; phylum Chordata; class Actinopteri; order Cypriniformes; family Cyprinidae; genus Barbus; species Barbus barbus. Next base: position 793,371 of record NC_136715.1, read on the forward strand.
ATAATCATATTATTTAATAACAAATGATGAATTCAATTATTACTATTATTATTTTTTAATTAAAAACAAATAACTAATCATAAAATACATTTATGAAATCAAATAAAGTAATAACAAAAAAATACTATAATTACTAATAATATTTGTTTATAAATACAACATATGATAATATTAATATTACATTTATTAATTAAATTATTACTGTATTATTAATTAAAACTAAAATAATGCATTATAAATTATAATGATATTATTTAATAAAAAATGATGAATTCAATTATTACTATTATTATTTTACAATTAAAAACAAATAACTAATCATAAAATACATTATTATTAAATCAAATAAATAAATAAAGACGGAAGTGCCCTTTCAAAAGATCTGAGTTCATAAATAATGCCACTGCTTTGATGAATCAAGCCGCGTGTTCTCCGGGCTGATGCTGTGGGTTTGAGGAGACACCTTGAGGAGCGGGTGGATCTTGTCGACGGGCAGCGCTAGCGGGTTCCTCCTCTTCCTCTTCTCGATAGCAGCCTGAGCGTCTGCGATGGCCCATTTCTCGATGGGGTGCGGGAAACTCCTCTGCACTCGCTCCTGAAGAACAGCAGCACATGTGAGGAACACACAAACCACAGCAGACACAGAGATCAGGGGAGGATCCAACACTGACAGATGAGCGACAACACAAGCACAGAGAGAGCATGATGAAGATGAGGATGATTAGAGACAGGCCTAGGCCTGGGCGATATATCAATAATGATTTTATTGTCATTTTAACACCATTTTATACCACTGAATATATAATCATAACATAACAGCATAATAATGCAAGAAGGCCTACACGCTTTCAAATGACAACAAACTTCATTCTGAAGAATATTTAGATCATTTAAATTAAGTATCAGAATATTACATACCTTAAACTTGAATAAATAGTAAATAAACATTTTCTAACAAAAAAATATTTTATTTTTTCTTGTTACTTTGCACTTTTTGTTAGAAAATGTTCTTAGTGCTGTCAAACGATTAATCGTGATTAACTGCATCCAAAATAAACGTTTGTGTTCACATAATGTGTGTACTGTGAATATTTATTATGTATATATAAATGCACACACATGCATATATATATATATATTTCAGAAAAATATGTTGTATATATATTAACTATTTATTTATAATATAAATTATATTCATTTAAATATAGACGTAAATATTTTCAAAATATGTGACCCTGGAGCACTAAACCAGTCATAAGGGTACATTTTTCAAAATAGACATTTATGCATCATCTGAAGCTGAATAAATAATCTTTCCATTGATGTTTGGTTTGTTATGATAGGACAATATTTGTCTGAGATACAACTATTTGAAAATCTGGAATCTGAGGGTGCAAAAAAATCTAAATATTGAGAAAATCTCCTTTAAAGTTGTTCAAATGAAGTTCTTAGCAATGCATATTACTAATCAAAAATGAAGTTTTGATATATTTACGGTAGGACATTTACAAAATATCTTGATGGAACATGATCTTAATATCCTAATGATTTTTGTCATAAAAGAGAAATGTATAATTTTGATCCATACAATGTATTGTTGGCTATTTCTACAGATATACCTGTGTTACTCATGACTGCTTCTGTGCTGCAGGGTCAGATATATACTGTATGTGTGTGTACTTCTATATACATAATAAATATACACAGCACACACACATATATATTATGTAAACAAAACCTTTTATTTTGGATGCAATTAATCATATTTAATCGTTTGCCAGCTCTAGTTATATTATTATTAATATTATCAGGAAACACAAACCTTCTCTTGATTTGGAACAATATCACTCATTAAAACATGCAGAAACTAAGATTTTTTTTTTAATTGCAATATTGATTTTGTTAAGGAAAAATGACTGGAAAGGTGTAAAGAATTCAAAAATGTGAAGTGTTTGTCATGTTCTGACCACAGAGAAGCGTCTGGGTTTATAACTCTCACATTGGAGCACAAATCTGCCTTTAAAAATCTGACATTTATCCAGATAATTATCGATATCTACTGATATGGGAAAAATGATGGTGATATTTCTTGGGCCATATCGCCCAGTGCTAGTCAGGGCTGTGATGGAGGAGGAGGAGAGCATGATAAACCAGCTGAGGGTTTAACATCATCTACAGCACAAACTAAAGCACCTGATCGACTCACAGCGGCGTCTGTGAGCAACAAGCAAACACAGCAGCAGTTAGTCAACATCAACACACACATTCACATCAGAAGCACTATTTCAGATGCGTCGAGTCCCAAGATGCTCAGCATCACATGACCGTGTTTCTCTGCCTGATTCCTCAAACTGACAGTAAAATATTCATCAGATCTCAACGAGTGAGCTCATATTTCACCCTAAAACCAGACAACAAATATAAGCATAAAGTGCATCAGTTATGCTGAACTATCAGAAATTATGTGTGTAGATTTTGTACATTTACTTCAGCGGATTGGATTTAGTCAGATTTATTATTGTTTGATTGTCAGATTACTGCATTATTAGTCACATGATCTTCAGAAATCATTCTAATATACTGCTCAAGAAACATTTCTGATTATTATCAATGTTGAACACAGTTTTAAGACTTAAAGTAATACTTTTATTGATCAAGGACGCCTTACATTGATCAAAAGTGACAGTAACAACATTTATAATGCTGTTCTTTTGAACTTTCTATTCATCCCAGAATCCTGAAAAATAAAATGTATCAGTTTCCACAAAAATATTCAACTGTGTTCAACATTGATAATAATGAGAAATGTTTGTTGAGCAGTAAATCAGTATATTATTATGATTTCTGAAGATCATGTGACACTGAAGACTGGAGTAATGATGCTGAAAATACAGCTGCAGATCACAGAAATAAATTACAGTTTAACACATTCACATAGAAAACAGCTGTTTTACATTAGAATAAATTTTCACATTTTTTAAGTATTTTTGATCAAATAGATGCAGTCTTGGTCAGCAGAAGAAACTTCTTTCAGAAACACTAAGAAATCCAAATTATAATCGATATGTGTGATGTGATTTCATGATATCAGGCTTTTTTACTGGAAATGAGTGTGGCGCTAATCGAGCAGAAACTGCAGAAACTGTATGATGATGAGCCTGAGCGTGTGCCGCGGTTAACGAGGCGGTTAACGAGGTTCACCTCCACGTCCTGAACGGTGCGCGGCTGAGCCTGACAGAGAGTGTTGAGAAGCACCAGGATCAGGCCCTCGATGTACTGCAGCGCCTCCTGCTGCGACGACAGCTTCGGGTGCACCTGACTCAGCACCTGCAACACACACACACACACACACATCAGCACAGAACCATGACAGAGAAAATACTTTCAAAATAACAAAGAAAAAACTTTGTTAAAAAAAAAAAAAATTAAATCATTAAAATAAAATAAATAATTGTAAAATAAAAAACAAAGCAGCTACTAAAAATTAAATCATAAAAATGTCAAATTAAAAAATATATATGTATATTAAAAATATATATTTTTGAAAATACAATCAAAATAAAACACTTACTAAAAACGAAATAAATAATAAAAATGTCAAAATAAAATAAATTATTTTAAAATACAAACAATCAAAATAATTGCCCTTACCAAAAGTTTGTCATAAAAACTTTTTTTATAAAAAAGATTTTAAAATATTTATAAAAACTATAATAGAAACCTAAAGACAAAAAAACTAATAAAAATGATAAAATAGTAAAATTACTAAAACTTTAAAATTAACATAAAATGGAAAACGAAAAAAGAGAATTTCAAATATTTATAAAAACTATAATAGAAACCTAAAGACAAAAAACAAAACTAAAAATGACAAAAAACACAAAATGACTAAAACTTCCATTTAAACTAAAATGAAGACAGAAAATATTGAAAAAAACAAACAAATTCAAAATATTAATGAAAACTACAATATTATCTCAAAGATACTAAAATAAACTAGTGAGAACGTCTCAAATCAGACGAGTGTCTTTATTCTCCCTCCCACCTGAGCCTGTGTGTGCGTGTGTGTGTGTGTGTGTGAGAGAGAGAGAGAGAGTTCCTTCAGCTCCCACAATGAGATATTTTTACAAACGCAGCCTAATCCAGTATCTGAGGGATTGTGGGTTTTCTAGCGAAACATGCCTGAGGACATCTTCCTGTTGAGACATCGCTCAAACACGACACACACTCAGTTCCTCATGTGAGTCTCGGTGTGTGTGTGTGTGTGTGTGTTCATCAGTGTGACGTCTGCGCAAATCCACAACAGCACAGCAGAGTGACGGGCAGCTGTCAATCACTCTGGTCAGAGGACTGCAGGAGCACACACACACACACTTTACCCTACTGTACCAGAGTACAGGACTGACGTCAAACACGCTCGGGTCACTGGGGCAAGAAACACAAGCCAGAAATCATGCCGTTACTGCTACATCAATAAAACTAACCTCCAGATCTCAGTCATCTAGAGCAGGAAAAACCAATACTTCATCACAAAAACGTCAAATTAAATTAAGAGAAATATAAAAACCAATCAGAACTAAACTAACCCTAAAAATGTTAATAAATAATTGCAAGATAAGTAAAAAAAATCATAAATATGTACAATTAAAATAAATTATTTTAAAATACAAACACAATTGAAATAAAGCACTTACTAAAAATGAAATCATACAAATGTAAATTGTAAAATGTAAAAATCTAAATAAAAGACTTTGATTAAATCATACAAATATAAGAGTTTTAAAAAATATGGTAAAAATTATAAATGTAAAATTAACACAAGTAAATAATTTCAAAGCTAATAATCACAAACATTTAAAATTAAAATAAATACATAATTAAAAAATCTAAATAATCAAAATAAAACTTGTCATTAAATGTAAAAATGAAAGTAAAAAATTAAGATAAAAACTAATTCAAAGTTAATTAAATCATAAATACTCTAAATTAAAATGAGTAAAAAATTGCAAAAAATCTAAATAAAAGCACGAACTACAATTTATATCATACCAAAGTAAAATTAAAATAAATCATTTTTAATCTAAATAAAACACTTAAGTGAAATAAATCATACAAATGAAAATCTAAACAAATTAAAAATAATATACTTATCAAAAGTTAATTTAATCATCAATAAGACATTTTTAAAATAAAAACAAATCAAAATAAAGCTCTTACTAAAATTATTTAAATAAAAAATTTACAATTAAAATAAATAAATGTACAATTAAAATGAATAAATGTACAATTTAAAATAAAAACAAAATTAATTATAAGTTAAACGAATCATAAATGTACAATTAAAAAAATGAATAAATAAAAAATACTAAAAAATATATATTTTAAAATAAAACAAATATTTTATTTGTTTACCGGCAAGTCATGTGATCATTAATCAAAGAAACACAAACATGTGAATGTGTTGTAAAATTACTGAAATTTTAAATCAAAATCTCAGAGGGACTTCAAGAAAATATTTGAGCTGAAAAGAGTTTAGTTTATTCGCTATAGTTTAGAAAATGGTAATAAAATATGACAAGAACTCATAGTTAAACTGATTCCTCAAGGATCGATCGATTATCGGAGCCGATATTGGTCATTTTCAAAACTGATTTGCCGATAAAATAATTTAATTTTGAAATGCACTGTGTGTGAATGGCACAGACGCGCAGTGTTGCCAAATAACTTTCAGAGAAAGTTGCTAAAGGAAGGTCCATTTGTTGCATAAATGAACAATTTATTCAATTATTCAATTATTATTATTACTAAACTGAACAATTGCGAATAGCAGCTAAGTGAATTCACATGGTGTGCACTGTTAGGCATCTTCAGTTTCCTCTTTTTGTGTAATCTGGATGGAAAATGTGTGCCTTTTTATTGTCCGAGTCACTTATCAAAAGTTGCCAAATAAATGTTTTAAATATACAATCATATACAGTACATGCAAAACTTATAAGGTCCTCATGGCAACCCGTCAAAATAAAAGTTCAGTTTAGCTTAAAGAAATTGTTAGAAATATATTACTGTGGTGCAGCAGAAAATACATAATATTACTACTACAACTACAACTATTACAACCTTAGTTTAAAAGAATAATCACACAATATGCTATTTCTTCCATGTTTTAATTTTACTAGTAAACCCCTTTGTTTGCCAAAAAATTATGTTTAACTCTCATTTGATTAAAAGATAAATGAAATTAATGTTTTATGCCTTCATTTGCACTGTACTGTAAATTAAAACTAATGGAAATTTCTTGTGTCAGGATTAGGATGCCAAAAATTGAGTGTGCCTATAACAGGCTATTAGTGTTATAATTTCAAGAAAATAGTTGCGGTCTTCTTAACTTCTACAATGGAGCTAGGAAGACAATTAAATTAAGCTTATAATACTTCAGGGAGTTATCGCATCTATTTTCCATTATTTGTTCATTTGTTGCTATTTACTTCTTTTAAGTTTTACAAACTGTTTACAGAATGCTGCTGGGTGCTCCCTGCACTTTTCATGTTATTATTATTCATCTTTATTTAAATGTTATTATTAGAAGTTCCCAGAATTAAAGATGTGTTTAAAAGCATTTAAAGAAGGTTTTTGTCAGAGCCCTTGTTATTCTTAACTTTGACACTAATTTTCATCTTTACACCAGACACATATATCGGTTATCGGTCTATTGATCTGTAATAATCAGTATGTGCCCTGAAAAACACCTATCGGTCGACCCCTAATGACACTGAAGACTGGCGTAATGATGATGAAAATTCAGCTTTGGTCACAGAAATAAATTACAGTTTAACAGATATTCACTTAGAAAACAGCTGTTTTAATTTGTATATTTCAGTTTTTACTGTATTTTTTATCAAATAAATGCAGCCTTGGTAAACAGAAGAAATGTCTTAAAAAAAAAATAAAAAAAACTTCCAAATTCAACTCAGTAACAACAAACGAGACGCACACTAAACCGCAGCTAAAAACTGAAGATGAGCAGCATCCACTGACGGTCAATAAACATCAGAACAGACACACTTCTGTTAATCAGACACGTTTAGCAACTGCTGATGATCTTAACAAGGCCAGATATCAGCTGATTGACCAGGTCAACAACACATCACATGACGGTGAGATCAAGGATCATACGATCAACAAATTAAAGGAACACTTCACTCAAAATATTAAAATCTATCCTCAATTCATCCGAGATCAGGATGAGTGTGTTTCTTCATCAGGTTTGTAGAAATGTGTCTCTGCATCAGTGTCTCAGCAATGGATGCTCTGCAGTGAATGGGTGCCGTCAGAATGAGAGTCCAAACAGCTGATAAAAACATCACAATAATCCACACCACTCCAGTCCATCAGTTAACATCTGGAGAAGACTAAAGCTGAAACACATCCAGCATTAAGATGCTTGGAAAAGTGTTCTGGTGTGAATCAGGAGAGAAATCTGCACAGATCAAGCAGCGTTTACAAGACAAAACAGCTCTAAACTAATATGTGGCTGGATTTTAATGTGAGAGACAACAGGAGATGCACTTTTTCACTGGAGGAGATGTTATTATGGACTCGTATTTCAGTTAAAAACATCTTGATGGATTCTGTATGAGGGCAAATATGCGGCCCATGAGCAGGAGTGTTCTGAGTTTCGCTGTTGCTATGGACTCAGCGTCACAGAAAGAAACAGCAAGAAGCTGCCAAGCACAGTAGTGTGAGCGAGTGCGAGCTGAAACTGCATCCAGAGCGCTGCCATGTTGGATCGGCACACAGCAGAGAGGTTCACGAGATCAGCAGCTGTGAATCTGAGCATGAACACAGACGCACGAGATCTCATGGACGGATGATCATTAGCGACAGACCCATATTCAAATGATATTCAGCCAATGTGAGATCATCAGCTTATGCCATTTCAACATTTGACAATCTTTTCAACAGATATGATTTATTATGCATTGATAAGACATGTCTTAAATCATTTTGCATGTATTCTGTCATTCATATATGCATCATTTACCAGAGATACACGTCAATAAATAGCAATTAGGCTAGTCAGCACAACAAGCTGTCATGAATACAACCTCACAGGTTTCATAAGTCTCAATATCACCACATAATAAATTAATAACTTCAACCTACAATTATATAAGTGTATCCAACTTACTAGATATAGCAAATCCCAGCTGCGTGATTTCTTATTTCATCACAAAATGTAACTACATTACCACCTAGCTTTTTATACGAAGTTGCATATATAATTATATCCAAGTTGATCTGCATTCATACATTAACTCTCGTAAACTGATATATACTATATAGCAAATCTCACCTGCTTTATGTTGTTATAAACGTACCGATATCATTGTCTGGCTCTAAGAACAGATATCCGACAATAAGCGCAGAAAAATCGACTTAATTCAAATTGAAACAAGTTTTCATTCCTCAATGACAGACATTCGTTCATTTTGGTCCATTCCTCAAGACTTTATCTCTTTTGCATCTCCAGTATTTCAATTTAAGGATGTTCAGATATTTGTACCGGAAAACAAGACAAAAACACTGATTTTTTTGCAGTGCGTGCAACATTTAATGCCACGATTTATGAATTTGACTTTCTGCTCTGATTTAAGACCTTTTAGGCCATAATTTGTGGAAAGGCAAATTAAGATGTTTTGAAAACCCCAAAAAACTCTGTAACTGTATTACATTAGTGAATATCGGTATAAGCACGTCATTCAGTCTAATTTTAAAATCTACTGATGGTTTGAATGGATAGAGCGCAATATTTTGAGTAAATATTGGGTACAATCACAACATAGATCAGCAGTTTTGTGTGCATCTCATTTCGGGGTGTAACGGTACACGTATTCGTCTTTCGGTTCGGTATGCTTGCGCACCAATCAAATACAGCATTGTTTTATCCACTGCATGAGTGGGACTTCATTGGAAATATTGTTATATTGTTACTTTTCATAAGAAACAGTCTCATCTTTCAAATTATGTCCATTTTTTTCAGGAAATTCAAACAATAAATGGTGTTTTGGCACTCTTTGATATGGCGCGACACAAAATAAACATGAATGAACATCTGATGCTTCGTGTAATTGCTCAATCTGTGTTTCAACCACACAAAGACGTCATTAAAACAGCTTGTAAACAAAATATCACGTAGCATTTCATTTACCTCAGTCAAGTCATCAGTCTCCAGTAGGGATGTGCGCTATGACTAATTTGCCTGTCGTTTAAACGGAAGTTTTGTATCCGACTAGTCGACTAGTCTAAGTGTAAGAAACCCCCAAAAGATGGTAAGAAAAAAAACTGTGTGTGTGTGTGTATAATAACCTGCATTTGAAATACTTAATCTATGAATTACACTTAAACCAGGTCACGATTATGCCTTACCTCGCGTTATCATCATCATAAAAAAAAAGCATACACATAACGTCAGCTTCTTTATTGAAATCATCTGGGGCAATGCCAAGCAATGAAAAATCAATCATCAGCCAGTCAAAATTCTTCCTCTTCATATAACGTTAGCCAACATATTAAAACACAAGTCAAAATCAATAGGAAAGTTTATCAAGGAAAAGCATAAAACGGCTTTTAAAAATATACTTAATGTAGGTTGTATTGTCTAAAAACAAAACAATGCAACAATGACTATTTTACTTAATCAGACCATGCGTTTTTGTTCAGTGAAATTAACATGTCAACGTGGTCTGGTGAAAGACGGGACCTGAGGCGATTAACAATTATTCCTGCACTCGAAAAAACGTGCTCGGCCGGAACTGAGGTCGCAGGCACGCAGAGATAACGGCAGGCAAGCCGATAGAGTTTCTGAAAGCGTCTGTACATCCCGCACCACCACCGAAGTGGGTCTTCGTTTAGAGGAATCGACGGCTCCTTCCAGTAGAGCTCCAGCTTGTCTTCATTTATGGACTCTCCGTGGTCATCCCCAAAGAAAGCACTCAGACACATTTTCTTCTGTTTTGGAGTGCTGGTGCAGTCTTCATCAACAGTAACGCTGTTTTCATCATCATTTGATGGGAGGCTTTGGTACAGTCATGCGATATTGTCTCTCACAGCCTGTTGCATGCCCACTTGTAGAAAGCTAAGATGCTTGTATCCATCCTTTACCGCTAACTGGAGCGTGTGGGCAAAGCATGCAACTCACTCCCACTCGAGGTGTTGGTTGGCCAGCACGATGTTGCCTGCGTTGTCGTGGACACAGGCAGTGACCTTGCCGTTCAGACCTCAATTTGTAATTGCTGTTTGGAGGTGCTCTGCTAAATTTTCCGCGGTGTGGCGCTCATCGAGTGCGCGAGTCTGTACTACACTACTTTTGAGTTCGCCTTCGATGATAAAGTGGCAAGTTATGGTCATGTAAGCCTCTGTTTTTAATGGTGTCCAGCAATCTGTAGTTATTGCTGCATAATCTGTCTTCTCCGTGGTCTTTTTCATATTCAGGAGCATGTTCTGATGCGCCAGCTCCAAACGTGATAATTTTCCTCCCTGGTTCTCTGTATTCAGGCTCAACAAAGTCCAGGAGTTTGCAGAAGCCTTCTCCTTCAACAAAACTGAGTGGCAACAGGTCTCTTGATATCATCTCAGAGATCAGCTCGGTTTCAGTGCGGACGACATCGCAGCGGCGGCGGGTTGTAGTGAATGACGTTATTGGCATTTGCTGGCTTTGGCTAGCCTCTAAGCTAACTGCTACGTGCCTGTACTGAATATGATACGCATCGCTCCGGTAGAGTTATTGTAAGCCAATTTTCCATTACACAATTTACACACAACTTTCCCGTTTCCTTCTAATTCTAAATAATCCCACACCTTTGAGCTGGCCGCAATAACTGACACAAAGAAATTGCATATGCTAGGTCTGAGGTAAAAATGTAGTTTCCGCCCCGATACGCTTTAATAATAATAATTTAATAATAAGTATTATTTTTTTAAACATTTTAACTTAAAATGTCAAATGTAACGTTAAAATGATGTTAATTTGATGAATATGTTTTTTCTCTCTCACGTGTAATCGACTATTGTTTTCAGTGTCGACCAGCAGGAGCTGTACTGTTTAGTGGACTAGACCCGCACATCCTAGTCTACAGCTCGTTAGTTCTATAGAAATAAAGTCAAGAGAAGGAAAGATAATTGAATTTAAGTTTGGGCTCTGTTGTTAATTGTATAGTAATGTAAAAGGGCTCCCTATAGTTTAGAGCAGAAGCTGAGGAAGATTTTTATGCCAAATTTAAATTACAATTAAATTATTTAAAGGGGTCTAAAATAGCATTATTTGTGTATTTGGTGTAATGCAATGCGTTTATATTTACAAAATATTTACATGTATATTTATTTTCAAATAATTTATATTATATATAAATATATTTAATATATAAACATAACATTTTTCTTAAATATATACATGCATGTGTGTGTATTTGTATATGCAAAATAAATATACAAAGTACACCCACATATTATGTAAACGTATGAATGAAATGAATGTAAACATATGAAACGTATGCATCATATGACCTCTTTAAATGATGCAGTTACTATCATAGGATTATTGTTTTGCTGTTTGCTGACTTCAGTAACTTGTGTTGTTGTTGTTCTGTCTTTATTGCTGGTTATTTGTTGTACTGTGATGTAAAGAGCTCATCTTTTTAACATTTGTTGACTGTTCTTGAGGTAAGATGTTTTACAAACAAAGACACTGTTGTCAACATATTAGAGTTATCCGTTAAGGTTTCTATAACAATTCACTGTTCATCATTCAAAAATAAACATAAAATTCAAGATGAGGTGACTACACCTTTATTTTTCCATCCAGAAAACAAAAAGAAATATATTACGACAGTAATTGTTATTTCAGTTGCTGTGACAAGAATTTTTCTATTAGCAAAATAAGACAATCAGCATTGCATGAACAAACAAACTGGCATTGGCTAAACAAAGCATCTTTACTGAGAACAACTAAAATACTACTGTTGAGAACCCAAACGTCTTACTGCATCAAGCTGCCTTATTTATTTATTTCGTTTATGTTTTCTCAACTATTTATTTTTTTACAGTGTGGGTGCATTACATATATTTTAAATAAATAAATGTTTAATAATTCAAATTAAACACTTTTAAACAGACTGCAGCAATAATATTTTGTCACATTATTTTGTGAGGTTCAGAATGGTGGGAGATTCGTGATCTCTATTTGAGACAGAATATCGTAATTCTCAATTTAACCAGAATCGTGCAGCTCTAAAAGAGAGAAATTTGTTCAATAAACCACTGATTAATTTTTTTTTCATCTTATTGGAATCAAAAGTAGAATCTATAAAATTCAAATGATACCCAACCCTATATCAGTGTCTCTGCAGCACAAAAGTAGTCATGAGTAACACAGGTATATTTGTAGCAATAGCCAACAATACATTGTATGGATCAAAATTATACATTTCTCTTTTATGACAAAAATCATTAGGATATTAAGATCATGTTCCATCAAGATATTTAGTAAATTTCCTACCATAAATATATCAAAACTTAATTTCTGATTAGTAATATGCATTGCTAAGAACTTCATTTGAACAACTTTAAAGGAGATTTTCTCAATATTTAGATTTTTTTGCTCCCTCAGATTCCAGATTTTCTAATAGTTGTATCTCAGCCAAATATTGTCCGATCATAACAAACCATACATCAATGGAGAGATTATTTATTCAGCTTCAGATGATGTATAAATCTCTATTTCATAAACTTGACTCTTATGACTGGTTTAGTGCTGCAGGGTCATATATCGGTCTCATAATAATCTTCTGATATCGGTATCGGCGGATCGAGACCTGATCAACCGAACGAGTCTGTCGTGTTTTCCCTGCACTCGCAACACCGGGTCGTGGGTTCGAATCCCGGGGAATGCATGATATAACGGATGTCATGTGTGTTGATTGATTGATTGACAGCTGTCTCACCTTGTTGAGTGACGGCACCAGCAGTCCTCTCCATTTGGGCGCGTTCTCCTCACTGTAGAAATCATACTGCATGATGTGTGTGTGTGTGTGTGTGTGTGTGTCTCACATCCACCTGATCCGACACACCAGAGGAGGAGGAGGAGGAAGAGCACACCTGCCTAATGTGACCATCGCATCCTCCAGACAGCAGCGGAGCTCCAGCATGTGTTATCGATCAGCTATCGATCCCTGAGGCGATCAGTGCGCGCGCATCTCCTCAGCGATCGATCAGATATCGACGAGGTATCGATCGGCGCGATCAGGCTCGGCTCGCTGGGACTCGAGTCACAGAACGGATCCGTTTGTCGGCTTCCGCCGTGTTTTGATCAGATGTCGGGGTTTTATTGATCCGTGTTCATTCGGGCGGTTCATGAACATGCGCAATAAAACGCCTCAGAAAACTCCCCGCGTTCCGCGTCACCGAGCCTCGCGCCGCTCCTCGAGATCCACCGCAAACGCTCGAGCATCGGATGAAGCGCGACAGTCCAAACCGAGAGGAAACACCGAGGGTGTAAACGCAAGAGTCTCCGCGGTTTGAAAGAGACGAAGCAAAAACACTGTGCGTGTGATGACGCAATGACGCACGGGCAGCGCAGGCGAACTAACGGATCGCCGATCACTCCGTCAGCAGAAAACAATCGAGCATAAAACAACAAATATAACAACATATATCACATTTAGTGAATATAATAATATGAGAGATTAAATATACATTAGAAAAAAACGAAAGAACACGCTTAGAGTTTGACATCTGTACATTTAAAAAAACAACAACAATAGTTTGTCTTCACTCCGTGATTTTGATTCCAAATACGACACTGATTTTAGAATTTTAGTTTAAATTCGCTTTATCTCTGCTGTGCGTGTGATGACGTAATGACGTCAGACCAGACTAACGGAGCACAGGGACGCCGATCGCAGATCACTCCCATCGCCAGGAAAACACATTTAATATAATATAATATAATACGTAGAAGTTTTCTTCTTCTACTCCTATAGTACTGTACTGTTATATCTATTATTTAGGTGCTTGTACAACCTAACTTTTAAATGTATTTTAATCAGTTTTGATTTATTTTAATCTTTTCATATTTTTATTACAAATGTATTTTCTAATATAATTTGTTACTTTTATTTTTTTTTATATTATTATTTTTTTATTTTGATCTTTTGCTTTATTTATTTTAATATATTTGTATTATTTATTTCAATTTATTTAATTTAACACAAATTGACATTTTTATTTATTTAAATGTATTCATTTTATTTTAATCTTTTATTATACATTTTCTTACTATAGTATAATTTTAAAATATATTTCATAATTTATAAATTTAACAATTTTAATCTTTAATTAATTTAAATGTATTTAGTTTGCTAGTATGTTATTACACTTTATATGTTTAATTTCCTTTTTATTATTTTTATTTTAATCTATTCGTTTATTTTAATTGATTTTTTATGATTGTATTTCAATCTCTTCATTTATTTAACTCTTATTATTATAATTTAATAATAATAATATTTATTTTCTCCGCTGTGGCCCCTGAGGGTCCCGGGACCCCGGTCTCAGAAACCCTTGTTCTAGGTCACTGTCACTTCCTCCCGAGGTTTCTTCATTGGCAGAAGTAAGTGCTCATTATTCTTAATAATAGTAATAATATAACGTAATAATAGCTTTAGTGAAAAACCTATCATTATAATGAAATCAGCTTTTTAGGTTGAGCTTGTTTAGTCCAGAAATAATGCATGTTATGAACACGGACATGTTATGTGTGGCGGCGTTAAGAATAGTATTAATGTTATTATGATTACAAACATTTTTTTTTTTTTTTTTTTATGATTACAAACAAGCGTCATTTGTTCGAGCGCTGATCACGTCATCACGTCAGCGGCGCGCGCCAGTGACGCAACACGTGCCGGCGTCATCATCATCTGCGCTTCTGGCGGGAATCTCGCGGACTGTCAACAAACCCAGAAGAGTTTAATTCGCGTTTATTTTGATAATAAAGCGATTAATTCTGATTTCTGTTCGCGTCAGCGTCAGGTGAGCGCGTCTGTCAACCGATAGTTTCGCGTTTGTACGGAAACAGCGACTGAATAGAGATACAAGATGAATTCTGACTATTATGACGATGATGAAGTCCAGATAAATAATCACAATCATCAATAAATATCATTAATAAGAGTATTGCGTGTGTTTGTGTTGTTGACAGGAGGAGAAATGCAGGCGTTTTTGAAAGGCTGTTCATCACAGAGTGTTAAAGCTTCATCATCTTCAGCTGGAGAGAAGAAGCAGAAGCTGCCCTGGGTGGAGAAATAGTGAGCCTTCATCATATCTGCATATATATACTCATCATATCTGCATATATATATACTCTCTTCATCATATCTGCATATATATACTCTCTCTTCATCACATCTGCATATATACTCTCTCTTCATCACATCTGCATATATACTCTCTCTTCATCATATCTGCATATATACTCTCTCTTCATCACATCTGCATATATACTCTCTCTTCATCATATCTGCATATATACTCTCTCTTCATCACATCTGCATATATATACTCTCTCTTCATCATATCTGCATATATATACTCTCTCTTCATCACATCTGCATATATACTCTCTCTTCATCACATCTGCATATATATACTCTCTCTTCATCACATCTGCATATATACTCTCTCTTCATCACATCTGCATATATATACTCTCTCTTCATCATATCTGCATATATATACTCTCTCTTCATCACATCTGCATATATACTCTCTCTTCATCACATCTGCATATATATACTCTCTCTTCATCATATCTGCATATATACTCTCTCTTTATCACATCTGCATATATACTCTCTCTTCATCATATCTGCATATATACTCTCTCTTCATCACATCTGCATATATATACTCTCTCTTCATCATATCTGCATATATACTCTCTCTTCATCACATCTGCATATATACTCTCTCTTCATCACATCTGCATATATATACTCTCTCTTCATCACATCTGCGTATATACTCTCTCTTCATCATATCTGCATATATATATATATATATACTCTCTCTTCATCACATCTGCATATATACTCTCTTCATCACATCTGCATATATACTCTCTCTTCATCATATCTGCGTATATACTCTCTCTTCATCATATCTGCGTATATATACTCTCTCTTCATCACATCTGCATATATACTCTCTCTTCATCATAACTGCGTATATACTCTCTTCATCATATCTGCATATATATACTCTCTCTTCATCACATCTGCATATATATACTCTCTCTTCATCACATCTGCATATATATACTCTCTCTTCATCATATCTGCATATATATATATATATATATATATATATATATATATATATATATATATATATATACTCTCTCTTCATCACATCTGCATATATACTCTCTTCATCACATCTGCGTATATACTCTCTCTTCATCATATCTGCGTATATACTCTCTCTTCATCATATCTGCGTATATACTCTCTCTTCATCATATCTGCGTATATATACTCTCTCTTCATCATATCTGCGTATATACTCTCTCTTCATCATATCTGCGTATATATACTCTCTCTTCATCATATCTGCGTATATACTCTCTCTTCATCATATCTGCGTATATATACTGTCTCTTCATCACATCTGCATATATATACTCTCTCTTCATCATATCTGCATATATATATATATATATATATATATATATACTCTCTCTTCATCACATCTGCATATATACTCTCTTCATCACATCTGCATATATACTCTCTCTTCATCATATCTGCGTATATACTCTCTCTTCATCATATCTGCATATATACTCTCTCTTCATCATATCTGCGTATATACTCTCTCTTCATCATATCTGCATATATATACTCTCTCTTCATCATATCTGCATATATATACTCTCTCTTCATCATATCTGCATATATACTCTCTCTTCATCATATCTGCGTATATACTCTCTCTTCATCATATCTGCATATATATACTCTCTCTTCATCATATCTGCATATATATACTCTCTCTTCATCATATCTGCATATATACTCTCTCTTCATCACATCTGCGTATATACTCTCTCTTCATCATATCTGCATATATATATATATATATATATATATATATATATATACTCTCTCTTCATCACATCTGCATATATACTCTCTTCATCACATCTGCATATATACTCTCTCTTCATCATATCTGCGTATATACTCTCTCTTCATCATATCTGCGTATATATACTCTCTCTTCATCACATCTGCATATATACTCTCTCTTCATCACATCTGCATATATACTCTCTCTTCATCACATCTGCATATATATACTCTCTCTTCATCACATCTGCATATATATACTCTCTCTTCATCATATCTGCATATATATATATATATATATATATATATATATATATATATATATATATACTCTCTCTTCATCACATCTGCATATATACTCTCTTCATCACATCTGCATATATACTCTCTCTTCATCATATCTGCGTATATACTCTCTCTTCATCATATCTGCGTATATATACTCTCTCTTCATCATATCTGCATTTATATACTTAGCATATCTGCATATATATACTCTCTCTTCATCATATCTGCATATATATACTTAGCATATCTGCATATATACTCTCTTCATCACATCTGCATATATACTCTCTCTTCATCATATCTGCGTATATACTCTCTCTTCATCATATCTGCATATATACTCTCTCTTCATCACATCTGCGTATATACTCTCTTCATCATATCTGCGTATATACTCTCTCTTCATCACATCTGCCTATATACTCTCTCTTCATCACATCTGCGTATATACTCTCTCTTCATCATATCTGCGTATATACTCTCTCTTCATCACATCTGCGTATATATACTCTCTCTTCATCACATCTGCATATATACTCTCTCTTCATCACATCTGCATATATATACTCTCTCTTCATCACATCTGCATATATATACTCTCTCTTCATCACATCTGCGTATATACTCTCTCTTCATCACATCTGCGTATATACTCTCTCTTCATCACATCTGCATATATACTCTCTCTTCATCACATCTGCGTATATACTCTCTCTTCATCACATCTGCGTATATACTCTCTCTTCATCACATCTGCGTATATACTCTCTCTTCATCACATCTGCGTATATACTCTCTCTTCATCACATCTGCGTATATACTCTCTCTTCATCACATCTGCGTATATACTCTCTCTTCATCACATCTGCGTATGTACTCTCTCTTCATCACATCTGCGTATGTACTCTCTCTTCATCATATCTGCGTATGTACTCTCTCTTCATCACATCTGCCTATATACTCTCTCTTCATCATATCTGCATATATATACTCTCTCTTCATCACATCTGCATATATACTCTCTCTTCATCACATCTGCGTATATACTCTCTCTTCATCACATCTGCGTATATACTCTCTCTTCATCACATCTGCGTATATACTCTCTCTTCATCACATCTGCGTATGTACTCTCTCTTCATCACATCTGCGTATGTACTCTCTCTTCATCACATCTGCCTATATACTCTCTCTTCATCATATCTGCATATATATACTCTCTCTTCATCACATCTGCATATATACTCTCTCTTCATCACATCTGCGTATATACTCTCTCTTCATCACATCTGCGTATATACTCTCTCTTCATCACATCTGCATATATACTCTCTCTTCATCACATCTGCGTATATACTCTCTCTTCATCACATCTGCGTATGTACTCTCTCTTCATCATATCTGCGTATGTACTCTCTCTTCATCACATCTGCCTATATACTCTCTCTTCATCATATCTGCATATATATACTCTCTCTTCATCACATCTGCATATATACTCTCTCTTCATCACATCTGCGTATATACTCTCTCTTCATCACATCTGCGTATATACTCTCTCTTCATCACATCTGCGTATATACTCTCTCTTCATCACATCTGCGTATATACTCTCTTCATCACATCTGCGTATATACTCTCTCTTCATCACATCTGCGTATATACTCTCTCTTCATCACATCTGCGTATATACTCTCTCTTCATCACATCTGCGTATATACTCTCTCTTCATCACATCTGCGTATGTACTCTCTCTTCATCACATCTGCGTATGTACTCTCTCTTCATCATATCTGCGTATGTACTCTCTCTTCATCACATCTGCCTATATACTCTCTCTTCATCATATCTGCGTATGTACTCTCTTCATCACATCTGCGTATATACTCTCTCTTCATCACATCTGCCTATATACTCTCTCTTCATCACATCTGCGTATATACTCTCTCTTCATCATATCTGCGTATATACTCTCTCTTCATCACATCTGCGTATATACTCTCTCTTCATCACATCTGCGTATATACTCTCTCTTCATCACATCTGCGTATATACTCTCTCTTCATCACATCTGCGTATATACTCTCTCTTCATCACATCTGCGTATATACTCTCTCTTCATCACATCTGCGTATATACTCTCTCTTCATCACATCTGCGCCTATACTCTCTCTTCATCACATCTGCCTATATACTCTCTCTTAATCACATCTGCGCCTATACTCTCTCTTCATCACATCTGCCTATATACTCTCTCTTCATCACATCTGCCTATATACTCTCTCTTCATCACATCTGCCTATATACTCTCTCTTCATCACATCTGCCTATATACTCTCTCTTCATCACATCTGCGCCTATACTCTCTCTTCATCACATCTGCCTATATACTCTCTCTTCATCACATCTGCCTATATACTCTCTCTTCATCACATCTGCCTATATACTCTCTCTTCATCACATCTGCCTATATACTCTCTCTTCATCACATCTGCCTATATACTCGCTCTTCTTCATCACATCTGCCTATATACTCGCTCTTCTTCATCACATCTGCCTATATACGGTACTCTCTCTTCTTCATCACATCTGCCCATATACTCTCTTTTCTGCTCTACAAGCACGCATTTATTTGATACTAAATACAGAAAAAACTGTAATATTGTGACATAATATTCTACTGTAAAACAGCTGTTTTCTATGTGAATATGTGTTAAACTGTAATATATTTATGTGATCAAAGCTGTATTTTCAGCATCATTACTCCAGTCTTCAGTGTCACATGATCTTCAGAAATCATTCTAATATACTGATTTACTGCTAAGAAGACTGGAGTAATGATGCTGAAAATACAGCTGCGCATCACAGAAATAAATTACAGTTTAACACATTCACATAGAAAAAATTTTAAATGGTAAAAAAAAAAAAAAAATTTTGCTGTACTTTGGATCAAATAAATGCATGCTTGGTGAGCAAAAGAGAATCTTTAAAAACATTAGAAATGTTACTGTTCATAAACTTCTGACTGGTAGTGTATGTCTATATTTGTGTGTTTCTGGTCTGATGTGTGTTTCTCTGCAGCAGGCCCAAGTGTGTGGATGAAGTGGCCTTCCAGGAGGAGGTGGTGGCGGTGCTGAAGAAGTCTCTAGAAGGCGCTGATGTGCGTCTCACTCACTGATCACATGACATTCACAACCAATCAGCAGCCTGCGCCCAAAAGAGTCACGCTCCTTCCGCTCTCTTCTGATCATACACTAAATATATATAAAAACCACACACACATATTTACAATTGAAATAAAATAATCATTAATATAAAGTATATTCTATTCTATTATAATTAGTTGCCAAGGCAAAAATTCAAATTTTTAGTTTAAGTGCTAAAATACAGTATTAAAAAAAAAAACTTCTAAATGTCTAAATTTTTATTTAGTTGAACATGAAGTACTGAAATAACTAAAACAAAATATAAAAATTTCTATTTTAATTAGTTAGGCAAAACTTCTCATTATAATTTAAGTTAAAGTACTAAAATTACTAAAACTCAATATAAAAAACTTATTTTAATGCATTCAGTTGTCAAGGCAAAAATTTAACATTTTTATGTTGAAGTACTAAATTTACTAAAACTGAGATAAAAATCATTAAAACCCAAACGGATATTAAAAACACTCAACACAACAAAATAATTAAAAATAGAATTTTAATCAATTCAATGAATAAATTGAAAATATCAAAATAAAAAGTAAATCTAAGTATGAATTGATTTGTCATCACTGACGCTGTTGGATGAGTCTGTTTTCTTCTGTAGAGCTGCTTTACAGCTGAAGTTCAGCTCATTTTTATAAACCATCAACTCTACACAGTTACTGATCTGAATTATGACTCGTCTCTTTCTTGATTCTCTTGTTTTCCCCGTTCATCACTGTAAAGCTGTGATTAAAGTGTTTAGTATAATTTTGCCAGGAAAAGTTTTAGAATATTTATCATGCGTTAATGTAAAAAATCTTGTGTAATATAACATGTTTGTTTGCTGGTTTTTATTGTATTTTCCATGAAAATAGCCTAAGATGCTGACATGGCATTAAATCAAATCTAGTATAGGACAGTGCTATTAAAGCAGCGCTGCTGTGTCGTTGCAGCTGCCCAACCTGCTGTTTTATGGCCCTCCTGGAACCGGAAAGACGTCCACCATCCTGGCAGCCGCCAGAGAGCTTTATGGGTAAGATCTCCAGCTGTGCTCCTGACGCTTAGGTATATCGCCCCAGAAATAATTGCGATAAGCGATTTTGTCATTTTAACACCATTTTATACCACTTAATATATAATCATAACATAACAGCATAATAATGCAAGAAGGCCTACAAACTTTCAAATGACAACAAACTTCATTCTTAAGAATATTTAGAAATTAAGTATCAAAATATTACATACCTTAAACTTGAATAAATAGTAGTGCTGTCAAATGACTGTGTATTTATTATGTATACATAAACGCATTCAGTATATATGAAAATATTTATATTCATATAATGTATATTATAAATAACTTTGTTTAATATATAAACATTACTTTTTTCAGAAATATACAGTTTTATGCAAAAGTTTGCAGAAAATGTGAATTATTTTAACAAAATAAGAGCGATCATACAAAATCCATGTTATTTTTTATGTAGTACTATCCTGAGTAAGATGTTTACATGTCCGCAAGACAAACAATAGCTGAAATTATTAAAAATAACTGGTTCTTAATACTGTGTGTGGTTACCTGGATGATCTACAATGTTTTGTGATGGTTGTTCATGAGTCCCTTGTTTGTTCTGAACAGTTCAACTGAGCACTGTTCTTCAGATAAATCCTCCAGGTCCTGCAGAATCCTCAGTTTTCCAGCATCTTTTGCATATTTGAACCCTTTCCAGCAGTAACTGTATGTTTTTGAGATCCACCTTTTCACGCTGAGGATGATTGAGGGACTCAAACACAACAATTAAAAAAGGTTCAAACATTCACTGATGCTCCTGAAGGAAACACGATGCATTAAGAGCCGGGGGTGAAAACTTTTGAACAGAATGAAGATGTCCAAATTTTTCTTATTTTGTTGAAATATAATCTTTTTTTTTTCCCATTTACTACTGCCCTTTGGATGCTACAGAAGATACTTGCATGTTTCCCGGAAGACAAATTAAGTACAATTTACCTTGATCTTCAAAGTTTTCACCCCCCGTGTTTCCTTCTGGGAGCATCAGTGAGCGTTTGAACCTTTTTTAATAGGATTTTTCTGAAGAACAGAGCTCAGTTGAACTGTTCAGAACAAACAAGAGACTCATGAACAACCATCACAAAGCATTGTAGATCATCCAGGTAACCACACACAGTATTAAGAACCAAGGGTTCACAAACTTGTGAATGGGATTGAATTTTAATAATTTCAGCAATTTGTTTGTCTTGTGGACTATATGTAAACATCTTTTATGTAAAATATCTATGTAAAAATAACATGCATTTTGTATGATCTCTCTTATTTTGTTATGATTATTCACAGATTCTGCACATAAAACTGTACATGCATGTGTGTTTTTATAGATCCATAATAAATATACACAGCACACATACATGTATTATGTAAATAAAAACTTTTATTTTGGATGCGATTAATTGTGATTAAGAGTTTGACAGCACCAAAAACATTTTCTAACAAAGTAACAAGAAAAAAGACAAATGCACAAAGAACTTGTCTGGAGATTTTTCCCTGACCTTCTTTTCTCTGTAAATGAAGGGTGCACACTATTGCTGAAAAACACAGTCACTACTTAGCTGTCAGACCATATCTGCAGATGAAACTTTTTTTTTTTTTTTTTTGCAGAAGCGTTTTTTAAATTTGAACTAGCACCTCATGACTGCATCACGTTATGTACGAGAAGCTGCATGAGACACAGGTGCAAGTGGAATGCAAAAAACATGGTGGCATTCATTTTTATGTAAATATAATGGGTGATATATTGAGTCACCAAAAATGATTGAGGTCATGTACATATATTGTGTGATAAGTCGATATATTGATTATTGCAACAGGCCTACTGATGCTGATTCAGAAGTGTGTGTGTGTGTGTGTTCAGACCGGAGCTGTACCGTCAGAGAGTCCTGGAGCTGAACGCGTCTGATGAACGAGGGATACAGGTGGTCCGAGAGAAGGTGAAGAACTTCGCCCAGCTGACGGCGGCTGGAAAGCGCCCAGAGTGAGTCACGCACAGGGGTGGGCGATAGGGTTGGGTGTTATCGATTCCAATAACATAAAAAATGAAGTCAAACATCTATTCTGTGTCTTTTTACGAAGCATTCTGTTGTAACACGAGTAAAAATCAGCAGCCTACACGAGGAACTTTTGCCTGTGCTTTTAACAAAAACACCAGCTAGACTAATATCAATATACTGGCCTAACGTTACCACCACAGCACATCAAGTTTGATAAAAATCACCGGAGTTCTGTAAGTAGTACGCCTATAGTATATTGTTGGTGTAAAAAACGAGCTGCTTTTATCTGCCATGTTAATCAGTCATTTTACACATGATAAAAACATGTACTTAATTTGCTTAGAAAATACGGTTCTCAACATAATAGAAATGCAAACAGACACACAGAGGTTCCTGCCTTTATTAGAGAGAAGAATATGCTCCGCTCTGAATATTCGGTGTTGATTACTTTCGAAGCTCAAAAAATGGTATTCGGACCAGCCTTATAGACAAGTAAACAGTAATAAAATAAGAACAAACAAATCAATTAGCAAAAGCATAAATAAATAAACTGTTAGAGTGATAGTATTATATACAGTGATAAAGGCTGTGTCGATTAGCACTGCATTATAAATATACTTTCTTTATAAAAAATACCCAAGATTGCTTGAAGCACTCGCGATTAATCGCATCCAAAATAAGTTTTTGTGTATATGTGTGTGTATTGTGTATATTTATTATGTATATATAAATACGAATAGAATAGCTTTTTAATTGTCATTGCAAGCAGAGCAAACTACGAAACTCTACACGTGCATGTATATATTTAATACAAATCATATATTTATTAAATATATATATAATCTAAATATTTTCACGTGTGTGTATTTATATATACATAATAAATATACACAGTACACACATTAAATAAACAATGACTTTTATTTGGATACCATTTAATTTAATAAAATTGTGCACTTGTGATTTGTCTAGAGTAATTTTGCTACTGAATTTTTTTTCATTTGTTGTTTTTCTTCACAATGAAATTGTCTATATTTAGTAGATTGTGTGTAACACACAAAAGAGTGATGATCATGATCAACACACACTGAGATATAGAAATTCAACACTGATTTTAAAAACACTGCACTGGTATGGGATTGATATCGGTATCGGCCAACACTCAGAATTGTTGGTATCGGATCGGTTCTGAAAGTGTTATGGAGCCAGCCCTAGTCTCACGCGGTGTGTGTTTCCTCTCTGAACCGCAGCGGGAAGCCCTGTCCGCCGTTTAAGATCATCATCCTGGACGAGGCCGACTCCATGACCGGTGCGGCTCAGGCGGCTCTCAGACGCACCATGGAGAAAGAGTCTCGCACCACCCGCTTCTGCCTCATCTGCAACTACATCAGCCGGTCAGTGTGAGCGCATCACGCAATCCCATGAGCCTCTGCTGCTGCACAGACTGACTCATGCTGTCTCTACAGGATCATTGAGCCGCTGACCTCCAGATGCTCCAAGTTCCGCTTCAAACCGCTGGCTAATGCCATCCAGCAGGAGCGTCTGCTGCAGATCTGTGCGAAGGAGAACCTCAAGTACAGCAAAGAGGTGCATGGAAGGGTTATATATATATATATATATATATATATATATATGTATATGTTAATTTTACTTTAGTTTTATTTAATCTTTTACTTTTAAATTTTATTTGTTATTTTATTTTATACATTTTTTATTTAATCTTTTAAATTTTAATTAAAAAAATGTGTACTTTTCTTTCTTTTTTTTAAAACTTTTATTTGCATTATTTTTTAATTGTATTAATTTATTTTACAATTTTTATTTTATGTAATATTTTTATTATTTTTATTTTTGTTGGTAATGGAAAAATCCCAATTATTGTTCACACGTTTCACAGAAATATGTTCATTTAAAAGTTTTGTTTTTATTATTATTATTTTACTTTTTTTTTTTTTTTTTTTTTTATTATTTTAATGAATTCATTTTCTTTTGTTTTTACTTCAATTTTATTTAATATTTCTTTATTTGGAAAAATCCCAATTACTGTTGACACATTTCATACAAATATATACATTGATTTAAAAGTTTTTAAAATTTTACTAATTTTTAATGTACTTTTTTATTTTATTTATTTTTCATTTTTTTTATTTAATTATTGAAATTTTATTTTTCTATTTTATTTTATCTGTTTAACAGACACATTGTTATTTTTATTAATTTATTTTTGTTGTGATTTTGAAAAAAATCCAATTACCGTTCACACTTTATAATATGTCTTCATAATGTTTGACCAATAAAATACTGCTGCAAAATAGAAGGTAAGTAGTGTAAATGTAATAAATGTGTAGTGGTTCTGTGTTTGGTGTGTGGCAGGGCGTGGAGGCTCTGGTGAGGGTGTCGGAGGGAGATCTCAGGAAAGCCATAACGTTTCTCCAGAGCGCTGCCAGACTCAACACCGAGCAAGAAATCACTGAGCAGATCATCATCGAGATCGCTGGGGTGAGGAAACCTTCCTGACGGAGAGCCAGTGTCTCAATAAAGCATCTAAACACTCTGTCTTTTCCAGGTGGTTCCACCCAAAGTGATCGAGACGCTGCTCCAGATCTGTTACACAGCCGCGTTTGAGAAGCTGGAGCTCGCTGTGAAGGTCAGACATCTGTCAATGTTTCTGGTTCACATGAAGCAGATCTCTGCAGCTCTAATCCATAACCCGCTCTTGATTTGTGCAGGACATGATCGATCAGGGATACGCCGGCACCAACATCCTCAACCAGTTACACGACGTGATCATCGACGAGAAGCTGAGCGATAAACAGAAATCTGTCATCACAGAGAAGATGGCCGTAAGTCAGCAGAGGCTGGTGAAAACTCACCTGCACTGAAGCAATATTATTAATATCACGATAGCAAAACTGTCTGGATATTATCGTGGTCACATCTCCATATGAAACGATAGTCTTCCAGGCAAAGAGTGTAGTTTTTCAAATACATTTAAATTGTATTGTAATTATCCTACTGTAGTGTAAAGCAATAATAATATACCTATGAAATATTCATTTATTTTACAGTGTGTGGCTATTACTGTCGTTATTATATTCTAATAAAACAGCAGTGTGAATGTCATTTAGACAGACAGTATATCACAAATAAAAATAGTGCTGAGTCCCATTTAAAGTTCAGCTACAAGTCAATTCACTGACTTTTAATTAGAATAATTTAACTTTAAAATGTACAAAATTTTCTCTTTTTCCAGTTCATTTTTTTTCTTTCTCTTTTTAAATATTGTAATATCATATGTTGAGGTTTTGATATGGTTCCATCACTAGTGTTTGTGTGTTTCAGGAGGTGGATAAGTGTTTGGCAGACGGTGCAGACGAGTATCTGCAGTTACTGAGTCTCTGCTCTGTCATCATGCAGCAGGCCACATAAAACACCTGAGCGGCCAATCAGCTGCTCCGTTACACTTCAGCTGACCAATCAGCACTGGCGCTGATTCCACACACGCCTGCCTAGACTGTTGTTTTCAACTTTTTGTACATGTAAAGTTTGTAATTAAAAACAGTTCTTTCTAATATGTGTTGTTAATTACTTAAAGGCACAGTTCACTCAAAAGTGAGAATTCTGTTTCCTGGTCCCCATTGACTTCCATAGTATGGAAAAAATACTGTACAAGTCAATGGCTACCAGCAGCTGTTTGGTTTCTGACTAGAAATGCTTTATTAATGCGTGGCTGTAGGTGGCGGTCACTCAATAAACATCACATATGCTTATGTTCTTGTATTTTTATATGGATACGATAACAGTATAGTTTCCAAACACTTGCACTTTGAAACTCATTTTCAAAATTTAGTGTTTTAGGCCCACAAAATGTAAATAAACGGCTGAAACGCATAGTTTCTTTTTTGAGTTGAAAACGGTGTTGTGTAAACCCCCCCCCCTAATAATGACAGAACTATCCCTTTAATATTTTCAAAATATAATACATATTTATATTTCATGTTCAAACTTTCATCTCATTGATTGTAATTCAACCATATGTATTATATTGTTATGGATTTGGCAGATGTTCTTCACACACATTAATAAGTTTTATAATTAAACAGTAATTAAATGTTGACTTGGGTGGTTTTTCTAAAAAGACCAAATCAATAATTGCCAGACAATAAAAATAATCCCAAATATACATTTTTAAAACCTTACACTAAATATAAATGTTTAATTTAAAGTGTAAATTTCAAACTTCAGCACGTTTTGTTTCTGATTGGAACTGATTGATTATAAATCTCATTGATCGAAGCTCATGCTCAGATTTTGAGTGAAAAAGCATTATTTGTTGATAATCTGAGCGTAAATGCATTGTATTGTAACATAAAAAATTGTAATCTTGTGGTCTAAGATTGAAAAATAAAAAAATACAATTTTAAATAAAAAGTAAAAATATATTTTTATTTACTTATAATTATTTATATAATGTAATTATTTATAAATCAAAATATAAATAATTATAATCATTTATTTAAATTTTAAATAATTATTATAATTCGATGTTTTTATACAATATTTTTAGTGCTGTCAAACGATTAATCAAAATAAAAAATAAAAGTTAATATAAATATATACATTTAAATATTTTCAAAATATATGCTGTATGTGTGTGTATTTATATATACATAATAAATATACACTACACACATATATTATGTAAACTTAAACTTTTATTTTGGATGCGATTAATCGGTTGACAGCACTAATATTTTTATATAATAATTATAATTATATAAAAAATTAATTTAAAAATATTTCCTTTATACAGACAAAATCCTAGTTTACTATACAGTTTTATTTCAATTCTTTCAAGTTGTCACAGCAAGAGTTAATTTCATTTCAACACAACTTGTTTTCAAGCTAAAGATGTGAGAACACAGAGGACATTGAACTGGTCAATCTGTTTAGTCAGTCTGAATGAGAAGCTGAGATGGGTCTTGAGTGGCTCTAGAAGGGTCTGTTTCTGGAGCGTGTGTTGATCAGTCCCAGCACGGAGAAAGCACTCGCTGCTGCTGTCACTAAACTGATGGCGCCTATGGCCCTCGACGCCTGCCAACACACAACCACACACTATATGAGAGGAACAGATCACCACAGTAAAATATCACTGTCCACAATATGATCAGTGTGCATGACAGAAAACTACAGTGTACTGATGGCATGCTGATTGATTCTGTGACAGTATTTATATCTTAGATACTCGTCTATCTAGACACAATGCATGTCCTGAATCAGGAGTATTTTTGTTGTGTGCTGCCAAGATGCCCTAAAATGAAGCCTAGGTAGGGAACTATGGAAGCTTGTTTTCTCCACAGGATAAAAAAATTAAAAATACATTAAAAAAAGTAATTGTCACTTTTGATATCAGAATTAAGACTTTTTTCTCACAATTCTAGGTTTATATCTAACAATTCATTGCAAGTTTAGGTCTCGATTCTAAGTTTATATGTTGCCATTCTAAGGTTAAAAGTCATTGCACACTGAGTCCAAAATTTTGCGTTCGTTTTTCCGTATTCCTCATCCTTTCCTACGTATACGTATATTCATACGTTTTCTATGCGAAAACGCAGAAAATCGAACCTGATCCAAATTTTTTTATGACGGATGAAAGTTTCTGAGGCAGCTTGTAAACGTTATTGACACAACACAAGGACATATTTATTTTTTTAACGTGCGGAAATTTCGGATGAAAATGTCATACTCAGTACTCGTGACTCAGTACTCATACTCAGTACTCGTGACTCAGTACTCATACTCAGTACTCGTGACTCAGTACTCGTGACTCAGTACTCATACTCAGTACTCGTGACTCAGTACTCATACTCAGTACTCGTGACTCAGTACTCATACTCAGTACTCGTGACTCAGTACTCGTGACTCAGTACTCATACTCAGTACTCGTGACTCAGTACTCGTGACTCAGTACTCATACTCAGTACTCATACTCAGTACTCGTGACTCAGTACTCGTGACTCAGTACTCATACTCAGTACTCGTGACTCAGTACTCATACTCAGTACTCGTGACTCAGTACTCGTGACTCAGTACTCATGACTCAGTACTCATACTCAGTACTCGTGACTCAGTACTCATACTCAGTACTCGTGACTCAGTACTCGTGACTCAGTACTCGTGACTCAGTACTCGTGACTCAGTACTCATACTCAGTACTCGTGACTCAGTACTCATACTCAGTACTCGTGACTCAGTACTCATACTCAGTACTCATACTCAGTACTCGTGACTCAGTACTCAGTGCTCGTGACTCAGTGCTCGTGACTCAGTGCTCGTGACTCAGTGCTCGTGACTCAGTGCTCGTGACTCTGCTCGTGACTCCGTACTCGTGACTCAGTACTCATACTCAGTACTCGTGACTCAGTGCTCGATACTCAGTGCTCGATACTCAGTGCTCGTGACTCATTGCTCGTGACTCAGTACTCGATACTCAGTACTCGTGACTCAGTACTCGTGACTCAGTATTCGATACTCAGTGCTCGTGACTCAGTACTCGATACTCAATGCTCGTGACTCAGTGCTCGATACTCAGTGCTCGTGACTCAGTGCTCGTGACTCAGTGCTCGTGACTCAGTGCTCGTGACTCAGTGCTTGTGACTCAGTACTCGTGACTCAGTATTCGATACTCAGTGCTCGTGACTCAGTACTCGATACTCAGTGCTCGATACTCAGTGCTCGTGACTCAGTGCTCGTGACTCAGTGCTCGTGACTCAGTACTCGTGACTCAGTACTCGATACTCAGTACTCGTGACTCAGTACTCGTGACTCAGTATTCGATACTCAGTGCTCGTGACTCAGTGCTCGATACTCAGTGCTTGTGACTCAGTGCGCTCGTGACTCAGTGCTCGTGACTCAGTACTCGTGACTCAGTATTCGATACTCAGTGTTCGTGACTCAGTACTCGATACTCAGTGCTCGTGACTCAGTACTCGATACTCAGTACTCGTGACTCAGTACTCGTGACTCAGTACTCGTGACTCAGTATTCGATACTCAGTGCTCGTGACTCAGTACTCGATACTCAGTGCTCGTGACTCAGTGCTCATGACTCAGTGCGCTCGTGACTCAGTGCTCGTGACTCAGTACTCGTGACTCAGTATTCGATACTCAGTGCTCGTGACTCAGTACTCGATACTCAGTGCTCGTGACTCAGTACTCGATACTCAGTGCTCGTGACTCAGTGCTCGTGACTCAGTGCTCGTGACTCAGTGCTCGTGACTCAGTACTCGATACTCAATGCTCGTGACTCAGTGCTCGATACTCAGTGCTCGTGACTCAGTGCTCGTGACTCAGTGCTCGTGACTCAGTGCTCGTGACTCAGTGCTTGTGACTCAGTACTCGTGACTCAGTATTCGATACTCAGTGCTCGTGACTCAGTACTCGATACTCAGTGCTCGATACTCAGTGCTCGTGACTCAGTGCTCGTGACTCAGTGCTCGTGACTCAGTACTCGTGACTCAGTACTCGATACTCAGTACTCGTGACTCAGTACTCGTGACTCAGTATTCGATACTCAGTGCTCGTGACTCAGTGCTCGATACTCAGTGCTTGTGACTCAGTGCGCTCGTGACTCAGTGCTCGTGACTCAGTACTCGTGACTCAGTATTCGATACTCAGTGTTCGTGACTCAGTACTCGATACTCAGTGCTCGTGACTCAGTACTCGATACTCAGTACTCGTGACTCAGTACTCGTGACTCAGTACTCGTGACTCAGTATTCGATACTCAGTGCTCGTGACTCAGTACTCGATACTCAGTGCTCGTGACTCAGTGCTCATGACTCAGTGCGCTCGTGACTCAGTGCTCGTGACTCAGTACTCGTGACTCAGTATTCGATACTCAGTGCTCGTGACTCAGTACTCGATACTCAGTGCTCGTGACTCAGTACTCGATACTCAGTGCTCGTGACTCAGTGCTCGTGACTCAGTGCTCGTGACTCAGTACTCGTGACTGACTTTTTTTGGAATTGCATGTTTATCTCTGACAATTCTGCTTTTATTCTGAGAATCCTGAGGAACTCACTACATTTCAAAACAAAGAAACTAATAAAATATGACAAAATATCGTATCTGATGGTAAAAAATTTGGTAACACTTTATTTGAAGGTGTCATAATACAGAGTAATTACCTAATTAAGTACTTGGTAGTAGCCGTTGTACTTGCATGAAACAAAATGTACTTACCATGTAACTAAGTTATGGAACAGCCTGTAATTATAGTTAGTAGGGGAAGTCGTGGCCTAATGGTTAGAGAGTCGGACTCGTAATCCAAAGGTTGCGGGTTCGAGTCTCGGGCCGGCAGGGATTGTAGGTGGGGGGAGTGAATGTCCAGCGCTCTCTCCACCCTCAATACCACGACTGAGGTGCCCTTGAGCAAGGCACCGAACCCCCAACTGCTCCCCGGGCGCCGCAGCATGGCTGCCCACTGCTCCGGGTGTGTGTTCACGGTGTGTGTGTGCATTTGTTCACTACTCACTGCTGTGTGTGTGCACTTGGATGGGTTAAACGCAGAGCACCAATTTCGAGTATGGGTCACCATACTTGACAATACGTCACGACTTTACTTTACTTTTTAGTAATTATGTAGATGTAATAGACAGCTACTGTTACACACATGTATCAGACCGAGTCTGTTACACAGCTACTAGCACACTTAAGTACAATCTTGATGCACTTTATTTTAAGTAGCTTATTTCTGTGTACTTACATTTATAATTACGATGTATAAAGTCTGCAACACGTAACAATCTTTTGGTTACATAAGTAGCTGTGTAACAGACTCGGTCTGATACATGTGTGTAACAGTAGCTGCCTATTACATCTACATAATTACCAACTATAATTACAGGCTGCTCCATAACTTAGTTACAGGGTAAGTACATTTTGTTTCATGCAAGTACAACGGCTACTACCAAGTACTTAATTAGGTAATTACTCTGTATTATGACACCTTCAAATAAAGTGTTACCAAAATTTTCATTAACTCTCACAGCTTAGAATTTGATTTTAATTTATGATAACTTAAATATCCACTTCATATCTCAAGTTGGGCAGCACAAACACTTGAAACAACATGTTTATATATAGCATGGTAGTGGCTGAATACCAGACACAGCACATGCCCCCTAGGAAGTGTGCTAATGATGCAGTGTTTGTGTAGTGCACACAGACAGAAGAAGAGCACTAAACCTGCTCGGAGACGCCCTCGCCGTAGCGCAGGAGCGTGACGAAGTGCTCACAGTTGCTTCCCAGCAGGTCATAAGACACCTCCTGACCAATGAGCAGCTGCGCTCGCTGGATGATCTCCGGCACGGCCAGGGGCGTGTGATTGTCATCATATTTATTATTGATCCGGTATGAATCTCCTCCCACCACCTCCTTCAGGAGCTGCATGCGGACCACGGCCTTGCGGCTGAACACAGACTTCACACTGGACACGGCTGCAGCCGGACTCTCATCTGACCAGAGGAAAACACACTCACACACTTTAGTCCACATCTGCTCTCAGAAAATAATCATACTCATCCCTACATTTAAGATCTGTGTATTTGAATTGCATATAAAATGTTCCTCCATTTGAATTTTTTTTTCAGTTTTACAAACTAATAAACGTAATGTGATTTAATCATGCATTAATGAAACAATTTCAGTAAATACAATTTGTTTCAGTCTCATACATTTGAACTATTTGAATATTACTTATTCCATATTTTTATCAATTCAAATTACATCCAAAATAAATGTTTTTGTTTAAATTATATATGTGTACTGTTTATATTTATTATGTATATATAAATACACACACATACAGTATATATTATGAAAATATTTATGTTTATACATTTATATATATTTATATTCTTATGTTTTATATTATATATTTAATATATAAGCATAACATATGTGACCTAAGGGTCTTAGGGTCATAGGACAATATTTGTCTGAGATACAACTATTAGAAAATCTGGAATCTGAGGGAGCAAAAAAATCTAAATATTGAGAAAATCTCCTTTAAAGTTGTTCAAATGAAGTTCTTAGCAATGCATATTACTAATCAAAAATTAAGTTATTATATATAATTACGGTAGGAAATTTACAAAATATCTTCATGGAACATGATCTATCATATATACACAGTACACACACATAGCATGTAAACAAAACGTTTATTTTGGATGTGATGAATGGTTTGACAGCATTAGTTTGAATCCATTGGGTGAAGAGTGTGTGTGTGTGTGTGTGTGTGTGTGTGTGTGTGTGTGTGTGTGTGTGTGTGCGTGTGCGTGTGTGTGTGTGTGTGTGTGTGTGTGTGCGTGTGTGTGTGTGTGTGTGTGTATCTGTGTCTGTGTGTGTGTGTGTGTGTGTGTGTGTGTGTGTGTGTGTGTGCGTGTGTGTGTGTATCTGTGTCTGTGTGTGTGTGTGTGTGTGAGCTGCAGACTCTGACCGACAGGTGTGAGGTTGATGATGTATCCGTCTCCCAGGTAAAGAGCCCAGTGCTGATAGGCTGGTCTGAAGATCTCGATCAGGTCTCCAGGCCGAGGCTCCTCGTTACACAGAGAATGATCAGCTTCACTCGAGGCCATCTGAAGCACACACAAAAATCATATTTGTTTATCAATAACACACCTACGTTTGATCACTGATGTTTTCCATTTGATAGATTGCAGGCTTAACATTTTTTCTCAGAAGCTTCATTAATCCTCAGATTAAACTATACTCTAATAACTGCGTGATCTTTCTCCTTTAAGTCTCCGCCAATATTCATCTTTCATCGTGTCAGTTTAATAGGTCTCACTCATGAGAAATAATATTAATAATCAGCAATAATGTTTCTGTTGTGTAGGATATAAATGAGTTTCAGTTTATTCATTATTTAGTCTAATTTATTATTATTTTTATTAAGAGGTCACATATTCACATGAATTAATCTTTTTTTTTAAATATTTTATTTAGCATTTTTCTAACGTGTATGTGGTCCTAACACCCCAGTATAAAAATTCATCTAAATATATATTATATATATACTATATAAATATATATAAAACATTTCATAATTTAGGTTCTTTTTTTCTGAAAAAATGTTACAAACTTATAAGAGAGTTTTTGTTTAAAACAAGAAGAAATATGTGCAAACTGGGTCAGAAAAATCTCAATTCAAAGGAAGAACGGACCCCATATGACCAATATTCCTGTTTTAATCCTAAACTAACTTAATTTTGATGCTTTTTCAGTCATTTTGTGCCTTCAGTAAATGAATCTTGATTTAAGGATGTTTAGAAGATGCTCATCTTTACAGAGAAGGATATTGTTCTTCTCTGGCATCATTTCTACGATCTGCTCATTCACACACATTTCTAAATAAATGATAAACATCATAAGTGCTTGTTTACTCACATTAACAGTTCTTCTATGTTGATTATCCATCATCCCACAGCAGAATTCTGCACATTCTGATGGAAAAATACAAAGCTTTAATCATCCTTCATTTAAATACATTAGACCAATAATTCACCCAGAAATGAGAATTCTGTCATCATTTTTTAAACCTGTATGAGTCTCTTTCTTTTGTTGAACACAAAAGAAGATGTGTGTGTGTGTGTGTTCAACAGAAGAAAGAGACCCAAACAGGTTTAAAAAATAATGACAAAATTCTCATTTCTGGGTGAACTGTTCTTTAAATTTGCTCAACTGATGAATCATCAGACATTCATACAACCCTGAAATCAATAAAAGATGACATTATGTTTGGTGTTTCTGAGCGTGTGTAGTGAGCTGTGATGGAAAACAGCCAGAGAACGCTGGAGGAACACAACACAATGAAAACACACACACACACACAATTCACAGCCTCTTACAATAGCGTGTCAATAATAGAGAAACAAGCAGAAACACGTGTGCAATGAAACGTGTTTATCACAGAAACACACTTCACATTTGTATAAACTGCACTTTTACTAAGAGCTTCATATCAAAATAAACAATTTTTAAGTTTTTTAAACAATAAAAAACAACAAAAACAGATAAAAATGACAAAAACACTTTAAAAAAATGACTTAAACTTTAACTAAAACATTTCAGAATTCATTTTCAGCTCAAATGTACTCAGAAGGTTTATTATAGTCAACTAAAACCTTAAAAATATCATTTTAATTACTTAAATAAATAAATAATAAATAAGTTTATTACATAAAATAAACATAAAATAAAATAAAACTTTTTTTTTTTCAATATTACCAATGCAATGTTTCTTGTTTTTATTTAGCTTAAGTTGATGACTAAAACTGAAATAAAAAAATAATAATAAACTATATACACTGAAAAAAATGATTCATTGAGTTCACTAATTTTTTAAGGTAAGTGGTTGCAATCAATTTATTTTAGCTACATTTAAATAAACAAATTTAGTTGACTAACTTTCAACATTTTTTTTTTTTAATAAAATTTTGTATAAATTGATTGTAACCACTTACCTTAAAAAAATTGAGTATCATTTTTTCCAGTGTAGACATTAATTTTTTTTTAAAACACTCAACAAAATGACTAAAAGTTTAACTAAAATAAACATGAGAGCAGAAAATATAAAAAACTACATTAGTATGTGAAAGAGACTGCTTTCTCTGCTTTACTCACGAACTGAAGTCAGATCTCGAGTCAGTTATCTAAAACAGTCAGCAACGACATCACGTCTATATTAAATAAAGCAGTCTCACTTATTAGCAGATTTCATCATCAGCTGAATGGCTTCAAGCCTCCATCGGATGTGTTCTGACTGAGAGAAAGCACTGATCTGACCTCACTGCTGCTGCGGTCACTCACCGGTCAAACGCCACACAACACAGAACAATCACCGTCAGTCCCATCCATCAGCTCAACGCCACGCAGACAAACACTCTTCAGATTAGAATAACACGCAATAATGTTTCTGTTGTGTGGGGTATAAACGAGTTTATCAGTTTATTTAGTATCATTTATTAGTTTTTATTAAGAGGTAGAGGTCACATCACATTTTCACATCAATTTCTCCATTATGTTTGATTTAGGATTTTTCTACCTTTACAATGAACGTGTATGTGGTCCGTGTGGGTCCTAACAGCCCGTATAAAAATAAATCTTCAATATGTGTCCCTGCAGCACAGGTATATCTGTAGCAATAGACAACAATACATTGTATGAATCAAAAATTATACATTTCTCTTTTATGACAAAAATCATTAGGATATTAAGATCATGTTCCATGAAGATATTTAGTAAATTTTCTACCGTAAATATATCAAAACTTAATTATTGATTAGTAATATGCATTGCTAAGAACTTCATTTGAACAACTTTAAAGGAGATTTTCTCAATATTTAGATTTTTTTGCTCCCTCAGATTCCAGACTTAATTGATTTTAAACACATATATTGATTTTATTCCACAATATATATAAAATATTGCATAACTTAATAATAAATAAAAAATCCTGTCTAAATAAAGGCAAAAAATGCCAAAAATAAGTCTTCAATATATTAATTTTTATTTCTCAATATAATATAATGATAACAACAAAATATTAATTCACATGAATTTCTTTTAAAAATCTTTTATTTAGGATTGTTCTTCATTTACAACGAACTTCACAAATGAAAGAGTAAAAAATCTCTGAAAAAACATATAGATATCACGACCAAAGCAAAGCGTAATATTCAAAATATTTATGAGAAAATATTCTACAGAAAATCATCCTCTTCCAAATCATTTTGTGAGTTAGATTCAAATAATAAAGGTTTAATTTGCATGATAACAAGGAATATGTGTAAATCTCTTCTTTAGATGAATATGAATTTGTTTGCAGAAACACGTTAGAAATGAAGCCTCTCCAGAGCTTCTGAACATTCATGAAACAGCCAGAAATCAGATCCATATATATCTCAGAGAGTGTGTGTTTCTTCTGATGGATCAGGATTTAGCTTGTACGACAAAATAATACATAAAAACAACAAAACAAACTAGAAATGAAAACAAAACAAATACATAATAAAAAAAACTATCAAAAGACTATATTATTTGATATAATCTTGTTTCTTTTACAAATGTAATAAAATCATGATATATCTTATTAGCTGCTTTCCCTAATAAACCTGATAAAGTGACTGAATAAGGTGACGTCTCTCGCTGTTATTACTCGCTCTCGCGAGACTAGCCAATCTCTCCAGTCTCTCCGTACGCCATTCTCGCGAGAGTCGGGGATTGTTTCGATGCATGAGGGCGAGTCCCCTCATTCTCGCGAGACTCCGCGCTGTGTTCATTGCGCCAGCCCGTGATTCTCGCGAGACTGCGAGCGGAAGATGGCAGATGGCTCTTCCTCGTAGGGTGTGTGTGTCGTTTGTTTACCGTTCGGTGCTTCGCTCCGGTGCGTGTTTCATTCCCGTCCGTCTCCGTTGAGTCACCGGACAGTGTTCATGTTGTGCGGGCTGCTGTTTTCCACCGTTCATCTGTGTAAATATGACGGGAGAGAAGATCCGCTCGGTGCGCAAAGAGCGCAAGGCGGGTTTGGATCTGCTGGAACCGGACGAGGAGCCGGCGGCCACCGGGCCGATCAAAGCCAACCGGGGCAGCAAGATCCTCAGCGGCGGAAACCACAAGATCCTCCGCTCCAGCTCGCAGCAGAACCAGAACCACGGCGACACTGACGGCGCGTACCCCGTGCATGAGTGCGTGTTCAGGGGCGACGTGCGGAGGCTGTCATCGCTCATCCGGACGCAGAACATCGCGCAGAAAGACGTGCACGGTGAGACGGCGATCTGTGATCATTCCGAGCTGATCTAGAGCCGCAATGACCCCGAAACACGCTGATCGAGTGTCCTGGTGATCTAGAACCGTTGTTATTCGGAGTATACACGGAGATTGGGAATCATAACAATCCACAACCATAGTGATCTAGAAATAGGTTATTTTCAGAATCATACTATCTGGATTCATGCTGAGTTAGTACCACAATAACTCAAAAATATGGTGATCTAGAACCGTAATAATCCAGAAACATGTTGATTTAGAGCCTTAATGATTCAATGACATGGTGTAATCCAGAATCGTGTAGATTTAGAACTATTATTGTTCAGAGCCATAATTATTATTATAATTAAGACACCATAATGATACAAAAACTTGTAATTGAGAACCAAAATAATCTAAAATCATGCTGATCTACAACCTTAATGACTCAAAAACATGGTGATTGTCCTAATAAACCACAAGCATGATGATCTAGAACCGTTATTATTCAGATTATAGATGGTGATTGAGAATCATAATAATCCAGAATCATGTTGATTTTGAGCTATTATCTTTCAGAATTTTAATAATACAGAAATGTGTTGATTTAGAGCCTTAATGACTCAAAAACATGGTGACTGTGAATCATAATAGTCCAAAGCTATGATGATCTAGAACTATTATTCAGAGCTGTAATTATTATAACTTAGAACCATAATGATATAAAACATTGTAATTGAGAACCATGAAAATCTACAACCTTAATAACTCATAAATAGTGTGATTGGGAATCATAGTAATCTAGAGTATTCTGATCTAGAACCTAAATGTGATCATCAAGAACCATAACAATCCAGAATCACACTGAACTAGAACTGTTATTATTCAGATACATATTAATCCGGAGTCATGCTGAATAGAGCCTTAATGACTCAAAAACATGGTGATGATCCAGAATCATGGTGATCTAGAACTGTTGTTATTGTTCAGAGCCATGCTTATGTTTGGAGCCATAATGACTCAAAAATGTGTTGATCAAAAATCATAATAATGCACAACCACAGTGATCTAGACCTATTATTATTCTGACTCTTAGTTATACAGACTATATAGACATGTTTATCTAGAACCATAATGCCTCAAAAATATGGTCACCAAGAATCTTAATAATCCAGAATCACGATGATCTAGAACTGTTATTATTCAGATTCATAATAATTCAAAACATGGTAATCAAGAATAGTGATCCAGAGTTGTGCTGATCTAGAACTGGTGATCTAGAACTGTTGTTGTTACTCAGAGCCATAATGCCTAAAAAATATGGTGATAGAGAATCATAACAATTCACAGCCAAAGTGATCTAGAACTGTTATTATTATTCAGAGTATAATGCAGAAACATGCTTATCTAGAACCAAATATGGTGACAGATAATCTTTATAATTCAGAATCATGAGGAGGATCTAGAAATGTTTTATTCAGATTCATAATTCAGATTATGAACCACAGTAATCCAGAATCGTGATGATCTAGAGCCTCGATGACTCAGAAGCATGGTCGAGAGCCATAATAATTATGACAGTAATGGAAAAGTAGTTTGCTTGGATCTTGTAATTCTGCATGTTTAGCCTGTGACGGACAACATTCATTTCAGGCTTGATCTGTATGATGGATTATGAATCAGTCATGATTAATGTGATTCTCCTGAGCCAGTTCGTGCGTTCGCTTGATAACCTGTGTTACCTGTTTTCATTCTCAGATAATAGCTAACTGCTTCTCTGCACATGCATGACAGAAGTCTTATAATTGTGATTAACAAAACTCAAATTAAAATGAATAAAAGCTATACAGACGTATTAAAAAATACAAATGACAAAAACACAAAGCAAAAACTTCAAATTTAAATTCTAAATATAAATGTTATATGACCTAATCTAAATATATAACATGAATTCCAAGTATAATA
Organism: Barbus barbus; assembly: GCF_936440315.1. Lineage (NCBI taxonomy): Eukaryota > Metazoa > Chordata > Actinopteri > Cypriniformes > Cyprinidae > Barbus > Barbus barbus. The sequence continues at coordinate 833,867 of NC_136715.1, forward strand.
GTATCTCCGTGACACTAAATAAATAGAGAAGCTGCTGAAGTTTCTGCTGAATGATTGCTCAGTTTGGGTTTGTCCCGGTTGTAAATGACTCCAGAAGTATTGTCTGTCTTACAGGAAACACCCCCCTTCATCTGGCTGTTATGATGGGTCATAAAGGTGAGTTGCATGTTTCTGATACGTCTGAAAGCTTGATTGGGTTTTCCCAGCATGATGCATCTGACACAACACATCATAAAACATCATTAATGAACTTGCACAGGTCTCAATCGGAGACTCTCATGAAAACATGAAATAAAAAGTATATTTTGCATGGGAAAAAGCATATTTTAGGACTATTAGGTTTTTAGTTGAATGTTTTTCATGATTTTTCACATGTGTTTTCGATGCAAAAACCCTCACGTTCATTACAGTAACACATCCAGATGTTATTTTTTTGACCACTAAATAAAAAAAAAAAATTCATTGTCATTACTGTGATTCAATAATTCTTTACTATATTACAATACAACATATAGGCAAGGCAAGTTTATTTATATAGCACATTTAATACACAGTCGTAATTCAGAGTGCTTTACATAAAATGAAGTGAGATAGTCATAAAAATAATAATCACAATAATAATAATACGAGTATTTGTTTTTTGCGTATTTAAATCAGCATAATTAAAGGTAAGTCATCAAATTCTACACAGAATTATATATGACACACACACAAATATATATATATATATATATATATATAGAGAGAGAGAGAGAGAGAGAAAAAAGTGAGAAATTGTTGTAAAAATGGGTGGTAAAATAATACAATTAATAATAATAAAATGAAGATAATGTCACAATGCAAAAATAGCAATGCTCCTAGACTTAATTTGCTTCATGCTAAATATTTTGACATTTAAAAATATTTTCATGCACATTCTGTAATTCATAACCCTCTTATTCTCATTACAGTAACGTGTCCAGGTGTTGTTGTTTTTAAATAACTATTATAATATTTTATTCTCGTTGTCATTCTCATTATTGTAATACAGCAGTAATAATATATACTGTCATACAATTAATTTTTATTATTTAAATCAGCATAAATTAAATGCACTACCCTGATATATAAATAGTGACATACATGTACATGATAACATAAATGTTTTTTCCTGCATGAGGAATTGTTGTAATAATAATTTGATTGGTAAATTATTATTTGTTGTGAAAATAATATCATATTGAAAAATGGCTTCTTTTTCTTCATGCGAAATCTTAGTTGTTTCTGTGGAAAGACTGTGTTTTTGATTTTATGAGATCGACCCCGAACCGTTTAGTGTAGAGTAGATTTTGATCACTGTTGAACATGATTATCATCAGAAGTGTTTTATCAGTGCTGTTTATTGGTATTCATGATTTTATACAGTTAGTGACATACGGCTTGAAAGATCCCGCTGAATTTGACTGTATTTAATGTACTTCATGTTTTGATGTTCTCTTTAGTAATGCCGAATGCATTTGTCTGTGAATGCGGGCCGTGGTGAAATATTCATGCACGGCTCCCCTGTGAGCGCACGACTACACTCTAATTTCATTAATACACTACACGCTTATTAATAATTTAAACGGGATTTCTCAGCGGCGCACCAGGAATGGAAGACCTCACTGGCTGATTTAGTGAAGACCGTTGCTGGAACTCTGCCTCATTGTTCAGAGTACACACACACACACACTCACTCTCAGTCTCACTCTCACTCTCACACACACACTCACTCTCTCTCACACACACACACACACACACACACACTCACTCTCTCTCACATACAAACACACACACACACACACACACACACACACACTCACTCACTCTCTCACACACACACACACACACACACACACACACTCACTCTCTCTCACACACACACACACACACACACTCACTCACTCTCACACACACACACACACACACTCACTCTCACACACACACACTCACTCACTCACTCTCACACACACACACACACACTCACTCTCACACACACACACACACACACACACACTCACTCTCACACACACACACACACACACACACACTCTCACTCTCACACACACACACACACACACACACTCACTCTCTCGCACACGCTAGGATGCGCGGTATACCGGTACTGGAACAGGTACAGGTCAAAACATATTCTAGTGTTTGGAGAATGAATTAAAATGGATTAAGTTGTATTTTCAAACTTTGATAGAAGTGTTGCTAGAAGACCACATTTATATTTAGAGAACATATTTACATATTCCATTCAATGTTTTCATAAAATTTTCTTTATCCGATCTTAAAATATCTTAAGACTTCGTTTTACCTTCATAAACCTGCAGAAACCCTAAAAACAGACACAGCAGAAGATCTAAATTCACATTTATAGAGCAGATGCTTTTATTCAGAACATAAGTGTTTCTTGGTAGTCGTGATTTCAGTCTTGATTATTTACTCAGTTGAATCTGTATATAGAGCAGTACAGCAAACGAGCTCTTCATTGACTGAATCTCAAATAAAAGCCTCTGTGCTGTACTGAGTGTTTCTAGCGGAGAGAAGGACATTGTTAAGCTCTAACAGAGCGGCGCAGAAGGTCACCAAACACTTGGCAGCGACTCAAACCTGCTGCTGTCGCTGTGTTTCTCTGCTGAAGCGGAGACTGAACACATCACAACAACTGCTGCTGATCACAGTCACATGATAATAGTGCTTTCTGCAACCAAAGCACTGCGAATGCAAGCTTGTTTCCCATCAAAAATAACTAAAGGTAATTGCAACTTGTCTCACAATTCTGACTTTTTTTCCTCAGAATTGCAAACGATACACCTGTAATTTTGAGTTTTAATCTCGCAATTAGTGCTGTCAAATGATTAATCGTGCTTAATTGCATGTGTGTGTGTGTATATTTGTTATTTATATATAATATAAATTATATGAATATAAATATATACATGTGTGTATTTTTACACAATTTAAAAATATATATATATATATACACAGCACAAACACACATTATGTAAACAAAAACGTTTATTTTGGATGCGATTAATCACGATTAATCGTTTGACAGCACTACTCACAATTCCAATTTTTTTCTTAGAATTTTGTCTTTACATTTTGCAATTTTGTTTTCAACATGGAATAGAATGTTGCAACTTTTTATCTCAAAAGTCTCTGACTCTTTTTGTGCGATGGCAACAATGTCAGAATTTAGACTTTCCGTCTCGCAATTCTGGCTTTTTCTTGGAATTCTGACTTTACGTCTCACATTGTTTCCAGCACAGAATAAAAAATAGTAAAGGTAATTGCTACATTAATTGTAATTTTATTTTGACTACATTTTGCAATTGTTGTTTTCGCCATGGAATAATTTTTTTTTAAAAAGGTAACTACAAATTTTTATCTCACAATTGTCTTTTTGCAATTGTGACGTTATATCTAACAACTTAGATTTTTCTTCTCGCAACCCCCCCCCCCCCCCACTGGAATTCTGATATAGCATGTTAAAAATGTAAAAATGGTAGTTGCGACTTTTTATGTCAATTCTGACTTTATATTTGGCAGCTTAGATTTTTGCGGGGGACAAAACATCTGAATTGTCACATAAAAAGCAATAACACTTTCTTTCAATAAATATTTTTTATTCCTTAGCTGAAATAAGCTTCCGTAGCATACTGTATCCCACAATGCAGTGCATTAGACTTGACCTTTTATTTCCAGATGAACCAGAAGTGATATTTACATTAACAGTTATGCATTTATATTGATACATGCTTTTATCTAAAGCAACTTACAGTGACTTGAAACTATACAAGGTTATATATACAAGTTAGGTTAATTTCAGTTAAATAATTAGATGAAATGCTAAGTAATGCAGTAAACATGCAGTTCTATAGTGAAGTGTTTTACTGCGTTCTCTTTCAGGTGTTGTTTTCAGAAGTCAGCAGTATATAGTGTGTAGTGTGCTAGTATTTCATCTTTACTGGCTCTAGACGTCCCGTGAAGAGCTCGGAGGAGGCTCTTTCTTCTGAACGCTGAAATTAAAGGCGTTCCTTTGTGGCCGCAGCAGAAGAGGGATGTTAAATTAAGCTGCTGCACCTCCTTTTATGTTTAAATCGGGATCCGGGCATCATTTCAGTGGCATGCTTCCCTTTCTGGAGCTCGTGCACTGGGGGAAAGGGTTCTGCTGGGTCTTAAAGCATCTGTAATGCATGATCAAACAGCAAAATAAGGGTCATTTATTTTATTTATTCTAGTGATTATCTTCAATTTGATTTCACAGATACTATTTAAACTAAACTGAGCTAGACAATGACATCTCTGAACTCAATAATGAAATGCCTTTAACTGAAAATTGAGTGTTTAATCTTATTATTATTCATTACTGACTCTCTATCCTCCAGTTTGATACTGTTAAGTGCTTTGACACAGTCTGTATTGTTAAAAGCGCTGTATAAATAAAGATGACTTGACTTGAAAAGAAAGATGCATAGAGCAGTATTTGACAGAAGTGTGTAGTTTGGAGCCAGTAGATGTAGTTGGTGTTTGTGAAGCGTGTTTGATTGATCAGAGTCTCTGGGATGTGAGTGAAAGCAATGATCTGCTCTTCTCTCCTCCTCAGAATGTGCCCATCTCCTGCTGGCCCATAATGCACCAGTGAAGGTGAAAAACGCTCAGGGATGGAGTCCGCTCGCCGAGGCCATCAGCTACGGAGACCGACAGATGAGTACGCCATTCATATACTGTTATACTTTTTGTTCATATTTTAAATTAGATTTTATTTTTACATTTTGTTTCCATTTTAATTTAAAATTTTGTTGTGTTTGTCATTTTTATTTATAAATTTGTTTTTTATGAAGTTTCAGTTTGTTTTAGTGCTTAAAAGAAAATGAGAAATACTGCCTTGGGAACTTGCATGAATGAATGAATGAATAAATAAATAAATATTATGACTTGTCAGGAAATATTTATTTTATTAAATAAATAAATGTCATTTTAGTACTCCAATTTAAAAATAATCTAAAAATGATAATTATTTCCTTAGCTAGCTGAAATAAAATGTTAATTTTTTTATTTAATTTTAATTTTAATTTTTGTATGTACGTGTATATATATATATATATATATATATATATATTTCAGTTAATGTTTATTTTATTTCTAATGATGATAATCATTTTTATGGTTTATTTAGTTTATTTTGGTACATAAGCTACTGTAAAGCTGCTTTGACACAGTCTGTATTGTTAAAAGTGCTACATAAAGGTGACTTGATTTGACTAAACTAAACAGAAATATTGTTTTGGGAACTTAAAATAAAATAAGTGTGGTTTTAGTTCATATTAGTACCTCACTAAACAAAAATGAGAATAATTTCCTTAGCTAGCTGATATAAACTTTGATATAAGTTTTAAATAAGTTTTATTATTTTTCATTTGAATTTTAATGTGCGTGAGTGAGTGAGTGTGTGTGTGTGTGTGTGTGTGTGTGTAAATGTGTGTGTGTGAGTGAGTGAGTGTGTGTGTGTGTGTGTGTGTGTGTGAGAGTGTGTGTGTGTGAGTGAGTGAGTGTGTATATATGTGTGTGTGTGTGTGTGTGTGTGAGTGAGTGTGTGTGAGTGAGTGAGTGTGTATATATGTGTGTGTGTGTGTGAGTGTGAGTGTGTGTGTGTGTGTGTGTGTGTGTAAATATGTGTGTGTGTGTGAGTGTGTGTGTGAGTGTGTGTGTGTGTGTGTGTGTGTGTGTGTGATAAGGTCATGTGAGCTCTGCTCTGATCTCCTCCATTAAGGACAGCATGAGTCCAGATGAAATGTGTGTCTTTTGTTGTGGTGAGTTAGATTAAATCCAGATTAAATCTCACTCTGGATTACGTTACACCATCAGCGCTAATTCACTGAAAATCCTGCGAGCATTAATGTGTGTTTACCAGCTCCTAACGATGCTCAGTCTGTGTTAATGAAGAGCTCGTTCAGCTAACGATCACAGGTGGGTCAGAGCGCACTCTTTACTCGGGAATCATTTGCATTGGACTAAATATCTGCTAGAAATGCAAAAGAGAAGAAACATCAGCCTGAGTCTGTGGTTCACATGAAGAAAACTCCACATACTGACAGCTCACAGAAACACTGACAGGAGTGACATCTGTCTCATTTATTCACAAATTACATCTTATTTTTAACCCCCCCACCCAAACAATTCCAGTTTTAATTTTTTGTGGATTGTGTTGTAATGGTTTAACAATATTTAATAAACAAAAAGATGTCTTATCATGTGAATAAAACTTTAACAGTTTAATAATTTGTTAGCATGTTAACAATAGTGGCCTATATTTATTATTTATTAGAAACTCTGCATTTACATGTTTCCTGGATTCAGTTTTAATTGTCTAAGTACATTTAAAAGGATGTTTAAACAATCAAATTCATAAAACTTTAACAATTTAATAAATTGTTTACATTTTCACAATAATAGTGCCTATATAATTCTGTTCTTTCCATTTACATTTTTGTGTATAATTCTGTTTCATGATTTAATACAGATTTATTATAAACAGAGGTAATCAAATAAATCCATACAACTTTAACAATTTAACTCATCTTTTACAATTTCTTTTTTTTTTGCTGCACAAAAAAGGATTAGTGTTTAAATTAAACATGGGTGAAATTCTGTGTGATATTCCCTAAAAATAATGTTTTAAACTGTATTATGATTATTACTTTAAGAAGTACATTCTGCTGTACAACAGTAATATATTTCAGTCATCATTTCTTCAAGTTAAGCCAAACGTTTATTTTGGCGAGCGTAGAGAGTTTGTGCATCCGATGACTGTTTTCTCATGAAATGGTGAAATCCCATTTCTGTGACTGGATTCTGTGCTTCTGTCTAATATAGAGTCGAACAGTCCATTAGAATCACATTTGTTTGTTGCTTTATTACGTACTTGTGTTCATATTTCCTCTTCACATTCTCATTCTCGTCTGACTCTCTGATCTTCATCATTCTCCTCGTGTTGTGTTTCAGAAGCGGCCAACTGCTGATTAACTGTTATTGACTCGCCAAAGCCAGCTTTTATTGCATCGCATGCGACGCTGCCTCAGATGCAAGGTTTTTTTTTAGAAGGCGTCATAGTTTTGGTGGCTTGAGTTATTAATTTCTCAGTGAAGATGATGATGAATCAGTGATGGTGGGTGGAGGTGATGATGATGATTACACCTACACCTACAGGACACACAGCACATGAATCACTCTTTTAATTTGATCTCTCCATCACTCCTATCAGCCGAGAGCACCGAGATGTTCAGAAGTGGGTCGTGACCTTTGACTGATGACATCAGAGGTCATCTTAGATGTTGGTCGACTAGTTAAAACTAGACTAGTTCACCCAAAACTGATCATTCTGTCTTATTTACTCACCCTCATGTTGTTCCAAACCTGTATGACTTGACTTTCGTCTGTGAGCCACACAAGTAGATATTTTGAGAAATGTGTCTAGTTTGTGGTTTAAACAGTGAAAGTCAATGGGGTTCCAGTGTTCTTCAAAATATCTTGAAGAAAGAAAGCCATACATGTTTGGAACCACGTGAGTAAGAGTAAATGAGAGGTTGTTTTCTCTGTGTTGAGCTGGTTATCTCTTCACTCACCTGTACTAGTTAGTTTAACTGAGGATGTAACACCGGTTTCTGGACGCGCAGCAGATGAACGTCGCTCTTCTCGTCTGGTTCATCTGAGCTCCTCTGGCAGGGAAACTGGTTCCCGAAGCCAATCGGAGACTGAGATTAGAGCCGAAGCGGAGCACTCCGTCTGTCTGCTCTGAGTTTAGTGATGGAGGTGTGCTCGTGTGACACTCTGTGCATCATGGGAGTTTTAATGGCTTTGAATCAGAATCGACTGTTTTCTGTCGTCAATTCTCAAGAGATTCAGACGTGACGGAGATGGACAGAGAATGAAAAACAAACAGTCATTTCAGTTACTGTGCAAATCAGTGCAGCTGATTTAGGTGGCATGATCAGAATGTCTCTAATTAAAACACAAAGAAGGCCTGTACTCTAAGAAAGATGTTTATTAAGGTTGTAACGGGATAAAACATGTACTAGTGACAGTCTGTCCTTAAACTGCATTAAATTTAGAAGAGTTTGAGAGAAATGCTGAATACTGTCTGCTTGTGTATTTGATCAACCCTAGAGTAATCAATGCATCTGATTTCATTTGGTGCTGTTTCAATACGTTTCAAACCATTTCAGTACTTTTGATGATATTTCAGTACTTTTCATACTATTTCAATATTTTGATACTATTTCAATACTTTTGACATTTCAGTACTTTTGATATTATTTCAGTACTTGATACTGTTTCATTACGTTTGATACTATTTCAGTGCAGTTGATACAATTTTATTACTTTTGATACTGTTTCAATATTTTTAATACTATTTCAATACTTTTAATTTCTTTTGATAGTATTTCAGTACTTTTTCCCAGTTTCCTCCCGTGCAAGTGTTTCATTGAGTGACATCACAAGCTCAATCAATCACAGCACTTTATCTTGGGGTTTGGATGTCGTCATTCATTAGGCGCACAGCAGCACAGAGGCGCTCGTCAGGAAAGCCCTCGTTAGAGAGCTGCTCATTAACACACAGCTCTCATTAGTGTGTGATTCCCGCTGCACTGACGGTGATGCTGCTGTATTCAGTTGTGTTGTGTGTGTTTCTCAGACGGCTCACAGGTCTGCTGTGAGTGTTTTGATGACATCATTTCCATTTTAAACTCTGGTAACTAATAGAAACACACTTTGTCTTGCCAGGCTGATCGTCGTTTCGTTTTTTTTTTTTAACATCAAGGCATGTAATTAATAAAACTAACGCTATACGTTGCTGTTGTTTGCTAGCTACCATTATAGCGAGAGAACGCGGGTCACGTATTGATGACGTAAAACTCCGGACAAGTCTTCTTGAGTACGTCCGTTTTTATCGCGTCTTGACTGTCGGACAGTCTGACATTAAGACAACTGAGTGAAGTGACATTCAGCCAAGTATGGTGACCCATACTCGGAATTCGTGCTCTGCATTTAACCCATCCAACGTGCACACACACACACACACACACACCGTGAACACACACACACACACACACAGCAGTGAACACACACACACACACAGCAGTGAACACACACACACACACACACACACACCAGTGAACACACACACACACACAGCAGTGAACACACACACACACACAGCAGTGAACACACACACACCGTGAACACACACCCGGAGCAGTGGGCATTTATGCTGCGGCGCCCGGGGAGCAGTTGGGGGTTCGGTGTCTTGCTCAAGGGCACCTCAGTCGTGGTATTGAGGGTGGAGAGAGCGCTGGACATTCACTCCCCCCACCTACAATCCCTGCCGGCCCGAGACTCAAACCCACAACCTTTGGATCACGAGTCCGACTCTCTAACCATTAGGCCACGACTTCCCCCTGTCGTGATCCTGAGATCACTGAGATCCTACAGTCTGACATGGGGAACATGTTCGTACAGTGTGACAAGCAACAATCGCAAAAGACTATTAAAAATCGCACAGTGTGAGCCCGGCTTAACTTTCTCAGTTTGTCGCACGAGCACATCATTTGGTTGCAATTTGTTTTTTGTTTTTGAACATTTGATTAATCAATGCATGCTGATGAACTTTTATCATAGTTTATAGTTATATGGTAATGAAAGTGTTCAACATTCAACTCGTTCTTTTTCATCTGTATTATTTGTGATTTATATTTTGTGATCAGGAATTCCTTTTTTCGTGCGCTTTCACTTTCAAATTTGCGATCTTGGTGTCACATTTTACAAGAAAAGATCATTGTCTGTTTTGCTTATATCTATACACCTTTCACGTTTTAAGACTAAAACAAAAGATGGATTCATTGTTATTCTTAATTAAAAAGCACAACAACAATAAAACAGTACGTTGACAATGACAAACTAGCTTACATAACATTTATTAACAAGGTTTATAAGCTGTTTAATAGGCTAAAGAGTGAAGAATAATTCACTGGATAATCTTAATTCACGGAATAATATTCTCTGGAATATTGGAATATAACAAGCATTGTATTTTATTGCATTTCTCAGCTGGCATGCTCTAAATTATGCTGCTGACAGCGCGGTTTATCTATGCCTTTACACAGAACTACAGGCTACTCAAACTGCCATCGATTGCGGAGATAATAAATAATTAATTTCCATAGAGTTGTGTTAATTTAGATGTTTATAAACGAAATAATGGTTATATAGTAAGTGTTAATACAATTTAGGGTGCTTCAAAAAACTGAATCTTGTTAAAAGTTACATGCGGTGTCCGAGCTGAGCATTTCTTGAGCATCAACCGCTGAGTGAACTGCAATATGAAGCGGCTTCACGAGACTAATGATGAGCATATAGACAACAGAGAGAGAATTACATTCAATGCTTTTAAACATGCTCTAATTCATGGCTGTGTTATTTCAGGCAAAGTTATATCTTTATAGGGACAGGGCTTGACAGAGTATCTTATTTATCATATTTCTTAGAGCCAAGTTGCATAAACTATATATCAGGCATTTATGTAATACATCTAATTTGTGCATTAATGACTGTAATATTAAATAGTTTACTAACTACAGCATATCGGTAATTTATCGGTATTACGAAACCGATATCCGATTATGCAAAAATGCTTAAATATCGGGAAAATATCAGTAAATCGATATATCGGTCGATCTCTATTTTTAACTCAAATCCGAGTCCATAATCCATAATTAATGCTTCCGCCGGTGAAAAAGTCACATATCTGTTTAGAGCTGTTTTGTCTTGTAAACGCTGCTTGATCTGTGCAGATTTCTCTCCTGATTCAGACCAGAACACTTTTTCACTGGAGGAAGCGTTATTATGGATTATAGACTCAGATTTTAGTTAAAAACATCTTAATGCTGGATTTGTTTCGTCTTCTCCAGATGTTAACTGATGGACTGGAGTGGTGTGGATTATTTTGACGGCACCCATTCATATAAAGCTGTTTTGAAACCCTATTTTCAGTTGATGGATGAAATGGGAAGTTAATGGTTGATGTGTTGTGTTTCAGTCACGGCTCTGCTGAGAAAGCTGAAGCAGCAGTCACGAGAGAGTGTGGAGGACAAGAGACCGCGTCTGCTCAAAGCACTGAAAGAGGTAAAGCAGCAGGCCACACACACACACACACACACTCTCAGAGTCCCCGTGTGTTAATTAGCATCGGCACTGAGACTGAGGCATCTGGGAATGATCTGCAGACAGGAAATGACCTACAGGAAAGAAGATGCTCAATGTCACCTCGCTTCAGATTCACACGAGCACTCCATAACAAACAGTGTTTTTAATGTTTTTTTTAAACAATGTTAAGTTATTATCTTACTGATGGGATGTCTTGCCTTTAATAATATCAGGCAATGGTTTTATTCACAATTTCTTTTTAAAAATGGGGAAAATGTAGGTTTTCTTACAAATATCAAGCTGAAAGAGCTTTTATAATCACTGTTTTATATGTACTATTTGTAAGAAAGAAATTGAATATAGTTTTCTCAATTTATTAAATTTTATTTATATTTATAATTTTTTTTATATTTATTAAAATAAAATTTTCAAGTTTTATTTTAATTTCTACTAATAGTATTTGCTGGTAATATGGCAGTTAATAAAAAAATATATTAATTAAATGCATTTAAAATTAGGATTTAAAAAAAAATCAAATGTCAAGCTGAAAGAGCTTTTATAATTACTATATTTTTATATTGTTTTAAGAAAGATATTGTTAAATGATTGTATATAATTGTCTTAATTTATCGAAGTGTTATTATTGAAATGATTATTTTAATTTCAGCTGATAGCTGTAGCTAATATGGCAATTAATAAATAAATAAGAAAAAAATGCATTTAAAAAACAGGAAAGTGTTTATAATTTCTATCAAATATTAAGCTGAAAGAGCTTTTATATTTGCTACATTTTGTAAATATACTGTTGTAAGAAAGTAATTGTTAAATTATTGTGTAATTGTCTTTATTGAAGTTTTACTGTTGGAATAATTTTGATTTCCATTAATAGCATTTGTTAATATGCCAATAAATAAATACAAAAGAATATATAAAAAAAAATATTAAGCTCAAAAAATATTTTATAATTGCAATATTTTTTATAGTGCTGTACAAAACATTGTTAAATTATTGTATTGTAAGTTTGTGGGAAAGCAATTAAGAAATTGCTAGTAAATTTCATAATTAGAAAAAAACAACATTAAACTTGGATTTTTAGAAAAACTGAAACTGAAGCAGTATTTTGTTGTAAAACAGAACTCCGCACTAGAGCTGCATGATTAATCGTTAAAAGATCGCAATCTCTAATATTTAAAATCATACATTTAAATATTATTTCTGTCTTTAGTCATTCATATTATCCCAGAAATACTGAAAGTTTATAGTTCGGATATAAATATTGATGTCTATGGAAGAGATTAAAATAGAGCAAATCCTCTTTGAAAGTAGTTAGCGCTTCAAATAGCGTTTGTGTTGATTGCATTGTTTCGCCTCGATGTGGAGACACGTGCCTTTTAAAAAATGTATTTGTCTTTGAATCATTCATTCAAGAGATTCGTTCAAGTATTTATGAGTGAGTCATTGAATCATAATTTGCACTATTTCATAACCCTGCAGCTGGCAGAAAGACCCAGCAGGTAGCCTGACCTGTGCTTATATCTGTAATCATTAAAAATTAAATTAATTAAACGCTTTTAAATAGTCTGCAGCAATTAATATTGTGTCACAGACTTTTGTAAATTATTAATATGATGCGCACTTAAGTTTAGAATCGTGGGAGAATCAAAGAAATCTTGATTGCTGATTTATCAGAGCGGTCATCAGACAGGTTTAACACACGATGGTTTATTAATCTGAACAGCATCATGTGCAGTCGCTGTTTCTGTATTTCATCTCTCTTGTGTTGTGTTGTGTTCTTTAGCTGGGGGACTTCTATCTGGAGCTGCACTGGGACTTCCAGAGCTGGGGTGAGTGATCGTCTGCTTTGTGTTTCACTCGCTAGAGACGTTGTGTTAGTGTGTGTGTGTGTGTGTGTGTGTATGTGTGTGCGCGTGTGTGTGTGTGTGCGTGTATGTGTGCGTGTGTGTGTGTGTGTGTGTGTGTGTGTGTGTGCGTGATGGGGGACACCTGTTTACTACACTGAGGTCATCTGTCTGTGGGTGTGGCCTCATGTCAAGCACACACACACGCACACACACACGCGCACACACACACATACACGCACGCGCGCACACACACGCGCACACACACACACACACGCGCACGCACACACGCACACACACACACACAGAAATGAGTATTATTATTATTATTATTATTATTAAATTAGCTGAAACTGTCTGTCTGTCTATTTATTATGTGTTATTCAGTAAACATTTGTTTTATTTCAAGTAACAAATGTTTATGGTTTTAGTTTTAGGAAATTATAATAATTTGATAGTATCATCAATACTTTATCATAGTTTTTATTATTTTGAATTAGATTTTATTTTTATATTTTCTGTTTTCACTTTAATTTGAGTAAAAGTTTGTTTTATTTTTTTGTCATTTTTATTAGTGTTTTTTAATATGTCTGAATAGTTTTTTATTTATTTTTATTCTGAAATAAAATCAGTTTTATATATATATATCATATATGAATTTATTTCAGTTGATGTTTATTTTATTTTGAGGCTTTAGTTTTAGCGAACAATAATAATAACAATAATAACCCTGATACTTCATAATTTTGAAGAGTTTTGGTGTGGAAATGTTGCTAATTTTCAAGAAAATAACCTAAATCTAAAATATGAATGAATGAATTGAGTTGTTTTGGGTAGAAATATGACTCTGTGTTTAGATTTGATGAGATTCTGTTAAACAACAGTATTGCCAGTGCTGTATAAAGGACCTGAAAGCAACAGATATCTTACCAGAAAATCACTTTGGCAGAAGTTAGTCACCATTTAGAATATGACTTGAGTAAAAGTCTTAAACTATGTGATATTTATTGTACTTAAGTACGAAAAGTATTTTTTAAATATTAAACGTACTTAAGTATTGAAAGAAAGAAATGTTCGTACTGAGTAGCAAGATTGTGTTGAACTATTTCTTCCATTTTGTATTTTTGGGTAAGAATAAGAAGCTCTTCATGCGGTACTTACTGTCTTTCATTCCATCATAAGAAAACATTTCTGGAATCTGCCTCTGAAATAGCATTTAGATGTATTTACACAGTTTAATGTATCTCACAGGGGACATGATACGTTTACACTGCAGTTACAGATGCATAAATAGGCCTAATGTTGTGTTTTTAACATAAAACACTGAATACTGATATTTGAAATCATTTAAGACATGAAATGATAACCGGCAGTAGGTGACAGCAAGTGTCTGTTAATGAGCGAGTCACTGAGATCCAAACGATTCATTCAGGAACAAAGCATTTGACTAAAGAGCGAATCACTGAATCATTTATTCAAACGATTCATTCAGGAACAAAGCATTTGACTAAAGAGTGAATCACTGAATCATTTATTCAACCGATTCATTCAGGAACAAAGCATTTGACTAAAGAGTGAATCACTGAATCATTTATTCAACCGATTCATTCAGGAACAAAGCATTTGACTAAAGAGTGAATCACTGAATCATTTATTCAACCGATTCGTTCAGGAACAAAGCATTTGACTAAAGAGTGAATCACTGAATCATTTATTCAACCGATTCATTCAGGAACAAAGCATTTGACTAAAGAGTGAATCACTGAATCATTTATTCAACCGATTCGTTCAGGAACAAAGCATTTGACTAAAGAGTGAATCACTGAATCATTTATTCAACCGATTCATTCAGGAACAAAGCATTTGACTAAAGAGTGAATCACTGAATCATTTATTCAACCGATTCGTTCAGGAACAAAGCATTTGACTAAAGAGTGAATCACTGAATCATTTATTCAACCGATTCATTCAGGAACAAAGCATTTGACTAAAGAGTGAATCACTGAATCATTTATTCAACCGATTCGTTCAATAAGTGAACCGCATTGCTCAGAGACTCAAACCAGTGCTGTGATCTTTGTTTGGAACTATTTTCATTGGCAAAATTTAGCAAAAACAAGCAATATTATGTCTAAAATATAAGTCACTTAATGTTAACTTTATTAAACTTGTATAAAATGATTATTACATTTGTTATTATGCTGATATCTGGGGAAAACAGTACTCTTTGTGTGATTATAGATTAAGTTAACTATATTAAATTATATAAATATAAAAAGTATGCAGAAACAGTTTTGGCGTCTATAATTTATAATGCCTGGAATTTTGAGTTTTAATAGAATCATAAATCATCTGTGTGTGATTTGGTGATATACTTGATAATGTCAGATCACACATCATTACAACAGCACTTACCACATTATCACAGAAGATATACTGTATAATGCAGTGGAGTAAAAGTGGGCTGAAATATAAAAACTCAAGTAAAGTACAGATACTCCCAAAAAATACTTAAATACTGTAACAAAGTATTATTACTTCGTTACATTACAGCACTGCCTAATGCATAGAAATCATGGCTTGTTTTCTATCAGGTCTGTTTTTAGTCCAGCAGATGTGTTTGAAGTTGTTGATTTCCTCTTCCTCAGTGCCTTTACTCTCACGGATTTTACCCTCCGACGCCTGTAAGATCTACAAACAGGGCATCAACATCCGGTACGTTTGATCTGAGTCATTTTTCTCAAGATTTTCTCAATATTTAGATTTTTTTGCTCCCTCAGATTCCAGATTTTCTAATAGTTGTATCTCAGACAAATATTGTCCTATCATAACAAACCATACATCAATGGAAAGATTATTTATTCTGCTTCAGATGATGCATAGATCTCAAGTTCAAGAAACTGACCCTCATGACTGGTTTGGTGGTCCAGGGTCACTTATATGAGTGTTGCTAACTGTGTTGTGTGTTTGTGCTGTAGTTTGGACACTACACTGATCGACTTCACCGATATGAAGTGTCAGCGAGGAGACCTGAGCTTCATCTTCTGTGGAGACGCCGCTCCCTCCCAGTCCTTCGTGGTTCTGGACAACGAGCAGAAGGTTTATCAGCGGATTCATCACGAGGCATGTTCTCCGTCTGCTCGCTCGTCACGCGTGTTCTGCACCGGTGTGTGTGTGTGTGACGTGTGTGTGTGTGATGTGTTTCAGGAGTCAGAGATGGAGACGGAGGAGGAGGTGGACATCCTGATGAGCAGCGACATCTACTCTGCCACGCTCTCCACCAAATCCATCACCTTCTCCCGCGCGCAGACCGGCTGGCTCTTCCGAGAGGACAAAACCGTACGTGTCTGGAGATCACCAAATCACACTGCTGGCCAAATGACCAGAACACTAGTATATCAGCAGCTAAAACTGGTTTAAAGTCAGTTATTTGCATCTTGGAGACACAGTTCTTCTGGATTTAGTCTCAGTTTGTTCTGTTTCTTCATGTCATTCCAGACAGACTGATGATGATCAGATCAGATCTCAAACATCTCACTGGATTATTACTATTAATGACTAAATGAATGTTTCATACTGACACACTCCAGCAGAAGATAGAAATAACTGACTTTAAACCAGTTTTAGCTGCTGGAGATACTAGTGTTCTGATCATTTGGCCAGAGCTGTACATGATCTACCGATTAATAAATCTAATTAATCACACATCAATTTGGCTGAGAAATTGCCCCCCAAAAGATCATTTAAAGTCTTATTGGCTTAGATTAGAAAAGCATTGAATAGACATTTAGAAGGAAATCTTTTGATTTAACAGAATGTTTATTTTACAGTGTGTCAGGTTGCATCTGAAGTGGCATTTAGGTGTATTCTTTGACTCTTCAGAGGTGGCATCAATTAGAATTGCATTAATAATGCTATAAAATGAATGGTTTTAAATGTACATTAATGAATCATATTTGCAGTCATGCAGATATTTGGGAAGAAACAGCACTCTTACACGTGATATTGATGAACTAGATACCATAGAAATGACACAAAAACTCATACGGGGCAATTTTGCCCCATATATTGAATTTTAGGGACATTCGAGCTGAATTCTGGTTGTTTCTGACACAATATTATCTGTTCTTTATCTGTTTCAAAAATTGCTGTCTGAGCGACACGTGTTGGCGTTTCGTTCCTGAACAAACCAGCGTTTTTGAATGATTTAAAGCATCTGTTATAGAGTCACTTGCTTAGTTTCTGAATGAATCAGCTGTTTTGGATGAATTGGTTGAATGAATGATTCAACGACTCACTTATTAAGACAGTGGTTTAAATATGACACGACACGCCTAAACCTGCTCAAAAACACACTCAGAAAAATATGATCTAATTATCATTATCAACAGAATCTGAAAATAACTAGATGGCATTTCTGGCCTGTATGGCACACCTGTAGTGCTGTTCTGAGTGGTTTGATGGCGTCTGACAGCATCGTCTCGTTGATGTTCCCGCAGGAGCGAGTGGGGAATTTCTTGGCAGATTTCTACATGGTGAACGGCCTGGTTCTGGAGTCCAGGAAGAGACGCGAGCATCTGAGCGAGGAGGACATCTTGAGGAACAAGGCCATCATGGAGAGCTTCAGCAAAGGAGGGAGTATCATCGAGCAGAGCTTTGAGGTGAGTGCACTCACGTAGGGCTGTGCAATTAATCCAAATACAGTTTCCATTTCGGCCTCCAACGATTATGAAAATACGATAATCGAGATAAAACAATTATTCCACCTCCTTTCTATCGGTGCGCTTTCGCTCCTCCATAGAAGCTCAATTTCACGTGCAAATCAGTAAAATCATGTTACGTGATTTTTCAGATTGGGACGTGCTTGATTTATTAAAGTTGATTAGATTTATTAATGTTTTTAAAAGCGCAAAAGAGAACATGCGCTGTTTCTCAGGAGGATTTCTGGGAATGTGCTCAGAGACGGAGCAGAACACGGACAGAAAAGTCATCATTTAGATCGTCTAAAGGGTCAAATACATGCAAAAATGTGTCAAAATGCATACATTATTAACGTAAACCCTCATTGGTTATGTGTTACGATCTGAATCTGTGCGGCTCTTAAAGTGACAGCAGTCTAATATTCCTGCTGCGACTGTGAGCTTAATATTAATCAAACAACAAAAGATGAAATCACTCACTGCTCCTGACTGAAGGACTTATTTAGCTTTTGTTTTATTTTACATTTGATTATTCATTTCTGTAGTAGGCTGTTAACTGAATACTTTAGACTTGCAATAGCCTTAAAAACCCTTTAAGCACATTTTGTTTCATTTGTATCTTTTTATTCTATTGGATTTGTCCTTTGCTTTTTTTTTATTACTGAGTTTATATATATATATATATATACCCTAATATAATATATATTTGATATACATCACTATCTTTAAATGAATCTCTCATATAAAGTTTTGGTCATATGGCCCACTCATAATCGTGTTAAATAATCGCGATTACAATATTGACCAATATTGAAATATAAACACTGTATGAATAAAATATACATTCTTATTAAAGTTATAAAGTGTTCCTGTTGAGAGCAGTGAGTGATTTTCTCTGTCTTTTATTGTCTGATTAACATTAATGACACACAGCAGTAGGTTTATTAGGCTGCTGTCACTTTAAGACCAAATGCACAGATCTAATATACTGACACGCATCCGATTTCTTCATTTAAGACAATACTTTATGTAAATAGTCATCAAGACAGACATTTTGACATATGCACAAAACGCCTCTGGGGAACAGCTTCTTTTGCAGTTAATGTGCTTTTAATAGCTTTTTTTAAATACTGCATGCCCCACAGTAGACTGCATATTACGACAGTCACATTACACGATTGGACTGATTTGGATGTTCAGTTTAGGAGAGGCGAAAGAGCACCGCTTTAAAGGAACAACGGCATGTGGCACAAATCCAAACTGAAACTCAGATTTGATTCATCACACTACTACTGCTAGCTCACGTATATACGCCACCAAGCATGAAATACACACGATGCTATCATGTGAGCAGCCACAGTCATCTAATAGGCAGTCATTGCTGTAGTTTTAATCACGATATAAAATCCTCAGATCGCCCACCCTTATCCTTAATCCATAATAACTAGTGCTGTCAAACGATTAATCGCATACAAAATAAAAGTTTTTGTTTTTATACTGTATGTGTGTATCTTTATATATACACAGTACACACACATATATAAACAAAAACATTTATTTTGGAGGCAATTAATCGTTGCCCAGCACTATTAGTCACGCTGAATCAATTAGTGCTGTCAAACGATTATTCACGTCCAAAATAAAAGTTTTTGTTTACATAATGAGTGTATTGTGTATATTTATTATGTATATATAGTTAAGAAAAAGATGTTATCTTTATATATTAAATATATTTATATATAATATAAAATATAAATGTATATACATGTAAATATTTTCAAAATATATACTGAATGTGTGTTTATTTACATAATAAATAAACACAGTACACACATACTGTATTATGTAAACAAAAACTTATGGATGCGATTAATCGTTTGACAGCACTAATAATAACTCTTCCTCCAGTGAAAGTGTTCTGGTCTGAATCAGGAGAGAAATCTGCAGATCAAGCAGCGTTTACAAGACAAAACAGCTCTAAACAGATATGTGGCTGGATTTTGATGAGAGAGACAACAGCAGATGCACGTTTTCACTGGAGGAAGAGATATTATGGATTATGGACTCGGATTTTAGTTAAAAAGGTGTTGATGATGGATTTGTTTCAGCTTTTGTCTTCTCAAGATGTTAACTGATGGACTGATGAAGCATAAAAGCACAATAAACCTCCGTTTAACTCACAGACGATGATGGCGTTTAGTTTAACACTGAGCTGAGGTTGATTGTGCTGGTGACCATTCTCTATTACAGTGTAAACCACATTCAAGTTTTTGACCTGAGAACAAGAGATGTTGCTCATTGATGAGTTTTCTGTATTTTAACCTTTGTTTCTCTGTGCTCTCACAGCCGGTGAGGCGTCAGTCGCTGACCGCTCCGTCTCCAAACACTATCTCCTGGGAGGAGTACATCACCGCTGAGACGGGAAAGTACGTCAGACCTCCATCATAAGCCCTATTCGGACGGTAATGGTTTCTCAGGGGGACGCAAGGGGTAGTCGGTGGTTTTATTGCCGTCTGAATCCAGAATATCAGTGTTTATCTCTCATCACCCCCATGAAAATCCCCGGCCGAATAACCTACTGTTTTTTGACAAACACCAAAATCATGTGGTAATTTAATTGCCGTCCGAATCCACATCTCTGAAGAAATCAATTCAAAATTCAACGTTTAATACCTTTTTGACCACTGCCAAACACCGTACGGTAACTGTTGCGCTTTGCTGTAATTTGCATGCATATTTATTCTGAAATGTTGGAAAGAATTTAAAAGAACAATACTTCATTACTCCACAACGGCGAGTGGGAGCAGAAAGAGAAGAAAAGCACACAAACATTCGAAATGGTCTTTATTATGGCAGCAGCAGGTATGCAATACAATTTTAAAATGTGTATTATATACAGTTATATATACCCTGATAGCACACGTACATCACAGAGATGTCTATTTGACATATGCATTTGCAATGGAAGACATATTTTTTTTTTAGAGTGTTCGCTCATCTGCAATAACGTCTATAGGACATTTCCTATTAGATGTCAAATAGACGTCTATTAGATGTCTTTAAGAGTGTATGTAAAACTGACATTTGTACACAGCAGATGCTTTCCAGATAAAGTGATCTTTAACAGACATCTTGCAGACATACATGTGCTATCTGGGTATATGTCTATATCGCGTATAATTATATACAACTATATAATAGTTATAGTGTGTGTATATATATTATAGTGGGTCATGGAAGCGTCGCAGCAGGTTTCCATTCAGAAAAGGAAGAATGAAACGAGACATAAAAGAGAAAACTGTCCAGCGGGATACTGCTGGTGCAAACGTGACGTGACGTGAGCTCCTTTTCCCTCGGCCTGTGATGAGGACACATCCCTCCCCGATGCACTCAACCACTTTTATTCACGGTTTGAAATGCAGAATGACACACCTGCACAAAAACTGCCCACACCTCCCAACGACCGGGCGCTCTGTCTGTCTCCAGCCGACGTAAGGAAGACCCTATCTAGGATTAACCCACGCAAGGCTGCGGGTCCTGACAACATACCTGGCCGTGTTCTGAGAGACTGTGCTGCACAGCTGACAGATGTCCTAACAGATATCTTCAACACCTCGCTGAGCCAGGCAGTCGTCCCCACATGTCTCAAAACCACAACAATCATACCGGTACCAAAGAAATCACCTGTGTCCTGTCTCAATGACTACCGTCCCATAGCACTGACTCCAATCATGATGAAGTGCTTTGAGAGGCTAGTCATGCATAACATCAAAACCAGCCTCCCCAACACACTCGACCCGCTCCAGTTTGCATACCGTCCAAACCGCTCTACGGACGATGCAATTTCCTCCACCCTCCACCTGGCTCTTACCCACCTAGAAAATAAAGACTCCTATGTTAGAATGCTGTTCATTGACTTCAGCTCGGCATTCAACACAATAATCCCACAACAGCTCATAAATAAGCTAAACCTGCTGGGCCTTAACAATTCCCTTTGTAATTGGATCCTGGACTTTCTAACCGGAAGACCTCAGTCAGTCCGTGTCGGCAACAACACCTCGAGCACTACCACACTGAGCACAGGTGCCCCACAAGGCTGTGTGCTCAGCCCGCTGCTCTTCACACTGCTGACCCACGACTGCACTGCCAAGTTCAGCTCCAACCACATCATCAAGTTTGCTGATGACACAACAGTGGTAGGTCTCATCAGCAACAACGATGAAACGCACTACAGAGAGGAAGTGGCACAGCTGGCTGAATGGTGTGGCACAAACAATCTGTCCCTCAATGTGGAGAAGACAAAGGAGGTTGTGATGGACTTCAGAAGAAACTCCGTTGACCACCCCCCACTGACCATCGACAGCTCGACTGTGGAGAGAGTCAGCAGCACTAAATTCCTGGGGGTGCACATCACAGAGGATCTCACCTGGACCACCAACACCAACTTGAAATGCAGACGTCAAATAGACATCTCCGTGATGTACGTGTGCTATCAGGGATATAGTCTATTGTCCTATTTCTAAACAGGAGATTTAGATAAATAATAAATAGGATTATATATTATAAAATATGCTTGGAATAATAAGAATACATTTTACATAATGAATTTGTAAATAAAATGAATTTTATTTACAGCAGACAATCATGTGACTGGCCACGTGAGCAGCGCTCATTACAGAACTCGCTGTGAATAAATCACTCTCCGAATCCAGGAGTTTTATCACTGATGTAAATGTATTTTTACAGACGTCCATATGAGAAACAATTACCGTCCGAATAGGGCTATACGTCAAGCACACGGTGAGAGGAGCTGAAGGAGGCTCATGTCCTGTGTTTGGTCTCCTCTAGGGCTCCTCATCTGGGCCGAGAGCTCGTGTGCAAAGAGAGCAAGAAGAACTTCAAAGCAACTGTAGCCATGAGTCAGGACTTTCCTCTGGGCATCGAGTCGTAAGTGTCCCGCGTTCAGCAGACTCCTGTCCATGTCCATGTGCTGTTTGTTACTGATCACGACTTGTTTTACAGGCTGTTAAATGTTTTGGAGATCATCGCACCCTTCAAGCACTTTAATAAACTCAGAGAATTTGTTCAGATGAAGCTTCCGCCTGGATTTCCTGTCAAACTAGGTAAACAGATACATGTAGCACAAACGGCTAAAAACACATCTCTTTATTTGACCCTCTAACTCTAGCACTCTCTATTCTAATTCTGTTTTATCTATTTGTTTTCTTTCTTTATAAAAAAAAACAAAAAAAAAACACTTGGCCCTCTATCACTTGCACTCTCTATTCGTTTTCTAACTGCTTGTTTTTCTTTAAAGGGGTCATCGGATGCCCATTTTCCACAAGTTGATATGATTCTTTAGGGTCTTAATGAAAAGTCTATAACATACTTTGGTTACATTTCTTATTGGTAGTGTAAAACAACACCCTTTTTACCCTGTCAAAGCAAACCGTTTCGGTGCATGTCCCTTTAAATGCTAATGAGCTCTGCTGACTCCACACTCAAGGCGGGTCTGTGATTAAACACTAGTGTCAATCAACAGTCGTGGGAGGGGCCTGGGTCTGTGTGACATCACACAGCCAAAAATCTGAGAACAGCCTGATCTGAGAAAGGGGTTATCATTTATCGGCATTTTAAAAAAGCACTGGGTGTGTGCATATATGTGTACATATACATATACATACACACACACACACACATATATATATATATGTGTGTGTGTGTGTGTAAACCAATAAACTGTAAATTACACTGTAAACAATACATTGTAAGGTAATAAAGTGAAAAAAATGAGTGCTGTCAAATGATTAATCGCGATTAATTGCATCCAAAATAAGTGTTTGTGTACATAATATATGTGTACTGTGTATATTTATTATTTATATATAAATACACACACATGGATGTACATATTTTGAAAATATTTACATATATTTATAAATTATATGAATATACATATATGCATGTAAATGCATTTTATTTATAAATGTAAAATTTTTCTTGAATATGTACATGCATGTGTGTGCATTTATATATAAATAAATATACACAGTACACATTATGTACACAAACACTTTTATTTTGAATGCGATTAATTGCGATTAATCATTTGACAGCACAAACAAATACTCTTTAACTAATAAACTGTAAAAATACACTGTAAACTATACACAGTAAAACAATACACTGTTGTACTAATGTAATTTAAAAAAACAAAGCTTAATGTAAATTTCCAATATCTGCCACTTGATTATTGTGATGCAAAAATAACTAGAATGGCAGTTTGTATTGTTTTATTATAGCTGATGTTGCCTGAAGTGCTTGTTTTGTTCTTCAGGATTTTGTAAAATAATATGAAGATGATTTAATGCAGTGATGATATATTTGGCCAAAAAGACGAATGTGGATTCATTTGGAGGCTGGATGAATACGAATATTGTTGTTGTCCCATAATTACAATAATTCCACAGTAACGTGAACGCAGCATCATCTGCTGTATGTTCTGATGATGATGATGTGCTTCTCTTCCAGACATCCCTGTTTTCCCCACCATCACTGCCACCGTGACCTTTCAGGAGTTCCGTTACGACAAGTTCGACGACTCCATTTTTACGATTCCCAACGACTACAAAGAGGATCCCAGCCGCTTCCCAGACCTCTGAGCCGCTCCCCGTCCCGCTTTACCCCGCCTTCATCTCCTCCCATCTCCCTCCGGTCACTTCTGAGTCCAGACCACTGCAGATGGACATGTGTAGGGAATACTTGACGTCATACGAACACAAAGGGATCGTGCTGAAGTGAGAGTGAATCCGAAGCTGCACTACATGATGAAGCTCCGGACTGAGACTCCGGACTCCGTGTTCAGAGCTCAGGACGGTGCGGTACGTTAGAAACACGGAGCGTCGCTTCACATCACCTCTGTAACTGGCAGGAAATACGGCATTATAAATTATTACACAAGCCGAGTTTTCATATAGATCTTTGTACAACTGTTACAAACTTCGCTTAAAGGAAACGTGTATATTTAGGAAAGAAGCGGAAGGGGTCTGTATACAATGTCTGTCATTTCTACAAACTTTGTGTAAATACCACTTCCTTCTCCAGTTCATTTGCTTGTTGCATTATGGGAAATGGGCTTGTTCACTCTGCCCTTCACTGTATGTTTGTTCGGATCATTTGCTTTCTCACATCTTAGTGGAGGATCGGACCGAATGTGAATGTAGCAGGAACGGACGAGACTTTCACTTTACGTTCACCTTGATAGATGGATGTAAATACATTCAAATTTAAATATGTTTTCCAATGTAGTATAATATAACTGACGAGTATGTTTATTGAGATATTAGTGTAAAATGTTTCGGAGACGTTCGAGATACGGCGGGTGTTTTATATCAGTGTTGGCTGTGTGCCGAGGGAAAAGCAGCTCACGTCACGTTTGCACAGCAGTATCCCGCTGGACAGTTTGCTCTTTTATGTCTCCTTTCTTTCTTTCTTCCTTTCTGAATGGAAACCTGCTGCGACGCTTCCATGACCCACTACAGGTTAGTGTGGAAACTCATGTGTTTTGCTGTTTTCCTTTTTTATTTTTATGTCTTTTTTCTTGTGTTTCATGTCATTGTTTTTAGATGCTTTATGCCTTCAGTAATTCTTCAGATTTTCTCCCAAATGCATTGAACTCTCGGATGTACAGCAGGAACCTTGTATGAACCTGCTGCACTTTTACACAACAAATTGTAATTAATAAAATGTCCACGTATCAGTCTTCTGTGAGGATTTGTTTTGGTCAAACTGTCTTTATTAGCAAGATACTGCTGCCTTGGACTCATGAGGGTGCTTAAAGCTTCTATTTTATAGTACTCAACATTTGAAGTGGATGGAAAAGGTTCATTAAAGTTGTCCTAAGACTAGAAGGGTATTGTTTTGGTTTTAGGACGACTTTGATGAAAGGTTTTGATCCACTCAGATGCTGACTGTAGGCCTTCTACAATAACGTGCTTCAACTATTGTGATTTCGCGGCTTTCTGGAATACTTGATTCTGATTGGTCAGTCGCGGTGTTCAGCGGGAAAATATGTTCAAATATTCACGTCGTCAATAGCAACCCTGTAAGTCAAACGGCTGCAACGCCTCACACAAGCGTCGCCTCAGAGGACGAGTATTAATATGATTTTTGTTGCAGTATTTTGCGGATTGTTTTGTTTATTGTAATGGACTACTTTTGTCTCACCGGCAGCTCGAAGGTAATATACAGGTAAAAATCGTTCTTTAGTGAGTATGTATAAATAAATTCAAATCCATTGAATAGCTGTTAGGTTGGAGTTATGTAGTTCTGAATTCAGGCCGTTCACTGAATACTATAACCATAGCCATAAAGATATCGTTTTGAATTTAAGATTTGTTAGAATACTTGCATTCAATTACAGCAAAAATGTCATTAAATGAAAATATATTTATTGCTCGACAAATTGAAAACAAGATCTGCTCACCATTATATGCGGTATAATTTTCCGTTCAACAAAACTGGATGGATTTTATTATTGGAATGAATAAAACTATTAAAATCTCAGAAAATATTTGTTTCACAAGCCTCTAACAGCTCCAGGAATGTGGTTTTGAAGGAACAAATGGACAGGAATTTCATATGAAGTTTTATTCTGAATTGGTAACATTGCAAACAGAAGTCATGTTCTTCTCAAACTACAGTCTGATGATGGTGTTCAGTACAGAAACACATTGCAGGAGATACAGCTGGACTGCTGAATGACCTGCCAGAGAAGTAATCCAGTTTACGTGACGTTCCACAAACGTTCTGCAAGTTTAAAAAGACAAACTAACTCAGGCTAACTATAAAAAACAAATGCAATTTCATTAAAAAAGAAAAAAGAAAAAAAAAACACTGCTTGACAATGTTATCCAAGCACTTTTAACTAGGGGTAATTCGTTTAAATAGAAACCGCAAACAGACATAGCAAATGGGTGTATTTTTCAACTGTCTACACTAAATATACAGTATAACATCATTCCACATCAGTCATGAGAGAAGAAACGGCTCTAAAACCCAGGGAACATCTTAAGATGAGCATGTACCAGTAAATACAGCAGATTCTGAGGATAAAAAACAAGAAGGAATGAAGGAGTTGTGAGAGGAAAGTTACAGCTTTCCTCCATCTAAACTCTATTTATCAATACACTCAAACACTGATCCGTGGGCTGTTTCAGTCGCTCATGTCCATGTCTTCGTCTCGCTGGTCTTCACTGTGTCCGTCCGACTCGCCGTGACCTGCGTCGTCTGCGCTGTCCACTTGTGGCTCTTTAGCCTGCGGCGACGAGGCGGTGTCTGAGTTCCTCTCGCGCTCTTCCTCGTGTTCGCTGTCGTAGCCCTGCTCCTCCTCATCGTAGTCTCTGGTCACCTGCGGAACAGAAACAGAATTCAGAAGCCAGACTAGAATGCAGATATGCCAACCTTGGCATCTGATGAGTGCCATCAGTAGGGCTGTGAGCGTGGTAATGAACCAACTACCATCTGAGACACGGTGTTGTTTATATCTGTCTCTGCAGCACAGAAGCAGTCATGAGTAGCACAGGTATATCTGCAGCAATAGACAACAATACACTGTATGGATCAAAATTATACATTTCTCTTTTATGACAAAAATCATTAGAATATTAAGATCATGTTCCATGAAGATATTTTGTAAATATATCAAAACTTAATTTTTGATTAGTAATATGCATTGCTAAGAACTTCATTTGAACAACTTTAAAGGAGATTTTCTCAATATTTAGATTTTTTTGCTCCCTCAGATTCCAGATTTTCAAATAGTTGTATCTCAGCCAAATATTGTCCGATCATAACAAACCATACATAAATGGAAAGATTATTTATTCAGCTTTCAGATGATGCATTAATCTCAATTTTGAAAAATTGACCCTTATGACTGGTTTTGTGCTCCTGCTGGCAAAATGAGTCAGAATGACCAAATTTTCAAAAAAAGTAATTTTCTCAAAATTATGTATGATTTGTAGAAATTGGACAAAAAACAAAAAAAGGACTGCACTACAGTGGTTTGAAGGCGATAGAGT
This sequence comes from Barbus barbus, assembly GCF_936440315.1. Lineage (NCBI taxonomy): Eukaryota > Metazoa > Chordata > Actinopteri > Cypriniformes > Cyprinidae > Barbus > Barbus barbus. Next base: position 861,740 of record NC_136715.1, read on the forward strand.
CAGCAGAGTTGATTTAGAGGAAAGTCAACTTAAAGTGCCCCTATTATGGATTTTTGAACATGATCTTTCATGCAGTGAGTAACAGCTCTAAGTGAATGAAAACATCCTGCAAAGTGTTAAATCTGAAAGTGCTCTGTGTATAATATTATTGTCTCTCAAAAGAAAGAGTCTGCTCTGAATCATTGAAACGAGTCGTTTTTAAAACCAATCCCAAGCGGTTTCATGTTGACTTGAAGCATGAAACATTAGCATATTGGTGGCATTGTTGGTCTTTTCGCATTGGTCTGAATGAAAATGCAAATTCATTTTTTGCCACTAGGTGACACTTTAAAATAGCGGTTTCCCCGGTAACGCTGTACACCAAGCAGCACTGCTTTAAATGAAATCGACCAATAGACCAATCACTGCAGATTAAAGTCACACAAAGGAGGGGTTTGGAAAAATGAATCATTGAGCAAATGGTTTGGGAGTTGTTGAGCAAATAAGGTAAAAATGCGCATATAAGAAAATGGAAGTGTTTTTTGACCTTGCATGCATGTCAACCTGTTGTTGGGGACTCCCAAAACCTTTCATTGCCCATAACCTCAGATCAGAAAGTTATTTCTAACACTCGACTGATGTTGTGGAGTAAAAACATGTTATAATGTTCACTTGTGTTGGACAACAGGTTTATAAACGCTTCCCATTACAAGTCATTATTACAAGGAAAGATATTTGGCATGCATTGCTTTTTCAAATGCATGTTAGGTATATAAGCAAACAACACAAATGACTCCATGTTCAAACTAGTTTAATCAGCGCTGACAAACAGCAGAAACTGTGTGCAATGATACAGTGAGAAGGCTTTCAATCTAACTTACAAGTCTCCATTTACCATGGATTTACTGTAGTAACACTAACTGCACCATGGTATTGTGGCAGAAATGTGGGATATTTATATTGAATTTTATTACAGGAGTAAATGGAATTGTAGTATTTTTAGTAATTTAAGCTATAGCATGTGTGAATTTATTCTAAATGTTTTAGTTTTTCATACAAATACCTAAAAACCATAGTTATATTTTACCATGGTATTGACATGCGCTTATGTGATGTTTTAACTGTTTATCATGATTTAAAATGTATGCTACTATCAAAGACCAATGATTAATAGAAATCAAAATAAAAAATAATTAAATTTCACCATATAAAATTGAGGTTGCTACAATTTTTACAGATGTTACTGATTTTGGTAATGAACAAAAATTTGACATCTGCATCCTAACTCATGCTACTATCAAATGTGCATTTCTAAGAGACAAAACAAGTAATATTATCATCAACAGGCAACACAAACCTGTTTCTTGATTTGAAACAATCACTCAGAACATGCAGAAACAAATTTATTTTTCTATGAGGATACTTCTCTTAAGGAAAATTAATGGTCTAGTTTCATTTGAGCAAAAATCTGCCTTTAAACTTGAAAGAAATAAAGATTTGGCATTTATCATGATAATTATTGATATCGCCTGATTTTTTTGGGCCATATATCCCAGCCCTATGCAAAACCAAGGGAAAAAACTAAACGCTGTGATTGGTCAAACTCATCTTTTGTGGTCTGTGTAGTTTAGAGTGACGAATCGCACCAGCGTACTTTGAGGTCAAGATGCATATCCGCTACACCAAATGCACACAGGTAGGCAGGTCTGTAGAATGTAAAGCGCAGTTGTTGACTGGTTAGTGAACGCAAGACAGTCGTACCTTCACATCTCCCTTCTCGCTGTCGGACTTCCTGTCTCTGTCTCTCTCGCGGTCTCTGTCCTTGTCTTTGTCTTTGTTCTTCTTGCTGGAGGAACGTTCCCTTTTGTCCCGATTTCTGTCCCAATCATCCTTCCTGTCTCGGTCACGGTCTCTCTCGCGGTCTTTATCCTTCTTTTTCTCTTTCTTGTGTCTGAGAGAGTGAGTTTTCAGGTTAAAGCAGGTCTGAGGAAGGAGGTGTGATCGTGTACGAGTGTGTGTGTGTGTGTGTTACCTGCGAGGAGACGGGGAGCGGGACAGTTTCCTCTTGGGAGATCGGGACTTCTTCGGTGATCGAGACGCACTGCGACTTCTCCTGTGCCGTTTGCTGGAGGAAGACACATTCGCTGGGTCAACATCTAAACCACGGTAATGTACAGTAACTCCACATTTTTACTTTAAAAGTGCATTTGTGAAAAAACTAAGGTTAGAATGACAAACTTTTGAGGCAAAAACCAGTCATAATGAAATTATGGGCAACTGTTTCGCATTTTCAGGTGAATAAATCAAAAGTAGGGCTGTAAAATTAACTAATTTGCAATATGTACTAGTATCTGAATATTAAACCACAAAAAGACTGCTAATGAAATGGAGTCTGAAACTAAAAAAAAGGTCAAAAACCTTGAAACTGTCAAATATATTTAAGTATATTACTATTGTACAATAGCATATACTTAAATAATAAAATGAAAACATTATTTTAAGGAATCACGATTTATTCAATTTTTTATTTTAAAATTGCCCAAAAAATAAATAAATCATAAATACAAAAAATAAAGACAACATGTATAATAAAATGTTTTGCTGTCGAGGACTTGAACCATACTTCATTAAACCATATACACATGGGTAAATCTTGTGTGACCACAGCTACATCTTCTATAAACAGTCTGGTCAATAAATGTTCTGATGATTACAATTTTATTTAACCATTAAAACAGAGTTTTAAACGAAAACTGATTGACTGGGGCTCGACACTCACCGGCTGGTACTGCGGGAGCGTCTGGCGCTGCTGTAGCTCTTGGGTGGAGTTTTTGAACGTTTCCTGATCTTGTCTTCCTTCCTCCGATCTCTACATCAGAAACAAACACAAAGATCCAATGAACCACTGCCGCTGGTTTGAACATCGGGGGGGTTGAAGTGGACCCCGGGTCATGCTCCCTCTTAAGGTTTATTTATTTGTTTATTTTTGTAAAATGGTCTTTTGTGCTATTCACCTCACATGCAAAGTTGGTTGACTGCGTAACTGCAATAAAGTAAAAGGCTAGATAACAATTACTTGTTTACATAGGATATATTTTATATTATTTAGACACTTAGGCTATAGTTTGACAATGTTCTAATCCAACACGCCATGGGAAGTCAATCTAACTTAATGTTCTCTTTTATTGATAGTTTATTTCCTACTTAACAGTTCATCAGGCTGTTAATGATGTAATCTGTGCCATCACTGGAATATCTGAAGGTTTCTCCATCACTCATCATTAGAACCCATTGGCTCTTGATTCTGACTTGTGCTTGCTCTTATGAAAAAGCACCATAGTTCTTAACTGTAGCATCTGTTATAATAAGGCTAGCCTATTAATCATTGCCAGGCCAATAATGACTTTATTAATCTATATTGCATTTGTTATGAGAAACAACAGCCTTTAGAAACAATAGCAGTAAAACGTGATAAATTATAGTAAAGGTGGTCATGAGTAGGCTAGTTTAAAAATATTTTAGTATTATGTTAGTGCACGATTTTTTTCTTCTCTTTTCATCAGTCTTTTTAGTTTGTGCCTTTTTTTTTTTAGATAATGTTCGACTTTCTCCATAGCATTTTAAAGTGGCAGTTTCTCAATAGAATTCAAATAGCATATTTATATAATGGCTCGTGCAAATCTTCTCACACTTCGAGCGCGCTGGTGCAGAGTATAGGGTGATTCGCGCGCCGCTCGTGCACAATTAACAGAACTGCTTCAGTCATGTTGTGCTGATAAGCGCTCCGTTCGGTTCGTACGTGAGGTTAGCGCTTATAAAAGTGCCGAAGGCGCAATTCAAACAATTAATAAATAGCCTGATTCTAAATTTCCATTAACCGTGGTATAAATATTGGGGGGGGGTTGAACTTGCTAGTTTTGGTCACCCCACCCCCCACAAACTACGCCCCTGGCTCCACAACTAACCCAGAGCATCTCTCACACGCTTGAGACTCACCTGGACCTGGAGCGTCTGCTGCGGTCCCTGGAATGAGTCCTCCTCCTCCTGGGGCTCTTGGACCTCCTCCGGCTCCTGGAGCGAGATCTCCGTCTGGAATGACTCTTGGAACGCCTGCACTCACAGCAAACTCAAATCAGACCATGACTGTACTAGGGCTGGCATATAAAAATTTGAATTCAAAATGTCGTATTTAAAATTTTACATCCACATTCGAATGCAAAAACATTGCACTTGAATTTTAAGTGTGCATCAGGCAGCTGTATCTTGTTCAAGGCAAAACTGAAACCAAGCCGTTCACACAGAATGCATATTTAATCTCCTGTTCTATAGACGGTTTCAACTGCAACAACAAACAAACGTTACTGCTTATGCGCGCTTTTGGTGGCCCAAACTTAACTTCCGGTAGACTTCTGCAAAGAATCAATAACAGCAGCAGCAAAGTCCCTCTAGAGTAGATTATTTCTGAAACTAAATATGTTTGCTGTGTATATCAGATGGGCTTACAGAAAATGCAAACTCATTCTCTGCCAGCAGGAGGTGCTTTTGGAGCGGCAGAGATAGAGGTTTGTACACAAAGCAGCGCTCCACTCACAAACACTGCTTTATCAGACAAACATGCAATAAAATAAAAAAATCAGGAAGGGTGCCAACACTTTAATATATATAAAATCAATTAACTGGAGATGCTTTTGATTATTAACATTTAAATGGAATCCAGAAAATAATGGAAAACAGAATTTGGTAAAGATAAAACTGTAAAACTCAATTAATTAAACAGGCTTTTTGATTAATACAATTTAATTTAACCATTAAAACAGAGTATAGAAAAATGAAAAAAACATTAATTTGGAAATAAAACTGATTTCATAGGGCCCAATAATATAATTTATAATAATAATAAAAATAGAAGTGAACAATAGCTTTTAAAATGGCTTGAAATACATATATAATAGCAATGATGCAATAATTAGTTCAAATAAAGCATCAAAAAGCAAGAACTCCTATGGTTTTATTGAACAAAACTGTTAATACACAATGTATTATTAGAGCTAATGTAGATTACGCATCACAACAAAGGCCTGCAGGTGGCGCTGATGGCCGGATGATTGTTTTTACTCATTACTGCGCGATCTAATCCTTGTTTAATATTGACCAAGCGCCCTTTAATTCAAACGTACACTTAATCTTTCATATTTGTCCATTTGTTTAGGACAGACATGCTACAGCCGCTGTAATTAAATTAATATGTGGACATCAAACCGTGTAACTCAGAATGAGGGTTTGAGCTTTTATTTTGAAATCGCGATGTATTCTCCTGTTTGTGTAGATTTATAAATGATTTACCTCAAATCTGATGTGTTCCCAGATGAAGGTTATAATAAACACAAACTCAGAACAGCATGCAGAGATGAGTTTGAGACGCTCCTCATGTAAATAATAAGTTTCTGTGGAGCTGCTGTGAGACGCACGAGCTTAACCTACACGCATGCAAATAATTAAAGACCATATACTGTGTTAGAACTGCATTGCATATAATTATTTAATTACATCATAGCGTTTGTGAATTCACAATTATGCTTAATTATGATTTTTAAATGGGTTTAATATATCATGCAGCCTTGGAAAATAGTCTAAAAAATTCTCATCCATGAAATGCGCCACTTCTGGTATTTTGCCGGTTAGTCGACGAGAGCAAAATTAAGTCAACGATTTTTAAAAATTGACTAGTCGACTAAAATCGATGAATCGCGACAGCCCTACAGGCAAGATGAAGTGAAAATGAACATTCTGAAGACAGTCTGTTTCGTTCAGAGATGCAGTGATAGAAGAACACCCGCGCCGCATTTTGATTTTGAAGCGTGCAGTGCTCATGTTTATTCAACGAACTCAAAGCCTTTGGAAAATCTATATGTGGCGGTCAGTTTTGATATCATGGTGGGCCGCCACAAATAAATCAATGTATGGGAAACATTGCATCCCACAGCACAACAACATGAGCCCAAACTAAAGTCTACTCATCTCCTTAGCTTTAACTGCGTTTGCAGTCGGCCCCACTAGCAGACCGATAAACAAACACAGGCCAGACGTTACCTTGGGGCACTCGCGTCTCACACAAGAGAGCCGCATGTTTGAGAAAGCCATGTAAAATAATTTAAAAAAAGAATTGAGACTATGGCGTTTTTTCCCCATCCCACTGCATCTCATGTTTAAGTGAAAAGGTTTTCGGTCCTTTGTATTAAACTATACATGTATGATGCTGTTTTGTTTCTAATTGTTTAAGCAGCCTGATTATATCTGGTTTGTAAAGACAATCATGTTATTTTATTGCTTTAATAAATAGTCATTAGTAATATTTTGCTCGATGCACCGTCTTGTGGCCTCAGGAGAGAAGACAAAAGCTTTTTTCATCTTAAATTAAATTATGCCTTTTAAATTTGAATATTTATCGCACAAAACTCAAATTTAGTTTCTCAGTCATGTTGACAGTTGAGAAGTCTCCACAAACCTGTGTCTGGAGCGGGACCCGGACCTCCTGCGTCTGGACCTGGATCTGGAGCGCTTGCGTTTATCATCCTTCTTACCTGAAGGAGCAAACTCTTTAGCACACCGTCCTTTCATTCAGACAAGCGGATATCTTAGATCTAGCACATCAGTCACTCACTTCCGGGCTCGATGGCTGCGGAGATCAGAGATTGTGCCTCTCTCACTCTCTTCATGGCTTCTTCGATCTCTTTATTCGAGCCGTCCGCCTTCAGTCCAGGGTTTAGACTCAGCCCAGCGAGATGATTCAGCCTGTAATGACAGCAGATTACTGACGAGAACTTGAACCTCAGTTAGAGGAGTGCAATGAGGAAAACGAGATCGGAATCACAGAACGGTCATAAAAATTACATTTTAGACTAATAAAGCGCAAGTAGTAAAATCAAGGGGATGAATATTATGAATGAATATTAAACTGCAAAAGACTGCTATTGTAATATGAAATCTGCATGTCTGTGTGATCGAGCGGTGCAGTTTGACCAGATTTTCAGAAGTTTGGTTTAGCTGGAAGAAACCGTGTAAAATAAATTATTGTATAGTAGAATACTCCTAAACAACAACGCGAATTTTTAAAGGAATATCACCATTTTATTCCATGCTTTATGAGTAAACTTCTGTTTGCCCAAAAATAAAATTGTTACATTTTCATTTGATTACATTTTAAAGGTTATTTTAATTGTTTTATTTCTTCATTTGATTATCATCGTTATTGATTTACATTAAAACTAATTAAATTAAGAGACTATTTCTGGACAAATAAAACATTTCACAGGCCTCTATTATTGAAAAACTGTAAAAGTTATTAAAGTTTTAATTCAATTGATTAGACATGCTTTCTGGTGGTTAATTTAAACCATCAAAATATAATAAATGAAAACAGAAAATTTGGAAAATAACTCAATTTAGAGAAAACAACAACCTTGCTTGATTTCCCAGAGCCCTATTTTTTAAGTTAATAAATTGTTAAATACTACAAGTTACTTAATTTCAATTAATTAGGAACTGTTTTTTTTTTTTTTTTTTTTTTTTCACAGGGCCCTACAATGTTATTATTTCACGATTTCAATTAATTATATATCCTTTTTAATTAACACAAATTTATTTAACCAGTAAAATAGAATCCAGAAGTTAAAAGGAAGGGGAAAAAAGAATCAGGGAAACAAAACTGATTTCAAAAGGCCCTAAAATGTATATATTTGTTTCATGATTTCAATTAATTACACATGCTTTTCAATTATTAAATTGTATTTGATCAATAAAAAGGAATCCAGAAGAGTCAAAAAGAGAGAGGGGGGGGGGGGGGGGGGGGGGGTTGTGAAAAGTAAAATTGATTTCACAGGACCCCTGATGAGATGATGTTAGATGAAACTGATGGACTTACTTGGGGTCAATGGATGCCATAAGCTTCATAAGCTGCTCAGCTGACAAAGACTAAGAAGAACAACACATTAATGATTAGTAAAGAGTTCAGCAGATCAGCAGTTCAAAACAGGGCATCGATGGAGGAGGCGAAAGGCGTCAAACCTGAGTGTTTATGTTGGGCACCGCCATGGCCAGAGCTGTCATGGGGTCCAAGTTCGGCCCTCCAAGACCTCCAAGAGGAACGCCACCGATCTGAGGACAGACAAAACATCAGCATCATTACAGGAGCTATGTCTCCATCCACCTCTTGGGTTACTCGGACACTCACAGATGGGACGGGGTTGGGCGTCGGGAGGAGCCCGCCTCCTGGCAGCAATCCTGCGACGGCATTGGCTGGAGCGAGCAGCGACAGAGCCTTGGATTCGTCAGGAATCACTCCTGCAGGACGGAAACGGCACAATCAAACCGCGCCACGCTTCTCGCGCCACACACAGACAGACCCACAAAGTCAAACTTTCTTTTTACATTTGCACTGACATCAGTACTCGCTTTGTCAGAGGAAGCTAACACATGTGGTCCCTTAACAAAAGCATCAAGTGCACAATACTACAAGAAAAGGAAATGACACTAGACACACTGCCAAGATGTTATCACCTGAACTTGATTTTTTAAGTCATGAACCAAATGTAAGCAAGCACAGCCGGATCTCCACTGGGATGTGCTCTCAAGTTTCATAAGTTGTATAATGAACAAGCGATTCAGGTCGGCTGCTTCGCTATAAAGCACACAGAGACATCAAGATAGACAAAACAGAGTTTATGATTCGGTGTCAGCATCACATGACAGTTCATCAATCCACTGATGGCATGACTTACCATTACTAATGCAAATAACATTGCTTTACGGGGCTTTTGCTGGCATTTGAGCGCTAAAGCCGTTACCTGGTCTAAAACAGGATCCTATGCCATAAACGTCCAGCAAAAGCCCATTTTAAACTCTAGAGTCTAGACTGTGTCTCAAATGCTGAAGAGGAAAATAACTAGAGTTAATGACAATGAGCGTTTGGTGAGGGCATGGAATCCATTGGGTGAGAGCCTCTGAAATTAATATTTCACTCCAAACGACAATCATCACTGACACACACACACACACACACACACACACACACACACACACACACACACACACACACACACACACACGAGAGAGAGAGAGAGAGAATATAAGAGAGAGAGAGAGAGAGAAAAACAGGACAAGCTGCAGAAGACAAAACTGTTGGGTGGCATTTTCTGCTGGGCCTGGTTTACAGGACTTGCAGAACCAGGGAAAAGAACTGGAAAACACAACAACAAAAAACAGAAAGGACCGTTAAAAAGCTTCTCAGGCCTTTTTCAGTCATGTGGAGAGGAACAAAAGTACATTCTAGACCTGATTCTTACTCATAAAAGCAGAAATATTAAAGGGAGCTTGGAGAAATACCATAGGACCCTATGAAATCCATTTTATTTTCACAAATTCTGCTTTGATTTAATGTTTATGGATTCCGTTTGAATTTTTCTAGATTCCATGTTTTGATTAAATAAAATTGTATAAATCAAAAAGCATTTTTAATTAATTAAAATCATGAAACATACACTTTAACATCAATTTATTAAACTTAACATAAATGACATGTTTTGAGCCCAATGAAAGCTACAAATGTTTTATTGTTACCATATTCTGTGTTTTAGCATGTCTAATTATTTGAATGCATAAAAACAACTTATATGAACATTTACACAGACTTAGGTTTTTTTTTATTGTGTGTAAATAATGAAAATTAAACAATTTTTTGGCAAACATAGGGGATTTACTTTGAAATAATTATTGTGATTATGACTTAAACAGTTAAGTGTTAATAATGTAATAGTGCTAGTAGTATTAAGGGCATTCTACTGAACAATAGCTATATTTCTGCCACAGTGTCTTCAAGTTAAACCGAACTGTTATTTTGACAGGTTGGCGTTAATACCTTTATATTTCAGTGTATGTATGATATGAGGCTAGTTTTACTCAAATGAAAGCTAAAATGCTCATGAGCAGTTCTGGAGCTGTTGTTCATGTATTTATGAGCTCGTTTAGAGAGACGACAGACGCGGAAATCACCGCAAGCGTCGCGCATTTCAATATATGCCATTCATTCACACAGGATTCATATTTAAATAGTCTTTTTGCAGCTTAATATCCGAGTCTATATCGCAGTGTTATGACCTACTTCCAATGAATTGATCCAAACTCCGAGCGGCGTGGTGGAGATCATAGGGCCCTAATATGAGGATCGCGCAGGAAAGGCCTCTGATTGCGCGTGCTCAACACTCATGCATAATGCGCTACAGCTCATCTTACCGTACTTTACTAGCATGCAAAGTAGAAACATTCTTTCAGCTAAACATTAGAGCTGCTTTGCAGTGAATAGAGCGATCGCTGTTTGTCTGTGCGCTCAGATGAGACACGAGAGAGGGGTATAGTTTACAGCAGGGAAACACGTGGCCGGCCGCGTTTATTTGTCTACAGGGCAGCAGAGGGTCACTCTCAGACATCTGCCGGCTCTGCAATTGCCTTGTTCACTATAAAAATCACACACACAAATGACAAAGAGAAAAGTTTAACAAAAAAAATGGAACTAAACTGGAAAGGCAATGAGTTAAACATGAGCTCCTGCCACTGGCACATACACCTGGATTCAGTGGCTACACACTGCGAAGGGATCGATCGCGTGATGAAGGTGAAGATTGCAAGAGAGCGGCACAAACCTTCGGCGAAGGGGACGACGATCAGGGCTCGGTCCACAAACACCGTGTTGGTCAGATGCTGGGAAACTCCGACGGACTCCGGCTCGTGGAACTTTACAAAACATACACGTGAAGTCACAGGCAAGGGAGAATCACTGAAAGAAAATATAGATGCTTTTGCGAGATGTACACACAACGTTCAACAACAGCTCCTACAGTCAGGCTTCGAGCATAAACACAAGAGCCGGCTCGGGGTCAGATCTGCGGCCTCGGAGCAGATCCAGCGGCCTACCTTCGCTGCAGATATGATGAGCCGGGTGTTTTTCGATGGGTGAACAACAACAGAAGCACAGAACAGAAGTTAGCTCGTGGAGAAGCCTACAGTCTGCGTGTTGCTGGAGCAGAGCGATCAGACATGCATGTGTTCCTGAGCCTAGCACAGGGTTTCTGCAGATCCACCAGTGCTCCTCACAACAACATTACAACTAATAATCGCATTCAATAAAAGCGTGTTTACTGGATGTTTGAAATAGATGCATAGGTGTGTATTTATATATACATAAACACTAATGCGCTGAATGGGTTTACAGCTTTAGATGTGTTCTGGCCGTTCGTAAACACACAGTTTTAATAACAGCTTTAAAGTATATCTCCAGCTACTGGCCTGCTTTACACGAATCTGTGCAAATTAAACACGGATCAAGTTCCCTTTTTAGTGCACTATTGTTGTGTAAACGTACCGTAAAACTTATTCCCTTTAAGACCAAGTAAAGAGAATTAGTGAGTAAACTGAACAATACATTAACAATGCTTCGAAGTTTGAAAATACAACTCAAAACCGATTTCAAGCCCGTTTTTAAATCTCTGCTCAAACACTAGAATGCAGAATTAACCTGATGCTTTCCTCGCTATTACTATAGTACTGAGAAGTGAGGAATAAAGCGTCTCAAACCCGCAGAAACCCTGATCAGAAGCACGTGACTCATTACGTGCGTCGCTTTGATGACGCAGAGACGCAACAGTGACGCAAGCCTCTTTATACAATACAGCGAAACTGCCCCAAACATCAGCTATTAGTGTTTTAATCATCAGAATTGACCCCGACGAGCTCACATGGAGCTTAGCTAATGATAAATGATGCACTTTATAACACATAACCACACCGCCGAGCAGATGAAGCGAGTGTGACCGCGGTGTGTGTATATAGTGCACAGTAATCGCGCTGAATACACGTGTGTGGTGCTGTTAGATGCTGCTGTTCTCGGAGACGCGTGTTCTGGAGCATGTATACTCACTCTGGAGGGAAGAGTCGGAGCTCGTCGATGCCGCCGATGAAGCCGAACAGAGTTCGCATCTGCTCCGCGGTGCTGCTCGGAGAAACGTTCGTCACCTGGATCACATTGGTGCTGGACGTCATTGTGGCTCCGTTTTATGGCGAACGTCGACCGAAAGGCATTTAATTCCGACCGATCGATCGGGTTTCTCTCGATTTCTCCTCAGAGAAGGCCTGCTGTCTCACGCTAATGGCGCTCGTGCTGCGTGCAGCGCGCGCTCAGAACAACATGGCGGCGCACGGGGCCGATTTCAAAATAAAAGCTCTACACGAACGCTCGCTCGCCAGAGCGACAGATTTCAAAATACAAGTCCTCATACTCTAGTAGACGTGTTCTAGAAACCTGCTGTTTCAAAGTAAAAGTCTGCAAACGTCGAGATGAATTATCTATGCGCTTAAATGTCATGAAATGTATGTTTAATTACAAAAAAATAAAATCGTAATGATCTTAAACAAACCTAATTTTCTTTATTTAACCTATATCTTATAATTATAATGGGAAATGTGTTTTCTCAAGATGCAGCTGTACGATTATTCACATTTAATTCTGTTCATATTCATAACATATTCTATTGTAAACTGTTGTAAAATAATAATTTATACACCTGTTTCTTTACATGATTTTATCACCAGACAATTAATAGAGAAATATAAGCCACAATATGCAACAAAGTAACCTCTAGCATACTGAATATCAGTGTTATTTTAGTAATATTTGAATTAATTTATATAAAATATGTATTTTATATACGTTTAATATACTTTTTCTTTTGATTTTAGTTAAAGTTTTAGTAATTTTGTGGTTTTGTCTTTTGCATTTTTTTTATTATTTATATATAAAGTTTTAGTTTAAATTATATTAGTATATAAAGATAAAATAAATGAAAATGACAAACGTTGCCTTGGCCACTAGCTGAAATAAAATGAGTTTAAAAATAAGTTGAAAATTTTTAAAAATCAAACATATTTCATTTCAGTTAAATTTATTTTATTTTAAGTTACGATTTTTAAAAAGATTTCGGTTTTTAGTTTACTATATTATTATTATTATTATTGTTGTTATATATGTTTATTTGATATCAATAAATGAATATGTTTAAATTGTTATGGTTCTAGTTTTAGTAACTATGCTGTGTAGTAAATTATACTCGACCAATAACAAGCATGCATAAAATAATAAATAAAGACTAAGTTAAAAATGAACATACGAAACATTAGTTGTCTTTGCGTGCAATGAATAATTCACAGTGTAAATAGAATAAAGTGCATTACAAACCAGCAATAGCTGTGAGAATTATAAGTCACTAAAAACAGAAAGAAAAAAAATTGGTTTAAAGCTTTTATGATGACTTGTTTTGTCCAAAGCAGTGCGTGTACATCCGGTGTGGCAGTGACGCGGGCGGAAGTCGTCACTCCGTGTCAGCAGATAGGAAATGGAGAGTGAAGGGGCCTCATCGATACATTAGCAGCGGTGATTGTGATCGATTACTCTGTTGATGGAGGACTGAAGCCGATGAACGGAACCCATGGAGCCCCATGAGGAGAAGCCCATCATCTACACGATGGAGAACAAACCTATAGTGACCTGTGAGTGACAGACAGACGTGTGTGTGTGTGTGTGTGTGTGTGTGTGTGTGTGTGTGTGTGTGTGTGTGAGAGTGACAGACAGACAGACAGACAGACGTGTGTGTGTGTGTGTGTGTGTGTGTGTGTGTGTGTGTGTGTGTGTGTGTGTGAGAGTGACAGACAGACAGACAGACAGACGTGTGTGTGTGTGTGTGTGTGTGTGTGTGTGTGTGTGTGTGTGTGTGTGTGTGTGTGAGTGTGAGTGTGTGAGTGAGTGAGTGTCTGTGTGTGTGTGTCTCTGTCTGTGTCTGTCTGTGTGTGTGAGTGAGTGAGTGTCTGTGTGTGTGTGTGTGTGTGTGTGTGAGTGTGTGTGTGTGTGTGTGTGTGTGTGTGTCTCTGTCTGTCTGTGTGTGTGTGTGTGTGTGTGTGTGTGTGAGTGACAGACAGATGTGTGTGTGTGTGTGTGAGAGTGACAGACAGACAGACAGACAGACGTGTGTGTGTGTGTGTGTGTGTGTGTGTGTGTGTGTGTGTGTGTGTGTGTGTGAGTGTGTGAGAGAGTGAGTGAGTGAGTGTCTGTGTGTGTGTGTCTCTGTCTGTGTCTGTCTGTGTGTGTGTGTGAGTGAGTGTGTGTGTGTGTGAGTGTGTGTGTGTGTGTGTGTGTGTGTCTCTGTCTGTGTCTGTCTGTGTGTGTGTGTGTGTGTGTGTGTGAGAGTGACAGACAGACAGACAGACAGACGTGTGTGTGTGTGTGTGTGTGTGTGTGTGTGTGTGTGTGTGAGAGAGTGAGTGAGTGAGTGAGTGTCTGTGTGTGTGTGTCTCTGTCTGTGTCTGTCTGTGTGTGTGAGTGAGTGAGTGTCTGTGTGTGTGTGTGTGTGTGAGTGAGTGAGTGTCTGTGTGTGTGTGTGTGTGTGAGTGACAGACAGATGTGTGTGTGTGTGTGTGTGTTCATACACTCAGTCTGTGTTCTGATGTCACTGATTCATTCTGTCTTTGGCTGCAGCAGCGATGCTTCACTGATATCTGATTCATAATGAGAGATATTCCTCACATCATCATAGAAATCATAGAAATATCAGGGATTTGTACAGTGACTGTGTTCTGTAGCTTTGCTCTTAGATTGCTTGTGTGGAGTAAAGACCTGAACGAATCGTTCATTTGAATCGGTTCTTTTCCATGAATCGGTTTGTATAGTTCATGGAATAATTAATGAATAATTTCTTGAAATATCAGAGAATTTTAAAAACACATTGAGTCTATATTTTGCAGGTTCTCTCTTGGTGTGATGTTGCTTGTGTTGAGTAAAACCCTAAACAAATTGTTTTCTAAGAATCGGTTCACATCTATGATTTGTTTTTAAAATATTTTATGGAATAATTAATGAATAATTCTTGGAAATTTAACAGGAATTTTAAAACAATATTGATCGAGTCTATAATCTGCAGATTTGATTTTAGCAGAATATTGCTTGTTGTGTGGAGTAAAATCCTAAACGAATCGTTCATTTGAATCGGATCTTTTCCATGAATCTGTTTGAAGAATTCACTGAATAATTAATTCATAATTGTTTGAAATATAGACTTGCTATCATTATAAAGTTGGCATCTATCTTGCAGCTTTGCTCTTAGTGTGTTTAATATTGCTTGTGTGGAATAAACCGCTAAATGAATCTGTCTTTTGAATCGGTTCATATCCATAAATATCCATTATTTCCTGAATCAGTCTGAATCATTTTGAAAGTGCTTAACCTGTAATCAGAAGCAGCCTCCTGCAGATTCATGGGTCACAACACGTACACTAACAGAACACACGGTGGGTTTATTTGAGCACATACTGTTAGCTGTAGCTTGGTGAATCATGTCAGAACTGAGAGATGAGCACCGGTATCATCTATCCGTCTACGTAATGCTATCAAATACAGCCACTGTACTGCAGGCTTTTGCTGTTTCATTTGATAGTGAGTTACAGTATGAGTCCAATTACACCTGCAGCACTCGTAAGGGCAAGAATCTTAATGGAAATATCAGCTTTTAGCATCAAGTTATACTAGACGTTTTTGAATAGTAAGATTTTTAATGTTTTTAAAGAAGTCTACTCTCTTCTGCTCACCAAGCCTGCATTTATTTGATCCAAAATACAGCAAAAACTGTAATATTGTGAATTATTATTATAGTTTAAACAGCTGTTTTCTATGTGAATATGTGTTAAACTGTAATTTATTTCTGTGATCTGCAGCTGTATTTTCAGCATCATTACTCCAGTCTTCAGTGTCACATGATCTTCAGAAATCATAATAATATACTGATTTACTGCTCAACAAACATTTCTGATTATTATCAATGTTGAAAACAGCGGACTAGATTTTATTTTTCAGGATTCTTTGATGAATAGAAAGATCCAAAGATGAGCATTTATCTGAAATAAAAAGCTTTGGTAACATTATACACTACACCATTCAAAAGCTTGCAGTCAATCTAACTTTTTTGGGGGAAATAAATTATAGAAACAAATATTTTTATTTAGCAAGGATGCTTTGAATTGATCAAAAGTGATAATAGAGAGATTTATAATTTCTATTTCAGATAAATTCTGTTCTTCTGAACTTTCTATCCATCAAAGAAATCTAAAAAAAAATCTACTCCGCTGTGTTCAACATTGATAATAATAATAATGTTTGTTGAGCAGTAAATCAGTATATTATTATGATTTCTGAAGATCATGTGACACTGAAGACTGGAGTAATGATGCTGAAAATACAGCTGCAGATCACAGAAATACATTACACTTTAACACATATTCACATAGAAAACAGATATTTTGAATAGTAAAATTATTTCACAATTTTACTGTTTTTTCTGTATTTTGGATCAAATAAATGCAGGCTTGGTGAGCAGAAGAGACTTCAAAAACGCTTGACTGGTAGTGTATGTGTGTCAAAGTTGTAGCATCTACATTAGTGTCATGGTACAGCTGTCTTAGAAACTGTTTCCACCCTGAATATCAGCGAGTTTCATCAGTGTCAGTGTGTGCTGCTGCTGGTGTGAGAGAGTGTGTGTGTGTGTGAGAGAGAGTGTGAGAGCTGCTGTGTGAGAAAGTGTGAGAGTGTGTGAGAGTGTGAGAGCTGCTGGGTTTGTGTGTGTGTGTGTGTGTGTGTGTGAGAGTGTGAGAGCTGCTGGGTTTGTGTGAGAGTGTGTATGAATGTGTAAATTGAGCATTATACATATATGTGTGTGTTTGTGGTTTCACCATGACATTAAAGATTAAACTTCAGTTTGGTAACGTGTGTGTGTGTGTGTGTTGCTCAGGTGCGGGCGATCAGAACCTGTTCACGGCTCTGTACGGATCACTGACCCAGCAGCTGCCCAGAGAGCCCATGGAGTGGAGGAGGTGAGAGCTCTTATTATACAGTAGAGTCTAGGGATGTAATGATATTATCATGGTCACATGATGATATGAAACGATAGTCTTCCAGACAAAGAGTGTAGTTTTAAAAATATATTTAAACTTCTTATTCTAACATAAATGTCTGTAAAGTAGTGTTTTGGGTCATTATGCTTCAGCACAGTATCTGTCAGACGAACTCAAACCGAAAGCACAATATAATCTCTTCATCAAGTCTGTTTTAAAGCGAAGCTGCACTTGGTTCAGACGATCAGCTCATGATCCGGTGTTTTCTGCGTCTCAGAACGGCTCCGTTCACACTGAATGAATGCAGTTTATTTCACGTTCTGTGAGTTTAGCACACGTTTGGGAACAACAGCCACCAGTTCTGCTTTATTTCAGCTGCAGATGATTACAGCGTTTCACTAGATTTGTAGCGAGACGTGTTTTTGTGCCTGTTTTCACTGAAGCTGGAGTTTCCTTCAAAATAAAAGCTTAAAGTGCAGCATGAATTACTGACAGCTAGCGGTTTAAATGCAGTCCAAACTCAAAATATCTCTTTCAAGTGTACAAATTAGGAAAGAGGTATTGTAATTATCCTACTGTAGTGTAAAGCAATAATAATATACCTATCAAATATTCATTTTCATTTATTTTACAGTGTGTGGCTATTACTGTCATTGTTATTATATTCTAATAAAACAGCAGTGTGAATGTCATTTAGACTGAGACAGTATATCACAAATAAAAATAGTGCTGAGTCCCATTTAAAGTTCAGCTACAAGTCAATTCACTGACTTTTCTCTGATGTAAGTTTTCTTAGTTAAGAACATGGGTTAGAGCTCTTCATTCTGAACTCTCAAATTTCTTTGCAAATATCGCAATAAATATTGTATTGTGGACTTCATATCGCGCTATTATCATATCGTGAGATTTTGATATTGTTACATCCCTAGTAGAGTCACAATGAAGCAGAAGCGTCGTCAGATCTTTATAATTCATATTGTGATGTTCATCTGAATGTAACAGATTATCAGTGAGATTAAATGTAGGGCGGGACTTGGTTCTGTGCATCAGTTGTTGATTGGATGTTGAGATGTGGGCGTGGCTCTGTGTGAGCTTGAGGGGCGGAGTTTAAGGGCACTAAATTCTGATTAAACATTACGAGCTCAAAACATTAAAAAATGAAGCTTATGCACAGATGAATCATTCCCAGTAAGATCTATAAGATGCTTTAAGATAATAGATGGTACAAGAAAGTCTTAATTATGATTTCAAGAGGTCTTAAATTTGGGTACGGAAAGACCACAATTGTTTCATTAAATAAATATGAGCTCTGCAGTTTCAAAGTCGGCTGCTTTCTGTACAGCCATTATCAGAGAAACAGTTATATTTCTGAAAGCGCCACCTGCTGGCAGAGAATGAATCTGCATTTCCAATAAGCCCATCTGCTGGTTTTGTTCAGACCAATGCGAAAATCCACCCATGTTTTTACCCTGCAAACACGCAGAGCTATAAATGTGAACCGGTGGAAGATAAGATAATTCATTATAAAACCTGTTATTGCATTTATATAATTTATTGATAATAATTGTTTAAAGGTCTTAAATTTGAGCTTAAAAATCCTGCAGAAAGCCTGAATAAAGAAGCGCTCTCTGTCACATGATCTTGGGAAATCCAGTCATTAAGCTCTTCCTCTTCAGAAAGGGCCAGATCTGGAAGAGTTTGTCCAGCTCAGCATTTCATAAGAGTGTTTGCATGTTTGATAAGAGCTGCTTTCATGCAGACACTCAAGGGTTAAAGGAAATGAAGGTCCAGCAGGGATGGATTGATCTTCATCTCGTGTCATTCATCAGATGTTTCTTGTCTCAGGTCTTACGGACGAGCACCGAAGATGATCTATCTGGAGGCTAATTTTGTCCAGTTTAAGGAGGAACTGCTTCCTAAAGAAGGAAATAAAGCGCTGCTGACGTTCCCCTTCCTGCACATCTACTGGACCGACTGCTGCGTGAGTCTCGCATTAGACATCATAGCTGTGTCCCAAATGACCTACAGTGTGCTCTGCCGTCTAGTGTGCGAGTTTTAGCAGGTTAGTTTATCATCCAGCACGAGTCTGATCGTCTCATTTCTTCTGCTGTGTGTTAAAAGAAGCAAGAAGTGTCCAGCATTCAAAACCTTTTTTATTTCCTTTTAATTAAGAGCATCATCTGAGTAGTGCATATAAGTCACACCGGGACAGAATTGCATTATTAGAGAGAAAAAAAATTGCATTGGTGTATAAGACATATTTTATTATTAAAATTCAGAAATAATTTAAATGCCAATAAATGAAAGGGTTACAAACATTATAAAACTCTGTAAATGTGTTTAATTCCTTGCACTCTACAACAAATCCTTAACATTTAATGTATTCAGAACAGGACAGCAATGAAAAATAGAGTAGAAATTGCAAAAAGTTGAAAACAAATGTAAATAGTGTCATTTATTATAAGCAACATTTATCATAAATGCCAAGCCAAAGATAGTTTATTTAAAGTGAAAGTGAAACTGCTGGCATGTGAGAGATGCGCTACAGAAATAAACACAGGCTCACATATCTCTATTATTCAACACAAATAGTAATGGTTTATGTCCTTGATGTCACTGTTTTAAAAAAAAAAAAATTATTTAAAAATTATGAATTTTTGACATTTATTTTCTTCTTTTTTTTTTTTACACTTACATTTTTATAACATTTATATTTAAAAAGTAAATAAAAATATAAAATCACGAAAAGTATAAAATAAAAAATAAGTAATAAAACAAATACTTACAATTATTATTTTTAAAATATACAATTTAATAAATAAAAAATGTGTAATAAATCTTGATAAAATCTTAAGAGCATCTTGACGTTAACTGTGTTTTATAAGGCGCTTTGGGATATATGTTTCTAAATAATTACTTAATAATTATAAAACAGTTATGAGTTTAAAGAATAATGTTTCAGTGGAAAAATGTTGGTAGAATCCAAATGTTTTAATCTATTTTTGTGTACAAATGTCTGAGCTTGTTTGCTCAAACATCTAAGTTGAGTGCATTGCATTGTGGGATACAGATTCTGTGCAGTATGATCTGTTGCACATTTGGCAAATATAGTACATTATCATGTATCACGGGTGTTCAATACATACAGAAGATTCACATTCTGCACGCTGCTGTCTTAAAAACAGTTGATAGTATGGCATTCAGAGGTGTGTGTGTGTGTGCGTGCCTGTGCCTGTGTGTGTGTGTGTGTGTGTGTGTGTGCGTGCCTGTGCCTGTGTGTGTGTGTGTGTGTGTGTGTGTGTGTGTGCAGGACACGGAGGTGTACAAGGCGTCGGTGAAGGAGGACATGCAGCGCTGGCAGGCTGCTCTGCGTCTGCACGGATCGGTGGATTGGCTCATCGTTGTGGTGGAAAGCGATAACAAGAAGAAGAACAAGACCAACATCCTGCCGCGCACCTCCATCGTCGACAAGATCCGCAACGACTTCTGTAACAAGCAGAGCGACAGGTGAGCGGCTGAAATAGCTCCTGATCCCAGCATGCTCTGTTCTCTGACGCAGCAGCTGTCTGGGCATTTACTGCTGATGATTACTTTACACACTCAGCGTCTGATGAACACACGCGGCAGTCAGTCACAGCTGAGGGTTTAACTTCTGCGGCACATCATCACCAATTAATCAGTGGTTATTATCAGTGTTTTGAGATTATCCATAACTGAGCCTGATCAACTGAATTAGTGTAATTTACATTCATTTTATGTTTTTTTATACTTGGATTTGTTACAATGCTATATAAATACAATTATAAAAAATAAAAAGTGACCCTGGAGCACAAAACCAGTCATAAGGGTCAATTTTTTTTAAATTGAGAGTTATAAAAATCTGAATAAATAATCTTTCCATTAATGTATGGTTTGTTATGATCGGACAATATTTGTCTGAGATACAACTATTAGAAAATCTGGAATCTGAGGGAGCAAAAAAATCTAAATATTGAGAAAATCTCCTTTAAAGTTGTTCAAATGAAGTTCTTAGCAATGCATATTACTAATCAAAAATGAAGTTTTGATATATTTACGGTAGGAAACTTACTAAATATCTTCATGGAACATGATCTTAATATCCTAATGATTTTTGTCATAAAAGAGAAATGTATAATTTTGATCCATACAATGTATTGTTGTCTATTGCTACAGATATACCTGTGCTACTCATGACTGCTTTTGTGCTCCAGGGTCACATATATGAAAAAATAAAAGTAGAATAAGTATAGTGCCTTTTTTTTATTTTATTTTTTATCAATAAATATAATAAAAAGCAGACCATTTAAAAAAAAATAATACATTTGCCCACACAGTATAAATATATATTTTTTAGAAATGTATGAGTTAGATTTTTAATAGTTTATTGAATTTTTAGAACATTTGTGTTTCAAAACTAAATATAAATAAAAAAAATGTAAAAACATTAAATGTGTAAAATAACATTAAGTAGAATTATAGAGATGTATATATTAAAACATATATAATTTAATAAATAAAATATTTTAAAGAAATATAACTAAAATCTTAGAAATAAAGTAAAAATTGAGGGATGTGATGAATATATTTATTTGGATTGTAAAATGTTAAGCTATATTAATTTTATTGGTCATTATTATTATTTTCCCACTGCCCACAAAGCTTCAATTATATCAGCAGAAAAGACTGGGAGAGTTTCAGGAAAGATTACTTAAGTTAAATAAATATAATTCTTATTTATTTTTTATACTTTAAAAAAAATACAAATGTTATTAAAATATAATAAAGGAAATTATTGAAATTATACATTTAAAAGATAATAAAACAAATACTTATAATAAAACAAAATATGACAAAAACATACAATTATCAAAAATATAATTAGATGATACATTTCTTTTTTAGTAAATGCATCTAACATGTTTAAAGTATAATAAAAAATCACATTGAGACGTTGAGCTGAATGAACAAACTTAACGCATCCCTCTCTCAGATATTTTACGTATTTTAACAGGATAGAGCCACAGTCAATCAAAGCATGTAAACTGCATTTGAAATCTTAATTAAATATGCTAATGTATTTATTGTGATTGAAGTGTCTAATGCACTAATGTGTGTGTAAGCAAGCGTTTTGTGTGTGTGTCCAGGTGTGTGGCTCTGTCCGACCCGCTGAAGGAGTCGTCTCGCTCGCAGGAGTCGTGGAGCTCGTTCCTCACTAAGCTGCGCACGCTGCTGCTCATGTCCTTCACCAGGAATCTGGGCCGCTTCGAGGACGACATGAGGACGCTGCGAGAGAAACGCACCGAGCCCGGCTGGAGCTTCTGCGACTACTTCATGGTGCAGGTGGGAGCCGTCAATCACAGCGCTCAGATATCATACTTGTGACCCTGGACCACAAAACCAGTCATGTGTTTGAAACTGAGAAATAATCTTTCCATTGATGTATGGTTTGTTAGGATAGGACAATATTTGTCTGAGATACAACTATTAGAAAATCTGGAATCTGAGGGAGCAAAAAAATCTAAATATTGAGAAAATCTCCTTTAAAGTTGTTCAAATGAAGTTCTTAGCAATGCATATTACTAATCAAAAATTAAGTTTTGATATATTTACGGTAGGAAATTTACTAAATATCTTCATGGAACATGATCTTAATATCCTAATGATTTTTGTCATAAAAGAGAAATGTATAATTTTGATCCATACAATGTATTGTTGGCTATTGCTACAGATATACCTGTGCTACTCATGACTGCTTTTGTGCTGCAGGGACACTAATGATCTGTGAATCTGTGTTGATCAGGAGGAGCTGGCGTTTGTGTTCGAGATGCTGCAGCAGTTTGAAGACGCTCTGGTCCAGTACGATGAACTAGACGCTCTTTTCACGCAGTATGTGCTCAACTTCGGCGCTGGAGGTAAACTGTCCTCTGTGCATTAATGCCTTGTGTTACACAGCTTCACTTAAAAATTTTACTTCACTTTTTAATAGGAAATGATTGGAATAACGTGTACCCAAGAAATGCTCACAGTAGAGAAATTAAGAAAGTAAATGGAGATGATGTATTCAGATGATGAGTCTGAGCAGGTGTGACTCTGGTGGTGTGTGTTTTGCTGGCGTTCAGACGGCGCTAACTGGCTGGGCTCGTTCTGTGAGCCGGTGCGGAGCTGGAACGGGCTGCTGCTGCGGCGGCCCATCGACATGGAGAAGCGTGATCTGATCCAGAGAGGAGAAGCCAGTCTGCTGGACCTGCGCAGCTACCTGTTCTCCCGCCAGTGTACGCTGCTCATCTTCCTGCAGAGACCCTGGGAGGTGACCGCCCGCGCCCTCGAGCTGCTACACAACTGCGTGCAGGAGCTGCGGCTGCTGGAGGTGTGTGTGTACACGGTGCTAGCTGTGGGGCGTTTCAGCGTTTTTGGGGCGTACTTCAGACATCTTTTGGGATGTATTTCAGCTGTTTTTGGGGAGTTTCAGATGTGTTTCAGGTGTATTCAAGACATGTTTGGGACGTGTTTCAGTCGTTTTGGGCCGTGATATAAGCGTTTTGGGGCATGTTTCAGGCAGTTTTGGGGCGTGTTTCAGGTGTATTTCAGACATTTTTGGGGTGTATTTCTGCCATTTTTGGGGCGTGTTTCAAGTCTTTTGGGGCGTATTTCAGCTGTTTTTGGGGAGTTTCAGGCATGTTTCAGACATGTTTGGGGCATATTTCAGCTGTGTTTGCATCGTGTTTGAGGCGTTATGGGTGTTTCAGATGTGTTTGGGGTGTGTTTCAGGCAGCTCTGATGTGTGTGTGTGCTGCAGGTGTCTGTGGTGAGTGGCGCTCTGGACTGCTGGGTGTTTCTCAGCTGTCTGGAGGTCCTGCACCGGATCGAGGGCTGCTGCGACCGCAGCCAACTAGAGGCCAACTCCTCCCACACTGTGGGCCTGTGGACCTACGCTACTGAGAAGGTACGGATCAGACATGGCTAACACACTCGAAGGCACGTGACAGTGGCCCGTTTGGGCTTATTTCTTTATTCGTGTGTGATATTGTGTGCAGCTGAGGTCTCTGGGCGATCTGTGCGGTCTGGTGTCTGAGAACGGCCCGAACTCTGAGGACCTGAACAAAACCGTCGACCTGCTGGCTGGTCTGGGAGCAGAGAGACCCGAAACAGGTTAATATGATGAAATAACGCATCATTTTCCATTATGTTTGATGCTGCTCAAATTTATCAACTGTGTGTGTTATATACACACATATGTATTTATATGTATATGTAGAGCTGAGTAGATTACTTACAAATTAAAATCCGTCACTGATTCCAGATTACTTGACACAAATTGTAGTCAGTAACGTAATCCATTTCATTACAGATTTTAGGTAATATAATCAGATTACTTTTGATTTAACTCGTTTATCACATTGATTTAAATAGCAATTTAATCTTGTACAATAATGATGACATTCTAATATTGCAAAAGATTTCTGTATCAAATAAATGCTGTTCTTTTGAACTTTCTATTCATCTGTGGATCCTGGAAAATAAAATGTATCACGGTTTCCACAAAAATATTGAGCAGCACAACTGTGTTCAACATTGATAATAATCAGAAATGTTTGTTGTGCAGTAAATCAGTATATTATTATGATTTCTGAAGATCATGTGACACTGAAGACTGCAGTAATGATGCTGAAAATACAGCTGCAGATCACAGAAATAAATTAAAGCCTAACACATATTCACATAGAAAACAGCTGTTTTAGATTGCAATAATATTTCACCATTTTTACTGTATTTTTGATCAAATAAATGCAACCTTGATGAGCAGAAGAGACTTCTTTCAGGAACATTAAAAATCATAACTATTCCAAGCATTTGACTGCTAGTGTGTATATAAATAAAGCTCATCACTAACGAGGATTCATGAGCAGCTCACAGATGTGTGTAGATTGTGTTTCAGTGGTTAAAGCGTGTCTGTAATGCGTTTATAATCTCCGTGTCTCAGTGAACACTCCTCAGAGTCCGTATAAGAAGCTGAAGGAGGCGTTATCGTCTGTGGAGGCCTTTGAGAAACACTATCTGGTGAGCGTTCGGTCTCTGTAGTCTGAGTGTTTATTTTAGTGCTGTGATTACTGGGTTTATTTTTGGTTTGTGTGTCTGATCAGGAGCTGTCTCATGCCTCTATGGAGATGTACAGGGCGATCGGGCGGCTGCGTTCGGCTCGGCTGGTGGGGAAGAGTCTGGCCGAGTACTACATGTGAGCGCGATTTAACATCAGAAACACATGTGACGCAGACGGAGTGTATTTGTGTCGATTCAGTGTGACCCTGGAGCACAAAACCAGTCAATTTGTTTTATTGAATAAATAATCTGTCCATTGATGTATGGTTTGTTATGATAGGACAATATTTGTCTGAGATACAACTATTTGAAAATCTGGAATCTGAGGGAGCAAAAAAATCTAAATATTGAGAAAATCTCCTTTAAAGTTGTTCAAATGAAGTTCTTAGCAATGCATATTACTAATCAAAAATTAAGTTTTGATATATTTACAGTAGGACATTTACTAAATATCTTCATGGAACATGATCTTAATATCCTAATGATTTTTGTCATAAAAGAGAAATGTATAATTTTGATCCATACAATGTATTGTTGGCTATTGCTACAAATATACCTGTGTTACTCATGACTGCGTCTGTGCTCCAGAGTCACGTGTGTGTGTGTGTGTGTGTGTGTGTGCAGGAGGAAGGGTGACCCTCAGAGTGCTGAGAACTTCCTGCTGGATTCTCTGAAGTCATACGTGTCGGAGAGCTGGAGTTTGCCGCTCACACACACACGCAAACAGATCGCAGAGTGTCAGAAACAGATGCAGAAGATGGACGAGTATCCTTCACTCATACACCTCACACACACACACAACCTCCAGGACATGAGAGGAATAGAAAAACACCTGAGATTATGAAACTGAAATTAATAAAACTACAGGAAAATAAACAAATGTCATTATATATATTTTTTAGTATTTTAATATATTTTTTTATCATTTATTTATATTTACTAAATTTTTAAAAAGTATATATATATATACACAGACATGCACAGTTTCCTCCATAAGTATAGGAACAGTAAAGACAAAATTGCTCTGTTGGCTGTGGAGTCAATATATTTGCAAATATGATTAAAAGATGAATATGAGACAAAACTACAGAATGTCACATTTTATTATTAGCCGTTTCAACACATACATGTTTTACCAAATAAAAAGAGCAGCACTTTTAGAGTTCATCCCTCTATCTGATGAGATCATAAGTATTGGAGCAGTTGCCTCACAGGTCTTTCTAAGTGATCAGCTGTGTCCTGTTGCATTAATTCTTCAGATATTAAAAGCAGGGAATGTGTCGTATCAGTTATATCCATTACTTCTGTATTCTGAATCTTGCATTCGATGATGACACACAAACCAGGATGAAGACGAGGGAGCTGACTTTGAGAGAAAAGCAAGCAATTTGGATGCTAAAAGAAAAGAGGAAGTCAATTAGAGCTCTAGCAAAAACAAAGGGCATGGAGAAATCAAGAGTTTGGAAACCACCAGCGACACCAGCAACCAACAAAGACCTGATCGGCTGAGAAAACAACAGTAGCTGATGACAGACAAATCATAAAAGCTGTGAAAATGAATCCTAAAAGACGTGTCTGTAAAATCAGCAACAACTTCCAGAAAGCTGGGTGATGCTCTGACAATCTACTGTCCTCAGGAGACTTTGACACAGAATTACAGATGCTACACAGCAAGATGCAAACCTCTGACCAGCACCAAACATAGAAAGACAAGATTAGAGTTTGCAAAAGAGCACAAAGGTGAGCCAGAAGAGTTTTGGACCTGTGTTTATGGACCGATGAGACAAAGATGAACCTTTATCTAAGTGATGGGAAAGCAAACATGTGGAGAAAAAAAGGGAACTGCAATGATCCCAAGCATACAGCCTCATCTGTAAAGCATGGTGGAGGTGGTGTCATGGCATGGGCATGCATGGCTGTCTCTGGAACAGGCTCTCTCAACTTTACTGATGACTTAATGTATGATGACAGTAGCAGAATGAATTTGGAAGGATACAAAACCATCTCGCCTACCAATATTCAAGAAAATGCCACCAGATTCATTGGGAAGTGCTTCATATTGCATCAGGATAATGACCCAAAACACCCTGCAGTTCAGTCAAGGAGTTAATAAGAGCAAAGAGATGGAAAGTGTTAGATTGCCCAAGTCAATCTCCAGATTTAAATCTGATTGAAGATGAATTTCAGCAGCTGAAGAGGAGAGTAAAGGCAGAAACTCCCCAAAACAAGCAACAATTGGGATTGGCTGCATTAAAGGCTGGGAAAAGTATTTCAGAGGATGAGAGCAAGAGTCTGGTGATGTCTATGGGTCCCAGACTCACTGCTGTGATTGTGTGCAAGGGATCTGCTACTAAATAATAGCTTTTAATCTTTTATATCTGCCTTATGTTCAACTGCTCCAATACTTATGGTCACATCAGATAGAGGGATGAACTCTAAAAGTGCTGTTCTTTTTATTTGGTAAAACATGTATGTGTTGAAACGGCTAATAATAAAATGTGACATTCTGTAGTTTTGTCTCATATTCATCTTTTAATCATATTTGCAAATGTTTTGACTCCACAGCCAACAGAGCAATTTTGTCTTTACTGTTCAATACTTATGGAGGGGACTGTATATGTTATAAAATAAAATGAAAAAAAAAAAAAATATATATATATATATATATACAGTTGAACCAAAATACAGTGGACTAGCAGTAAAATTGGGAGCAAAAATGATTCAGACACTTTAACCTTTTCCTCCAGTGTTTTTCTTTAATTGCTAATGTGATGTTTTTCCTCCACAGACTGAACTAAATGAAGCACTGCTTGGTGATTGGTCGAGCTAAATTGGTTTTATCTAATTGTGTCTTAAATGTAACATCTGACAGCTATTCAACCAAATTCATTACATACCTTTCTATCAAAGTTATCTGACATCATCAAGATCAATTTGTTCTGACACAGATTAACTCTGAGCTCTTCTCATATTTTAATACCATTTTCTAAATTATAAAGAATAAACTGAGGTGTTGAAGGTGTCTGAATAAATTTTGGTTTGACTGTATTACCTATAAATATATATTAAATTTTTTTTTTTGGATAAATGTGTGTCATCATCTGTCACCCGAGGGTGTGTGTGGTTTCTTGACCGTGTCTGTAGATACCTGCAGACGAGCGCTCTGCTGGCCAGCGACACCAACCTGAGCGATGAAGAGAGGAGACACTTCTGCCAGGAGATCCTGACCTTTGCCAGCCAGACCGCAGAGGCCGAAGGTCAACAGAAAGGTCAGCTTTGTGTTCTGAGTGTGTTTACTCCAGCAGTCACAGCTAATCCTGACAAAAACACTATAAAAGTGCCGGAACCGTACACTTTATTCCAGGTCTCATGTCTGTTCTCACATTGTTCATTTAAATAATGATGAAAATAAAATAAAAGTAATTTTGTAAAATAATTAGAAATAATAAAATATATAAAACATGTAAATATATAATAAAAGTATAGATTTTAAATAATAAAAATATAATATAAAGAATATTTTATAAAGTAAAATTATAAAAATATATTTATTTATTTTAATTAATCTGAAAGGTTCTGAGTGAATTAATCTCAGTTGCCATCTGAACCATCTGTTCTTGTCTAAGAGCAATAATGACTCTTGAATGAATTATAAAAAACATGAAATATTAAAAAATGTAACACATTTTAAATAAATACAATTATAAATATATTTAGGTATTTTTCTTTTTTCCCAGAAAGGATGCTACAGCATCTAGGCTACAAACCTTTTTTATTTTATTTTATTTACCAATGGTTTACTTAACAAATTGCTCTTTCTTTAAATAAATTCAATTATAATTAATTTTCTTAGGGGAAAAAAAAATCTACCTCAGCTTCTGCTCTAAACTACAGGAAGCCCTTTTACATTACTATCTAATTACAATTAACAATTAACTTAAATTCAATTAGGCTACTGTTTATTTTTAACTATAATAATCAACACTCAAATTATGCAAACATGTAAATAGTTTTTAAATTAACTTCTAAATTATACAATTTCTGTTTGTTGTTGAAATATAATAATTTACACAGTCATTACATGTTTCATATAAAATTTATTTAAACACATTAAATAATTAAGACATCACTAACAGGTAAAATAAATATAATGTATAGTCTAGTATTTCACGAAATGCTCTTCTCTACATGTCATTTCTCTAGTAAATAATGAGCTGTAGACACTAATGACTTGCCTGAGGTAAATGAAATGCTACGTGATATTGTTTGCAAGCTCCATGGTTGAAACACTGAGTGATTACGGTTAGGGGTCA
The DNA here is from genome assembly GCF_936440315.1 of Barbus barbus. NCBI lineage: Eukaryota > Metazoa > Chordata > Actinopteri > Cypriniformes > Cyprinidae > Barbus > Barbus barbus. Next base: position 891,130 of record NC_136715.1, read on the forward strand.
GATGTTCATTCATGTTTATTTCGCATTAAAACTAGTAGTAAAGAGGAAGAGGCGTTTACAGCGATTGATCGGTGCACATGCGGGCCGATCTGAAATTTTTGGTATGAATACATGTACCGTTACACCCCTAGTGTTTGTTGTATCAGACTGACTGCATTAATCTTGTGTTTCTGGGCTCTGACAGACGCGCGTGTGGCTCTGAGCATGAGCTCCTTCACTCGTCTGCAGGAGCTGCGTTTCCGTCCGTCCTCGGCGCTGGTGCACGTGAGCGCCGCCCTGCAGCTGGAGCTGCGTCTCTGCAGTCTGATGCCCGTTCCTGTGACGCTGGAGCAGATCTCCGCCAGCATACACTTCACACAGGAGCAGCCGGGCTCCACGGCACAGAAGCGGGCCGCTCAGAATCCCGACGGCACCGTGACTTTCCCCGCGGCCAGCCCGGGGTCTGCGTTTGCGTCTGCGCTGGAGCTCTGCGAGATCCTGGAGCACAGTCCGTCTGATAGCGCTCTGAGCTCCGCCGGCGTGGCCTGCAGGAACATGCACCTGCTGCTGCGCCGGAACGACAGCGCCACCTCGCTGGACACACCTAACACCGCACTGACCGCACACGCTCCGGAGGACGGCGCGCAGATGCTGAGGGCCAGGGATGTCACGCTGTTGCCTGGCAACAACAGCATCGTCTTCACCGCAGCTGTAAGAAGAACTGTTTCATTTAATCAGATTAGAGCAGAGATTCCCAAACTGGAGTTCGCTGATGAAACGCTCATAAAGAATCATAAAAATCAAAAAATTAATTTAAAACATTATATATATATATATATATATATATATATATATATATATATATAATATATTAGTGCAATCAAACGATTAATTGTGAATAATCCAAAATAAAAGTTTTTGTTTACATAATATATGTAGGTGTACTGTGTATATTTATTATGTGTATATATAAATACACACACATGCTGTAAATATTTTGAAAATATTTACATGTATATATTTATATTCTTATATTTTATATAAATATATTGAACATATAAACGTAACGTATTTTTCTTAAACATATACATGTATGTGTTTGTATTTATATATACACAATAAATATACACATTATACGCACATATATTATGTAAACAAAAACTTTTATTTGGGAAGCGCACTAATATATAAGTATAATCAAAATAAAACACTTACTAAAAATAGATCATAATTAACTTTTTTTATATTCAATCATTTTAAAATAAAAACAATCAAAATAAAACACTTTAGATTAAATAGTAATAGTAAAAATATGAAATTAAAATAGATAACTTTTTTATTATTATTATTATTTATAATTTTTTATTTATTTTGGTTTAGTATTAAACTTGCAGGATGTATTAATGGTACAAAGACCTCTTATATGCCAAAAGATCAAGGCAAATTTGATTTATCATGTCATGACCCCTTTAAAATAAAAACAACCAAAAATACTTGCTAAAAATTAAATCACAAAAATGTAAAAATAAATAAATTTTTAAAAAAGAAATAAATCACTTAACATTTACTAAAAATTAAATAATAAAAATGTAAAAGAAAAATCATTTGAAAATAAAAGCAGTCAGAATAAAACACTAAAAGTAATTAAGTCGTAAAAATGTAAAGATAAAATAAATCATTTAAAAGAAAAACACTCAAAATAAAACACTTGCTAAGATTAATTCATAAAATTGTAGCAAAAATAAATGTAAAATAAAAATGTTTAAATAAAATGTTTACTAAAATTATATCTTAAAAATATAAAGTAAAATAATTCAAATCATAAAGTAAAATTAAAATGAGTAATTCTAAATAAAACTTAAAAATAAAATGCATAAATTTTTTTTTTTTTATTATTTTAAATTATATTTTATATATATTATATTTAAATTTATATTTTGTTTACCTACATGTCATGTGACCACTGACCAACATTGAAAAAAAACATGAGAATGGTTAAATGATAGAAATATTAACTTAAAATGTCAGGGGAGACTTCAAGTTTAGGTCAAAGGGGTTCAGCTGACAAAAAAGTTTTGGGAATCTCAGGCTTACAGGGTAAAATTGTGATAAACACCAGATTTTCATGTGATTTCATACATATTTTTAAAATTGCTGAATGTGTCATTTTGTCAGAGTCAGAAGCCAGGTGTGTATACTCTCCGGCAGCTGTGTGCGACGCTGGGCCGAGTGCAGTTCATTCTGCCACATCTTTACCCTGTCGTTCAGTATGAGGTTTACTCTCAGGAGCCTCAGCTCAGCATCCAGCCGCTCACAGGTGTGTGTGGGTGTGTATGTGGGAGTGTATGTGGGAGTGTGTATGTGGGAGTGTGTGTGTGTGTGTGCGTGTTTATGTGGTTTATGAGGACACAAATTTGTATAATGACATGGGTATGACAGAGGTATTACAATATGAAGGTGGTTTATGAGGACACTGCCTATGTCCCCGTAATTCAAAAGGCTTAAAAAACATACTAAATGGTGTTTTTTTGAAAATCTTAAAATGCACAAAGTCTCCTGTGAGGGCTAAGTTTAGGTGTAGGGTTGGTGTAGGGCAATAGCACACACAGTTTGTTCAGTATAAAAACCATTACGCCTATGGAGAGTCCCCATAAACCACAAAAACCAACATGTGTGTGTGTGTGTGTAGTGTGTGTGTGTGTGTGTGTGTGTGTGTTTGAGTGTGCGAGTGTGTGTCAGTCTACAGTGTCTCAGGCTCACCTGTTGTGTGTTGTTGTCTCAGAGCACCTGTTGGCTGGTTTGCCGCAGCAGGTGAAGTTCACTATCCTGACGGGTCACTATTCGGTGAAGAAGGGCGACGCTCTTCAGCTCAGTAACACTGACTCCATGCCTGTGCTGCACTCGTCCACATGCAGCGCCCGCATCCTCAGCAGCAGCGCAGGTGAGAGACGCTTCAGATTCAGATGACACAAATACACACTAATCAGAATACTTAATACGCATGTATTAAATTATCTCATGTAAAATTAAAACAGAATTTTTATAATAACACTCAAAATAAAACTCAAAATTAAAAAAAACTATAAAAAACTATAAAAATTAAATAATAAAAACGTAATATTAAAATAAATATAAATGTTATAAATTATATATATAAATACATTCAAAATGAAATAATAAAAACGTAACATTAAAATAAATAATTTCAAAATAAGTATAAATAGAAAAATACAATCCCAAAATATGTATAATTGTGTTTTTTCCTTGTTTTTTTGTTTTTGTTTTTTTCAGTCTTTTCCTCCTGTTTTCTTTGTACAATGTAATTGATACTTTATGTCTGGTGGGTAAAGGGTTGGATTGGGATATGTTGCTGTAATTTTGTTATTTTTTGCATATTATAAAATATTAAATGAACAGACCTTGTTCAAAAAAAAGTATAAATATAAATGTAATAAATTATATACATTTTGTAATTAAATATATAAATAAATGGTAAAATTTGTAATTAAAAAATTATTTATTCCAGTATACAGAAGAACAGATAATTTACATAACGAGTAAAAATATAAAATTATTTAATAAAATAAAATAAAATATACATACATACATACATACATACATACACACACACACACACACACACACACACACACACACTAACAGCCAAAAGGTCAAAGTGTCTCTTCTGTTCACCAAGGCTGCATTTATTTGATCAATAATACACTAAAAATTGTGAAATATTATTCTAATGTAAAACAGCTGTGTTCTATGTGAATATGTGTTAAACTGTAATGTATTTCTGTGATCTGCAGCTGTATTTTCAGCATCATTACTCCAGTCTTCAGTGTCACATGATCTTCAGAAATCATAATAATATACTGATTTACTGATCAACAAACATTTCTGATTATTATCAATGTTGAACACAGTTGTGACGCTTAATATTTTTGTGGAAACTGTGATACATTTTATTTTTCAGGATTCACAGATGAATAGAAAGTTCAAAAGAACAGCATTTATTTGAAATGGAAATCTTTTGTAACATTAGAAATGTCTTTACTGGCACTTTTGATCAATTTAATGCAGGCTTGATGAATAAAAGTATTAATTTCCTCTTAATAAGTTGGTAACTGATGTGTTGTGTTGTTGATCAGAGCTGGTGGCTGAAAGCGCTCTGTCCATCCAGTCATCTGAGAAGGTGACGAGCATCTCTCTTCCTGTGACGCCGCCGTATCACACGCTGGAGTTCCTGCTGGACGTTCTGTGTCATATCCCATCATCCCCAGCGCGGATGGAGAGCGAGCGGCTCACTAACGGACAGATCAGTCATCGCACCCGCAGCCGAACGCGCTTCAACAGCGGCATGACCGTCATCGACCAGAAGGTTTGATACGCCTAAACAAACCAGACTGATGAATGCTCTTACAGTTCATATTCATAATAATAAAGTTATATAAAAAGTTCAGTAAAATGTGTAAGTCGTGTAAAAGCCTGTAGATGAGTCTTACACATTACAATTACAGTGCTTCAGATGACAGAACTCTCACTGCTCTTTGTACTGTAAATACCGTACACAGCCTCAAACTCTGATTGTAGCCAAGTACTTCTCACATGACTGTCGAGGAGGATACAGTAAGGATATTACCAATTTACCATTCATACGTACCGAGGCTAGCGGAACATGCAGGATTCATATTTAAACCGTCTTTTTGCGTTTTAATATTCACATACACTAGTTCATATCATGATTCCAATTAAGTGACAGACCTTCTTTTATTCATCCAAACATTTATGAATTCAGTTGCATTCCTCGCTATAGAGTGAATTCTGTCTTTATGAATGGACTCCGCCATCCTGTCCGCATTTTTGACCATATGACCCTAGAAATGCAAGCACACTTCAGAACATTTGGGTTTGCCCTGTGTGTTGTTTTAAAGAGTTGCAGATGCGTTCTCAGGTACCGAAATTTGGTACCGAATGATTTAATATGAATCGGTAATTCGGTCGGTACCCTTAAAAATACAGAGTTCGGTACCCAACCCTAATCTCACTAGTGTTCCCGAGTCTCAGGCCAAAGATTAGATTCTGACAAAAGAGAATGTGTTTTTGACGGAAATGTTTGACTTTGACCTGGAAGTTTGAGTTTGATTACAGGTGAAGTGGTTTTGAAGTGATTCTCTGATTTTGCCAGAAGAGTCGATGGTTCAGTGAATTTAGTTTGAAGATTTGTGTTGAGAAAATGATTGATGGTTTCAAGAAATGTGTTTTGGCAATTCAGAAAAACTGTAACAATAATAATAAAGAAATCCTATCTAAATAAAGGCAAAAATATAAATGTGTGTGTTTCAGGTGTCTGTCGACTGTCCCTGGTCCATTTACTCCACGCTGGTCTCTCTGACCTTCCACATGCCCTTTAAAGTCAAACACTCACTGCTGTCTGCAGGACGGAGGTACTGACCCCTCGTGACCTCACACTCTTACAGTGATACTGTAGTAACAGATGGATTGATGTGTTTCCTGTGTGGTTTTATCCCAACAGGAAGTTCATCCAGGTTTGTCTTCAGAATGTATCGGACACTAACTTTCGTCTGACCAATCAGACGCTGACTGAGAATCAACACACACCGTCACTGGAGCTGCTCTCTCTCAACACTAAAACACACAGCGTGAGTCTCACACACACACTCAAGCATGCACACACACTCACACTCTCTCTCACTCACACACACACACACACACACACACTCTCACTCACACACACACTTGTTTCGCTATCCTTGTGGGGACTCTCATAGTTTTTCACAATATTCAAATTTTTTTAGATGTGCCTGTGCGTGTGTGTGTGTATATGTGTGTATATGTATATATATATATGTGTGTGTATATGTGTGTGTGTATATATATATATATATATATATATATATATATATATATATATACAGTGCCCTCCATAAGTATAGGAACAGTAAAGACAAAATAGCTCTGTTGGCTGTGGAGTCAAGACATTTACAAATATGATTAAAAGATGAATATGAGACAGAACTACAGAATGTCACATTTTATTATTAGCCGTTTCAACACATAGATGTTTTACCAAATAAAAAGAACACTTTTAGAGTTCATCCCTCTATCTGATGAGAGCATAAGTATTGGAGCAGTTGAACATAAGGCAGATATTAAAGATTAAAAGCTATTATTTAGTTGCAGATCCCTTGCACACAATCACAGCAGTGAGGCTAATAATAAAATGTGACATTCTGTAGTTTTGTCTCATATTCATCTTTTAATCATATTTGTAAATGTCTTGACTCCACAGCCAACAGAGCAATTTTGTCTTTACTGTTCCTATACTTATGGAGGGCACTGTATATGTATATGTGTATGTGTATAAAGTGTATACACTCACTGGCCACTTTATTAGGTGCACCTTGCTAGTACCGGGTTGGAACCCATTTGCCTTCAGAACTGCCTTAATTCTTCGTGGCACAGATTCAACAAGGTGTTGGAAACATTCCTCAGAGATTTTGGTCCATATTGACATGATAGCATCACGCTGTTGCTGCAGATTTGTCGGCTGCACATCCATGATGAGAATCTCCCGTTCCACCACATCCCAAAGGTGCTCTATTGGATTGAGATCTGGTGACTGTGGAGGCCATTTGAGTAGTGAACTCATTGTCATGTTCAAGAAACCAGTCTGAGATGATCTGAGCTTTGTGACATGGTGCATTATCCTGCTGGAAGTAGCCATCAGAAGATGGGTACACTGTAGTCATAAAGGGATGGACATGGTCAGCAACAATACTCAGGTAGGCTGTGGCGTTTAAACGATGCTCAGTTGGTATTAAGGGGCCAAAGTGTGCCAAGAAAATATCCCCCACACCATTACACCACCACCACCATCAGCAGCCTGAACCATTGAGACAACGCAGGATGGATCCATGCTTTCATGTTCTTTACGCCAAATTCTGACCCTACCATCTGAATGTCGCAGCAGAAATCAAGACTCATCAGAGGCAACGTTTCTCCAGTCTTCTATTGTCCAGTTTTGTGTGAATTGTAGCCTCTGTTTCCTGTTCTTAGCTGACAGGAGCGGCACCCGGTGTGGTCTTCTGCTGCTGTAGCCCATCTGCTTCAGGGTTCGATGTGTTGTGTGTTCAGAGATGGTATTCTGCATACCTTGGTTGTAACGAGTGGTTAATTTGATTCTATCATCTCTAACCAGTCTGCCCATTCTCCTCTGACCTCTGACCTCAACAAGGCATTTTCGTCACACAACTGCCGCTCACTGGATATTTTCTCTTTTTCGGACCATTCTCTGTAAACCCTAGAGATGGTTGTGCGTGAAAATCCCAGTAGATCAGCAGTGTTTGAAATACTCAGACCAGCCCGTCTGGCACCAACAACCATTCCACGTTCAGAGTCACTTAAATCCCCTTTCTTCCCCATTCTGATGCTCGGTTTGAACTTCAGCAAGTCGTCTTTACACATCTAGATGCCTAAATCCATTGAGTTGCTGCCATGTGATTGGCTGATTAGCAATTTGTGTTACCAAGCAATTGAACAGGTGTACCTTATAAAGTGTATATGTATAATGTATATGTGTGTAGTATATTAATAATAAATAATATAACAATAAACAAAATGTCCTGATAATATAATGTCCTGATAAATAAAGGCAAAATGCCAAGAATAGGTCATCAATATATAGATTTTCGTTTGCAATATTTATAATAATAAATAATATATTAGTAATAAAAAGTACTGTCTAAATGAAGGCAAAAATGCCCCCCAAAAATGGTCAAAATATGTATTAAAAGTAAATGTGAAGGTAAATGTTCAGTGTGTATTTGGCTGTGTGGTGCAGTGGTGGTCAGTGACAGTGACCTGTGTGTGTGTGTGTGTGTGTGTGTGCAGCTGGTGTTCAGTCAGCAGTGTGTGTTCAGCGTGTGGGAGCTGCGGTGGAGCAGTGTGTCGCCCGTCTCTCTGCACTGTGTGTTCTCGGCTGCTTTCGCTCCTGCAGACGCTCGGGACACGGCGCTCAAACCCTACAGATATGACTTCACTCTGGAGCGTGTTTTGGTGAGTGCAGACCGATCTGATGTGAGTGTGTGTGAGTGTGTGAGTGAGTGTGCGAGCGAGCGAGTGAGTGTGCGAGCGAGTGTGTGTGTGTGTGTGTGTGCGTGTGCGTGAGTGAGTGAGTGTGTGAGAGAGTCTGCGTTCCACTTAGGAGTGTGTGATCTATATATTGTCTGCGATAATAAGGTAATTGTTGTATATTGCGAAAAGCAAATGAAACACATTTACATCACGCATACATCATGTGATGAAGTAAGTTAGTAAGTTAAACTAGAGCGAGTGCGCTTTTACAGTGTTCTTTCACTGCATGATTCAGTTTATTAAAATGCATTAAGAATGATCACATAATTCAAGATATGGGGGCAGAAAATGTGTATATTTATATAATTTCATAAAGTTAATATCACATGAAGAATGCCTTTTTTCTGTAAAAATAACCATGATTACAAATGTGATATTGAGTATTTACAACAGTTCAATAAACAAGAAGTTAATATTAAGATAATTACGGTTTAGACACCATCTTTCCTGTTTTTGCAGTATTTCGATATCATAATTCCCAACACAGCTTTAGCACTGTTTTGTGTCTCTGAGCAACATGACGGTGTTTCGTTCCTGAATGAATCAACCGTTTAAATGATTCGGTTCAGTCGCAGTGAATCACTTATTAACAGTGACTTCCTGACACCATCTGGCAGGTTTAATTTCACATTTAAAGTATCCTTTAATTTTTAAATAATTTGAAAAATCAGCATTTGACGTTTTATGTTTAAAATATCAGAATATCAGACTATATACTCGTTAAATTTTACTTTACCTGTTAGTGATGTCTTAATTATTTAATGTATGTTTATGACAGCCACTGTGTAAATGATTATATTTCAACAACAAATAGAAATTGTATCATTTAGAAGTTAATTAAAAAACTGCATTGAGTGCAACTTACATGTTTGCATACAATTAATTGTTTTCCTTTCTCTGTGTGTGTCTGTCTGTGTGTGTGTGTGTCTCTGTGTGTCTCTCTCTCTCTCTGTCTGTGTGTGTGTCTGTGTGTGTCTGTGTGTGTCTGTGTGTGTGTGTGTGTCTCTGTGTGTCTCTCTCTCTCTCTGTCTGTGTGTGTGTCTGTGTGTGTCTGTGTGTGTCTGTGTGTGTGTGTGTGTCTCTGTGTGTCTCTCTCTGTCTGTGTGTGTGTCTGTGTGTGTGTGTGTGTGTGTGTGTGTGTGTGTGTGTGTGTGTGTGTGTGTGTGTGTGTGTGTCTGTCTGTGTCTCTGTGTGTGTGTGTGTGTGTCAGACTCTGTTGAGCGTGCGGGCAGAGATCCAGCCGGCGGAGGGAGAGCAGCTCTGTCGCACCGGTTCTCTCTGCAGGCTGGAGGTGTCTCTGACGCGTCTCTCTGAACCCAGCGACTCGGACGAGGAGTACAGCGACACCGACGGCCTGCACACCACCAGACTCCTGTATGAAGGTACGGCTCAGAGACACTAGGCTTTATCAAGTCAAGTCACCTTTATTTATACAGCGCTTTCAACAATACAGATTGTGGCAAAGCAAGCTTTACAGCATCAAATAGGACAGTAGCATGTCAATAATACAAAAGGACAATAAACACTCAATTTTCAGTTAAAGGCAGTTCATTATTGAATTCAGTGAAGTCATCGTCCAGCTCAGTTCAGATCTAATAGTATCTGTGCAATCAAGTCGACGATATCGCTGGAAATTAAGTGTCCCCAGCTAAGCAAGCCTAACAATCCTTTAACAGATTTGAATTATAGAAATGTGTTATGTGTAAGCCAGGTTAAAGAAATGGGTCTTTAATCTAGATATAAACTGACAGAGTGTGTCTGCCTCCCGAACAGTGTTAGGTAGATTGTTCCAGAGTTTGGGAGCTAAATAGGAAAAGGATCTGCCGCCCGCAGTTGATTTTGATATTCTAGGTATTATCAAACGGCCAGAGTTTTGAGAACGCAGCGGACTAATATATTTTGAATTTAGACTGCATTTAAACCAAGAAATATGCGTGGGAAAACATATGTGTACAAATAAATACAGTGTGTTTCTAAAATGTTTGAGCTACTTTTAGCCTGAAGATGTTTTGTGAATACAGGCCCTGAGGTTTACTATAGAAATGAACATTTGAGTAAAATACTACAATTCCTTTACAACAAAACATTGCATTTTTGTATATTTGATATGTATTTATTTGTGTTTATGTGGTGCACAACAGAATTTTACTGTGTAAATTAAGATTTTTGGTCTTTTAGGTATTTAAGGTCTTGCATCTGCTAATACTTATTTGACTTAAATTTATATATACTTTATATTATATTTATATATACTTATATGATTATATTATATTATAATTAGAAAAATGCTTGCTAAAATGGTCACCCCAAATGATATAAAGAAATACAAAACTATCTTTTGAAATCATCAGTTTAAAAAAAAATAATGTAATCCATGACTATCAAAATAATGATTTTGTTATTATTACTATTATTAAAAATGTAAACAATAAAAAATAAATTAATAATGCTGTTGTACTGTAAAGTTATTTAATAATTTTTTTATTTTGAATCATCATTTTTTATAATGTAAGGATGTTTGGCTTTATTTGTATTAATAATTGAGCGATATCTGTGTGTCTGCAGTGATTGACAACAACAGTAACTGGGCGGTGTGCGGGAAGAGTTCAGGGGTCATTTCCATGCCGGTGGCTGCCATGGCGACACACAAGGTTCACATGGAGGTCATGCCGCTGTTTGCGGGTCACCTGCCGTTTCCCAACATACGTGTGTTTAAATACCTGCCTCACCACAGCAGCCCGGTCATCCCGCCGGACACAGGTCAGACCCCATAATGCTCGAGTATGAACTTATCATCAGAAGTCATGGTTTCATCACATAAAACTGCTCTGGTTCTATGAATGAATCCAGAGATGCCCAAAGATGACATCATAATGACATCTTCATTTCAAATTCATATATTGTTATATAAAAATTATATATATGTTTTTAATATTTAATATTTTTTAGTGCTGGGCAACGATTAATCACAATTAATCCAAAAAAAAAAAAAAAAAAAAAAAAAATCCAAAATAAAAAAATTAGTTTACATAATATGTGTGTACTTTATTTATTATATGTATATAAATACACACACATGCATGTATATATTTAAGAAAAATGTTGTTTATATATTAAATATATTTATATATATATATATAATATAAATTATATGAATATAAACATATACATGTAAATATTTTCTGTCAAAAAATGTTTTTTTTACTGAAGAACTTTGGAAAAAAAACTCACACAATTCTGATTAATTTTACTGAATTGACTCATTTGGACAATCAGTTCTGCTTGATTTTGTTTTATGATTTAATATGGATCATATTTATAAAATGAATTAAACTCAAACAGTTTAATCAATCTTTTAATAAATAATCAAATGAAAATACAACAATTTATTTATAACAAAACATTGCTATTTTTTTATAGTGCTGTCAAACGATTAATTGCATCCAAAATAAAAGTTTGTTTGCATAATATATGTGTGTGTGTGTGTGTGTGTGTGTGTGTTCTACAGAAGAGGATTAGGGCCAAGCAATAATAAAAAAATAAATAATCATTTATTTAATTATTATTTAATTATTTATTTAATTATACGTCTTTTTCATAATTTAATGTTTATTCTCGTAATTTAACAACTTTTTCATAATTTAATGTTTTTTCTCGTAATTTAACGAGAATAAACTAATTATTTAGTAATTATTTAGTAAATAAATTAATTATGAAAAAGACGTTAAATTACGAGAAAAAACATTAAATTATGAAAGACGTTAAATTACGAGAATAAACAATAAATTATGAAAAAGACGTTAAATTACGAGAAAAAACATTAAATTATGAAAGACGTTAAATTACGAGAAAAAACATTAAATTATGGAAGACGTTAAATTACGAGAAAAAACATTAAATTATGGAAGACGTTAAATTACGAGAATAAACATTAAATTATGAAAAAGACGTTAAATTACGAGAAAAAACATTAAATTATGAAAGACGTTAAATTACGAGAAAAAACATTAAATTATGGAAGACGTTAAATTACGAGAATAAACAATAAATTATGAAAAAGACGTTAAATTACGAGAAAAAACATTAAATTATGAAAGGCGTTAAATTACGAGAAAAAACATTAAATTATGAAAAAGACGTTAAATTACGAGAAAAAACATTAAATTATGGAAGACGTTAAATTACGAGAATAAACATTAAATTATGAAAGACGTTAAATTACGAGAAAAAACATTAAATTATGGAAGACGTTAAATTACGAGAATAAACATTAAATTATGAAAAAGACGTTAAATTACGAGAAAAAACATTAAATTATGAAAGGCGTTAAATTACGAGAATAAACATTAAATTATGAAAAAGACGTTAAATTACGAGAAAAAACATTAAATTATGAAAGGCGTTAAATTACGAGAATAAACATTAAATTATGAAAAAGACGTTAAATTACGAGAAAAAACATTAAATTATGAAAGACGTTAAATTACGAGAATAAACATTAAATTATGAAAGACGTTAAATTACGAGAATAAACATTAAATTATGAAAAAGACGTTAAATTACGAGAAAAAACATTAAATTATGAAAGACGTTAAATTACGAGAATAAACAATAAATTATGAAAAAGACGTTAAATTACGAGAAAAAACATTAAATTATGAAAAAGACGTTAAATTACGAGAAAAAACATTAAATTATGAAAAAGACGTTAAATTACGAGAAAAAACATTAAATTATGAAAGACGTTAAATTACGAGAATAAACATTAAATTATGAAAAAGACGTTAAATTACGAGAAAAAAGTTTAGATTAAACTCATTAAATTACGAGGAAAAAGTTTAGAAAAAGTTTAGATTAAACTCATTAAATTACGAGGAAAAAGTCGTTAAATTATGACAATAAACACTAAATTACGAGAAAAAGTTGTTCAATTATGAGAAAATAGTCGTTAAATTTCGAGAAAAGTAGTTGAGAAACACTGTTGTAACATGACGTTCATTAGCTCTGGTTGGTCAGAGTTACTCAGGCCTGCAGCGGTGGAGGAGCGTATGACACGATCGACGGGGTTCCAGTCCGGCTCTTCTTCTTTTCTCATCACATATCACATCGGAAAAGTGGAACTCAATTGCTTAACGAGTGTTTAATAATGTATTAATTAGGGGTAGACAGGCTATAGGGAGGGCTTTGTTGTCCCAATAAGGCAGCATCTATAATTTCAATAAATAAAATAATCAATGTTATTATTGCATCCTGTTAATGTACAACAATACTGAGGTGCAAATAGTATCTGCCACTATTTCTTTAGCGCACCGACAGCGGAAGAGCGAGATGGTTTTTTTTTTTTTATCATTGCTTGGCCCTAATCCTCTTCCGTACTGTTCTGTGTATATTTATTATTATATATAAATAAATACACACGCATACAGTATATATTTTGAAAATATTTACATGTATAAAATTATATTCATATCATTTATATATAAATATATTTAATATATAAACTGAAATATATGCATGCATGTGTTATATATAATAATATACACAGTACACACTCATATATTACAAAAACTTTTATTTTAGATGCGATTAATCGTTTGACAGCACTAATTTCATTATTTGTTTTGTATGTTTTTAAAATTATTTCTTTTTTCTAAGTTCTGCACAACAGAAGTTTACTGGTTAAATTATAACATGAATAAAAATACTCTTGATGGTTTTAAATATCATAAAAACAATATTTTAATTCATTTTATTATTAATTTGAGAAGCACTTTTTCTGTCATAATTTCTTCAAGTGAATCTTTCATTATTTGGTGGTTTGTGACGTGTGAGTGAGTCAGTTCGTTCAGTCAGTTCTGATTCATATGAGTCGTGACTCTCTGTGCTCCGCAGACTCGTGTCTGGAGAACGACAGTCTGTCTCTGCTGGACAAGGCTCTGGAGGACCAGGCGGAGACGGCCAGTCTGCGCAGCCGAGGCAGTGTCCAGTCTCTGGGCAGCGGAGAGTCTGCGCAGCCGCGGGGCCCGATTCCCAAACGCCAGGCCTTCGGTCCAGGGCAGGTGTTCAACGGCACACAGGGTCAGCAGGTGCTAGTGCTGCCCGCCGCTGACCATCACCTGATGGAGGTCAATGTCACATGACCCAGCATCTCAAACGGACACGAGACTCTCCTCCGTCACACGCTTCATGAGACACGCCGGACCAGCTGTCTGTCAGACATCCCATAATGCCTTGCAGCCCCTCCTCTGTGTGCTCAGGTGTGTGTGTGTGTGTGTGAGAGAGAGAGAGAGGGAGAGAGTGAGAGCGAGTGACACCTGCTGTACATAACAGATGAGATTTAAGAGAATCTTCTGAACCAAATACACTCAATCATGATCACTCACACTGGGATTCTGGGATTTGCATATTTAATTTTGTATTGGTTTTTGGAACTAAAGGTTTCCAGGGAAACTTCAGTGCTTTATTGACTCAGACACGCCCCTTCCTGCTGATGTCACGTGATTGACATGTCGCTATGACGACTATTGTGACAAATGTTGTTTTTGTTTAATGCATATGAAGAACAGTCATATTTCACTCCATTGTTGACATGAAGAAAAATTTGTGAAAAAAAAGTAAATTGTGAATTAAAAGTTTAAGCTCACATCAGTGGGTGTATTTGTTATAATGCTCAAAGCTGAACACATGATTTTCATAATTCTGTTCATGCAACAAAAAAAAGAAGTATCCGAAAAATAATTAATTTTTTTTGCATACTTTTTTGCTTATTTATATGCATAAAATAAATGGCAAAAAAGATATTAATAATTTTGCATATTTTATTTGACGTACTATAAAAGTAATGCAAAAAATGTGTATGTATGTGTATATATATATAATTTTTTGCATTACTTTTATATTGCATTTATGTGTGTGTATATGTCTTATATGCAAAAAAAAATTTGAATTGTTTTTTGGATACATTTAAAAAAAATTATATATATATGTGTGTGTGTGTGTATATGCAAATAAACTGGTTTTGCATCAATTAATTTTTGGCACACCTTTGTAATGTTCATAAAAATCGACTTTGATTTTCTGTTGGTTTTGGGGTGAAATATGACCTGGGTGTATTTTTGTGGTGTTTGTGTTGGGATGTGTGTAAATATCACAGAAAGTGTCTGTCAGGACAGAATCGTTTCAGATCCATCAGCTCTGTACAGTAACGAGAATCTGACGACAGACAGCAGGAAGTGATGCGTTTCTCCAGGAGGAACAGGTTTGATGTGAATGTTGTGCGTCTCGTGTGTCGTCCGTGTTTCAAACCTGAGAAGCTGATGAGGGAACTGCTGTGTTTTTGTCATATAGTCACGTATGAAAGGCCAAAACTTCACACGCATCACCTCTTCAGTTCATCTGCTCACTATTTATTTCCTGGATTCTTGTTGCTTTGCTCTGGTTCGGTTCGCTTCTGGACCTCGTGATTCTGGACTTCAGACGTCATGAACACAAGCTGTTTGTAAATTGTCAATCAAACATCACAGATTGTATTTAGATTATTTAAATGAGAAGAATATGTACGCATTATACAACTGAAAATATACATATGTTTTAAAAGGATGTTTGTCATCTAATTTACTATTTAAAACTCATTTAAAACGTTTGCAAGACGTTATCTAAGAATTTCAAAAAAGTCAATTGAGTTTTTTTTTTTAAATTAGTGTAACTTTGGCTTCTCAAATAAAACTTTGAATAAAAGTTTAATTTTTTTTCTTTAATATGGTTTAATAATTTAATTTTGTTCTTTTTTTTAATATCCCAGTTTGAACTTTTTTTTGCCAGTTACTTTTTTCTTGCAATTCAGAGAGAAAAACATTGTGTGTAAAATCTTGAATTATACATTATTCTTTTCCCCTCAGAATTGAGAGAAAACTCAAAATTGTGCAAGATGGTTTACATTTGTTTTTATCCTGTGGTGGAAATAAGCTTTAGTAGTTGTTTCCAAGTTCAAATGATCATTTTATATTCATATTAATAGTTCTGTTGCTCTTACCTGCTACATAAATTACTGCTATCATATACAATGTCAATGATTCGTGTATAAATGAACCCTGAATTCACCTCTTTCTTGAAAATATGATTTTGTATTGATTGAAATTGATGTTAAAAAAAATATTGTGTTAATGACAAAATACAACAATTATCACAATTTATTCAAGTATGCAAAAACAAAACCAGCCAGAATAGCAGTGCTGAAGCCAAGAGATGTACAGAGAAGTCAATAAAAAATATAAATAAAACTAGATTAAATAATTGGCAAAATGTTTAAAAGACAAGAATATAAAAACTGCAGTGAAACATCTGAAGAGTTTGGCCGGGTGTGGGTTCATCGCGCTCCGTGTAACGCCGTCATCTTCTTTGAAACTCGACAGATCTTTGGCACTAGGTTCCATTTCTCCTCATTGGACGGAGAAAACTTCTTCCTGTCAGCTGATTTCCTCTGTAACCTGATGAAACATTTCAGCCAATGAGCTTTAAGATCAGCCTGAACACAGTCATCAGTATTTCACATCTCAACTTAACGTGCAGAAAATAGTGAACAATCAGCAGGAGGTTTAGGTCCTGTGGAAATATATATAATTAATCTCAATATATAACTGTGATGATTGACTCACATGAGTTTCTTGCGTTCTAAAGCTTTTCTGGTGGCAGCAGAGAGGGATCCCTTCACTTTATTATCCTGAAACACACAGATCAAACTCATGAATGATGCTTTAAAATCCCCTCATCCAACCACACTGACCCACATCCATCCATCATATACTGACATCTTAGAACCGATCATCTACATCATTCACACAGCACCAAAATAACACTGTTTTAATCCCCCGAAACCAAAAAATTAAAATATCTAAACATATGCCTCCAAAAAAAAAAAGATTTAAATCACAATAAATAAAATATCTGATCAAAAAAAGAAAAATATCAAATCAATAATCATTTCTAACCACCCCAAATATTTTTTTTAAACCTATAACTGACGTGTGTTTTGAGCGTGCGGTGTCTGCTCAGCTCTCGGTCGCAGCGGATCATCTGCATCCGATCAGAGGAGCTCATGCTGAAGAAGATCTGGTGCAGCTCACACCGCGCCGCTCGCAGCTGAGGATCAAACAGAGAGTCACCGGAGCGTCACGTCAGTGTGTGTTCATACAGCGAGTGTTTCCAGAGCGCTTCTGACCTGCAGCGTGACACGCTCCTGCAGCATGAGCTCGTGTTTGCTGCTCACCGCCGGCGGATGCTGGAGCGTCATCAGAAACATCCGTGTGTCCTGAAACAACATCAACACCTCCGTCACATCACATGAGTGAGAGATGGAGCAATTACTCATCTCTTAGTGACCCTGGGGCACCAAACCAGTCATAAGGGTCAATTTTTGAAACTGAGATTAATGCATCATCTGAAAGCTGAATAAATAATCTGTCCATTGATGTATGGTTTGTTAGGACAGGACAATATTTGTCTGAGATACAACTATTTGAAAATCTGGAATCTGAGGGAGCAAAAAAATCTAAATATTGAGAAAATCTCCTTTAAAGTTGTTCAAATGAAGTTCTTAGCAATGCATATTACTAATCAAAAATGAAGTTTTGATATATTTACGGTAAGAAACTTACTAAATATCTTCATGGAACATGATCTTAATATCCTAATGATTTTTGTCATAAAAGAGAAATGTATAATTTTGATCCATACAATGTATTGTTGGCTATTGCTACAAATATACCTGTGCTACTCATGACTGCTTTATGTTTAAATATGTCTATATAGCCTGTATTTATTTGATTTCAGTTTTAGTTTGAGCTGCTTCAGTACAGTAACTTAAGCTGAGTGTAAATGAGAAATGTTGCTTTGGCAACTAGCTGAAATAAATTGTTTTTGAAATTGTTATTCCAGTAAAGGATCATTTTTGTGGCAGTGTTGTTAGTTTTACGAGCTCACCTTGATGGTCCTGATGAGGCACGACATGCGTTCAGTGCGCAGGAGTCGACGGGTCAGAAAACCCCTCGCCACAGCAGCCAGCAGAGGGAGACAGGACCGCTGTGAGACACATGAGACACAACACCTTCATATCTGTCTGTGTGTGTGTGTGTGTGTGTGTGTGTGTGTGTGTGTGTGTGTGTGTGTGTGTGTGTGAGAGTGTGTGTGAGAGACTGTGTGTAGGTGTGTGTGTGAGTGTGTGTGTAAGTGTGTTTGTGTAAGTGTGTGCGTAAGTGTGTGTGTGTGTGTGTGTGTGTGTGTGAGAGAGAGTGTGTGTGTGTGTGTGTGTGTGAGTGAGTGAGTGTGTGTGTGTGTGTGTGTGTGTAAGTGTGTGCAAGTGAGTGTGTGTGTGTGTGTGTGTGTAAGTGTGTGCAAGTGAGTGTGTGTGTGTGTGTGTGTGTGTGAGTGAGTGTGTGTTTTTGTGACAAATGAGGACATAAATGTGTATAATGACAGGTATTACAAGGTGAAGGTGACTTTTCAGGACATTGCCCCATGTCCCCACTTTTCAAAACACTTATAAATCATATAGAGCGAGGTTTTTTTGAGAAAGTAGAAATGCACAGTCTCCTGTGAGGGCTAAGTTTAGGTGTAGGGAGATAAAAAATACAGTTTGTACAGTATAAAAACCATTACACCTATGGGATGAACCCATAATGATAGTAAGAGCAGTGTGTGTTACCCGTGAGGTGCTGTGTGTGTCTCTAAGCTCAGCGTGTGTGCAGATAGATGAGGCGCTGATGGAGGTCAGTGTGTCCTCCAGACATGAGCCTGCGCCGGGACACGGGAAGGACACGCTCCGCAGAAACTGGTAGCGCTCTGCTAAAGACTGACAGAGAGAGAGAGACAGCATTACAAACACATCAATCCTTCAGCAATAACACAACCTGTTCACTAACAAATCAGCCTGCAGTATCAGTAACCTGTTCAGATTCTTCAGAGAAGTCTCTTCTCTTCATCAAGGCTGACTTTATTTGATCAAAAATACAGTAAAAACAAGAAATATTATTCTACTGTAAAACAGCTGTTTTCTATGTGAATATGTGTTAAACTGTAATTTATTTCTGTGATCTGCAGCTGTATTTTCAGCATCATTACTGCAGTCTTCAGTGTCACATGATCTTCAGAAATCATTCTAATATACTGATTTACTGCTCAACAAACATTTCTGATTATTATCAGTGTTGAAATAGTTTTAAGACTTACAAAAACAAGAAATGAATGCATTTATTCAGCAAGGACACATTCAATTTCTCAGATTTCTGTATCAAATAAATGCTGTTCTTTTGAACTTTCTATTCATCTGTGGATCCTGAAAAATAAAATGTATCACAGTTTCCACAAAAATATTCAACTATTTCAACATTGATAATAATGAGAAATGTTTGTTGAGCAGTAAATCAGTATATTATTATGATTTCTGAAGATCATGTGACACTGAAGACTGCAGTAATGATGCTGAAAATACAGCTGCAGATCACAGAAATACATTACACTTTAACAGATATTCACATAGAAAACAGCTGTTTTACATTAGAATAATATTTCACAATTTTTACTGTATTTTTAATCAAATAACTGCAGCCTTGCTGAGCAGAAGAGAGTTTTTTTTCTTCCCATATTGTATGTGATTCGGTTTTTATTGTTTTGGCAACGGAAAGAATCCTGCCATGCCAATAAAACACTTATAAACGAGAGAGCGAGAGAATACAGATGAAAGCAGGACAGAGAGAGAGAGTCGGGATGAAATAAGAGCATGTATACACACAAGGTCAATGAGACGACGGGAATCAAACCACAGACGGCAGAGAGACAGACAGGTGTGTTCAGCGGCGCATGAATTAAACACAATTATCCTCATTTTCTGTGTCACTTCCCACAGCGAACACACACAGACGCTCGTTAATATAAAAACACTCGGCGTTCATTAAGGCCTGTTCCATGCATACATTACAGGCCGTAATTAATGACACGAGCCACTACAGGACCTGAAGGAGAAACATGTACGGATGCTCTCAGCGGCAGCTAGAAATTAAAGAAAACATTCCCACAATCCTCTGGGTGATTTCAGGTCTGATCTGTGGTGTCTGCCATCGGCCAGCGAGAGACTCGGGACAGAACAGCCGTCAAACACGAGTCTAACGAGTCCTTTAGAGATGTGACCGATCACAATCACATCAGCTGTTCTTACCATGTTGATGAATTTCACATGAACAGTTATTACTGTACGGCTTTATACTGCCTGAAGCTGCTTTGCATGGAAGCTTGTTTTGATCACGGAATAAAAAATAAAGGTAATTGTGAGTTTTTATCTCACACTCCAGACTTTTTTCTCACAATTCTGCATTTATATCTCACAATTCAGAGTTAATATCCCATAAGTCTGAGTTTATATCTCAAGTCTGCATTTATATAGCTTATCACAAATTCAGAATTTATGTCTCATAATTCTAAGTTTATATCTCTCAATTCTGACTTTATATTTTGCAAATTCTGAGTTGATTTTTCGCTAATTCTGAGTTTATATCTTAGAATTGAGCTTATATTTCGCAATTCTGAATTATTTTATTTGAATTTTGTGATAACAGAAATGCAAGATATAAATACAGAATTGCAAAAAAAGTCTTAATTATGATTTTAAAAAAAGTCAGAAATCAGTTTTCACAGTTTTGAAACAATCTCTATTGTATAATGCGCCACAGAAACAAATGTTACTTGACCTTAGAGGATCACAAAAGATGTTGTTCATGCTTTGTCCACACTCATTTACACGCATGCATCGAGCAGACGCTTTTATCTAAAGTGACTCTCACTGTATTCATGCATCCTCTCAGAATCGAACCCATGACCTTGGCGTTGCAAGCGCCATGCTTCCCTTAGAACTACATGTGAAACAGGCTGTATTCTGTTGCTCACCTGCAGTAGTTCCTGCTGCTGTCTGCGCTCTTCCTCCATCAGAGCAGTCACCTGATCCTCCTGCGTCTGCGCAGACGACTGCAGCCCTGAGGACATCACTGAGAGATTAATCACTTATGATGCTTCACACATAATCATAAAACATTTCTTCTGGCTAAAATAAAATATTGTGAGCCTAATAAAGAAAGATACAATATAGACAGATAAAAAGATACAGGAATGAAAAGACCAATCACAGTTCAGTATGCACATATATGACACACTGACCTCAACACTGTCAATTAGATTTTCCATCACTGAAAAAAGTTCAAAAATTAGAAATTATATAATTAACTAATTTCTCACCTCTGGGTGTGCTGGAGAGCGTGCTACCCATCTCTCGTCCAGGACTGAACGCCTCGTCCTCGTTCATCAGGAGCCTCCGTTTGACCCGGGTCGTGACCTCGTGACCTCCCATCTCAGGGGTCAGCTGCTTCCACAGGCCGGACGGGACATCCACATCATAAGACCAGCCAATCACAGAGCTTCCCGCTTCACCTGGAGAATGACTGCTGGCGTTCTCCTCCCTGACCCCACAATCCTTAGTGGTGACGGTTTCGCTGAAAGTGACCCCAGAAGGACGTTTGGGGTCGACTTCACCCGTCTGTGAGAGCGTGAGCGTTGACTCCAGGTCAGAGATCAGCACTTTGAGGCTGGACAGGTTCAGCTCCAGCTGTGCGATCTGCTCCGTCTGCGATGACATCATCGTCACGTTGTCACAGCGATCAGATGGACTAATCGGGTCGATCTGAGCCGGTTTGCCCAGAGCTTTCCGATCCGGGCCGGGAATCCTGCTCCGTTTTTTGCAGCGTACAGGACTTAAGCAGAACTTGGGTGTCGGGATGTTTGTGAATCTCCCAGCCGAGAGCGATCTGGAAACACCGAGCCGCTTCTGTTTGGAGTCATATAGAGATCTGGCCGTAACAGGAAGCTCTGCAGAGATGGATCGAGGAAGAGCGTTTGTGACGTCAGTGTTGATGCGATCCTCACCTTCCTTCTCCTTCCTCTGCTCTCTGGCTTTCCTCAGCTCCGTCCTCCACATCTGTTTGGGAAGGAGCTCCTCGTTCTCTTTATCGGACAGGTTGTGCTCGTCTGTGGCTCTGGCCTGATTGCGCAGCAGACGCTGGCGCCGCCTGTACTCCTGGGATTTCTTCAGTAGGTTTTGAAGGCTCATACGATACGGACCTTCATCCGAATCAGACGACGGGTTTACTGATTCCACAACATCTTCCGCCGGCTTTAGATGTGGCGCTACAATCTCCTCCTCTAAAATCGCTCCATCTACTGGCACGTGACTGATGATGTCACTTCCTGACCGTGTTGTATCTAAGCGGATGTCTCCTCCTTCCGTCCAGCAGGACTGACCGGTGACGTCTGTGTTGTCATTGGTTACGTAGCCCGATGACATCATCATCATCGTCGTCTGGCTGTGAGAGTGATTGTCCGGTGCGTCCTGAGGTCTGTGGGTCTTGTGTTTCTCGAACAGAACCGTGATCTGGCTGTTTTCCAGCGAATCGTCCTCTGGAGAAGCTCTCAGCTGATTGGCCGATCGGCCGTCGTGAGCGGTTGATGTCAAAGGAGCGGACGAGGTGATGTCACAGTCTGTGATGTCATCAGTCTTGTCTGTGTGTCGCGCAGCGTCGCTGATCCTCACGTCTGTGAACTGACACACAGAAACAGATGAACACACACACAAATAAATATAACTAAAAAAATACAGTTAACTAACACAATAAAAACATTATAACATAATAAAAAAACAAGATTTTGAAATTTTTTTTCTTTTTTTGTTATCTGTCTTTACAAATAAACTCTTCATATATAAATAAACATATATGCATATACACACACACACTGCCGCTCAAAAGTTTGGGATCAGTGAGATTTTTTATGTTTTTAAGGGAGTCTCTTCTGCTCATCAAGCCTGTATTTATTCAATCAAAAATACAGAAAAAAACAGTAATATTGTGAAATCTTATTGCAATTTCTAATATTGGTTTCCTATTTGAATATGCTTTAAAGTGTAATGTATTTCTGTGATCTGCAGCTGTATTTTCAGCATCATTACTCCAGTCTTCAGTGTCACATGATCTTCAGAAATCATAATAATATACTGATTTATTATGAGTGTTGAGACTGTTGTTCTGCTTCATATTGTTTTTTGGAACATGATACTTTTTTCTTTGATTCTTAGATGAACAAAGTTAAAAAGAGCAGCATTTGTTCAAAATACAAATCTTTTCTAACAATATAAGTCTTTACTATGAAATTTATTCATTTAACACATCCCTCCTGAATAAAAGTATTAATGTCTTAAAAAAAGAAAGAGAAAATGTACTGACCCCAAACTTTTCAATAGCATTGTATATTGTAACACAATTTATTTTTTAAATAAATGCTGTTGTTTTTAAATGTTATTAATCAGAAAATCCTAAAAAAGAATCACAGGTCCTCACAAATATGAAGCAGCACAACGGTTTCAACACTCATAATAAATCAGTATATTAGAATGATTTCTGGATTCGAGATTTTTATTTGTCACATACACAATTATACGGAGTACAACCAGCAGTGAAATGTAGAAATGTAGTTCTGAAGATCATGTGACACTGAAGACTGGTGTAATGATGCTGAAAATACAGCTCTGATCACAGAAATACATTACAGTTTAACATTCACATCTGTTTTAAATTGCAATAATATTTCACAATATTTTTATCAAATAGATACAGCCTTGATGAGCAGAAGAAACATTAGAAA
>NC_136715.1:917500-970000 GCF_936440315.1 Barbus barbus
TGTTCAGTTTATTTGCGCTGATGAGAGTCTTTACATTAGAAGAGAGCAGACCCTGATGAAGATGAAGGTGAGGGACTTCAGAGAGGAAATGACATCAGTGAGGGCCAGAAACACGGCCGTAAACACGTCTCCAGACGTCCCTCAAGACTCTGTCATGTTTTACTAATGTCAGGCCAAAAATACGCCCGCCGAGAGCTGCTTCAAACTAGGTCATCTGCTACCTTTCTGTCTTTCTCTCGCTCGCTCAGGGTCCGGGAAAATCATACAATAAAATGTGGCAATGCTATTCACGGCACACCTAAAAAAAGGCTTCAATTCAGGAATATTCCTTATGCATGTTAAATTAGGTCATTAATGCCACACTCATCAGACATAAAACCAACTCTGTTTTTCAAAATGTATTTATTAGTCATATACAAAATAAAGTAAGCTGTATATCATCAAACATACAGTATATACATCAATAAATTAAAGACACCCCAGACAGTTCATTTCATCGTTATATACCAATACGTTATATTACTTATCTACAAATTGCAAAAGTACAATAACTTAGTTGATAAATACTTACAATTAAATGGACTTTCACGGTATCTATATTTCCCATACAAAGAACTATGATATCTTAATTTAATACACCCCATACAGAAAAACAACAGAACAAATCATTTATTCTTTTAGACAAAAAAAAATCCACAGCAATTTATAGCTTGACATTTCTGACGAGCTTTTTGAGTCATAAAGGGGGGGGGGGGGTAATATTATTTCACCTATAGAGAACACAAATAGGGCTCTTTCCTTGTTTTATCGATCAGAGTCGAGGAAAACCCCCGAAAGCCATCCGTTTAGCAGCTAATGACTGAAACAGGTCTCTGCAGAAATCAACTCTCTGAAGATCCCAGACTCGTTTTTCTTCAACCTGAACTGAAACTCGTCTTAATGCGCGTCCCACGAGAGAGAAACACATCGGCCGAGACAAGAACGAATAAAAGTCAAGGTAATGTGGGAGTCTGAGAGTTTGTGGGAGAAGTAGGACAAAGCCGGTGATCCAAAGGTAGTTCAGGCTTTGCCCGGATTCATTCAGAACTATCAGCAGAGATTCAGACACGTGTGTATGTGTGCCTTTTGGCAAGATTGCACTGCAAAAAATGCTCTTCTTCTGCATTTGTGTCTTGTTTTCCAGGGCAAATTAATCTAAACATCCTTAAATCAGCATGCGTTTACTTGAGATGCAAAATGAATTCAGATATTAAGTCTGAAAAATAATACAAATGGAGTGAGTTTGATTAAAACAATTAAAGTGAGAGAAATAAACATTCTATGGAAAAACAAGATGATTTTTCCGACTCCATTGGTGGATTTGTCTTCTGGTTCTTAACTATGAAATCAATTACAATTTTAAATCTTATTTTCAAAAAATGTAAAGTAGCAATCAGGTGAGTTTATGCTTAAAATAAGGTTTTAAGGTTTAAGGTTAGGTTTTCTGAAAAATGCTTTCAAAAGTGATTTTATGCTCTAAACAAGAAAAGAAATTGACAATGGAGACAGAAAAATCAACTTAATTATATTAAAAACAAGATGATTTTTCTGACCCCAATGGCTCATTTTTGTCTCGTTTTATCTCACAAACTCACTTAAGATTTGGAGCCCTGTTTTCTGAAAAATGCATCAAAATTAAGTGAGTTTATGCTTATTTCTTCTTGTTTTAAGCATAAACTCCATAAACTAGCCCCCGGTTTCACAGAAAAGGCTTAATCTAGTCCCAGACTCAAATGCATGCTTGAGCTATCTCAACTGAAAATATCTTGCCCTGACATATCTTAAAATATGTCAGTATCATTGTTCTGTGTCAAGATGCACACCTGTAATGTTTTCTTCTAAGGCATTTTTGTAAAAGTTGCTTAAATATCTTAATTTAACTGAGGCCTAGTCCTGGCTTAAACTAAGCCCCATTTGTGAAACCAGGCTCTAATCTTATTTTCTAAAAAAAAATGTATAAAAATTAAGTGATTTTATGCTTAAAACAAGAAAAAATATCTGCCAATAGGGAATGAAAAATGAACTTTTTCTTTTGAATTAAGTAGATTTTTGTAATTGTTCTTGTTTTAATTATAAACTTGCTTAAAATTAAGCATTATTTTCTGAAAGACATCAAAATCAAGTCATTTTTCTTTCATAGTAAATGTGTTTAGATTTAAGTGAATATTTCTAATTCTAAGAGAATGATTTTGTGCCGTGTGTCGGCCTCGTTTCTAACTAAACGCTCGGTTTCAGAGTAAATCTAGCGTTCGTCATCAATCGCTGTGATTGATTATTCATGGACGACAACTTCAAGGACAGAAAACGACATTCCTACCGAGAGGTCGTGACCCCTCCCTACCGCCAGCTGATTTGCATATAGTTCACTTTTAACACCAAGTCACCACGACGACCATAACGACAACAAATGTTAACGAGCTGCTCCTCGTGGAAGAAACTGATCAGGAGCATCATTATTGGGCAGTAGAGCTACCGGACACACCCACACCTCAACGACAATCACATCATCATCATCATCTTTGCGAGGAACCTAGAATTTTTTTGTCTTCAAAACCGTTCGATACATCGCTTATAGAAACGCCACAAAACCGCCACAGCCGATAGGAGAAACGCTACCATTGGTTACGAAAGCAATGCCGAAGACTTGGTTACGAAACGATTTCACAGATTAGCCAGTCAGAGGAAGATATTTCTGTTGATTTACATCGAGAAATAAAAATAAAATCCTGTCGCACAAATATACCTACAACGAATCCTTCTTAAAATGCCAGATCAGTGCGGCCCAGACCAGACCAGACCACATTTGAGATCATTCAAATCTGTTCAGATTGTCACAAGATTAGACTAAAGATAAAGAACCTTGTGCTGCAATAAATCATTTTTCAGAGCATTAATGCTGCGTTCACATCATATCGCAAATATTACTGCAAATACACATTTAAAACATCATTTAGATGCTAGTCATGCGCTTACGATGAATTTTCATTTGTAAGAGCATACAGAGCTAAAATCAGTGTACTGATGGAGTATTTCATGGTCATCAACAACTAAGGTTATAAAAGAGCAGAAACTTTCCAGAATTTTTGGAAGCTTTCTGGGATTTTTTTGGAAAATTTACGGGAAATTTTCCACCCTTTTGCAACCACAACAACAACTAGGCAACACATAGATTCATTATAAATTAAAAAATATAAATCCTGCACACTACAAGTTTGCATAATCAATTGGTCAGTTGACCTTTCTCAGGCTTACAAAACATGCAAAAGTGTGAGCGCATCATTCAAATCAG
This sequence comes from Barbus barbus, assembly GCF_936440315.1. Lineage (NCBI taxonomy): Eukaryota > Metazoa > Chordata > Actinopteri > Cypriniformes > Cyprinidae > Barbus > Barbus barbus. The sequence continues at coordinate 920,829 of NC_136715.1, forward strand.
CTGTTAGTAATATATACTGTATATATATATATATATATATTTTTTTTTTTGTGAATGTGAATTTTTGCAAATATGTGTCCCTGGAGCACAAAAGCAGTCATCAGTAACACAGGTATATTTGTAGCAATAGCCAACAATACATTGTATGGATCAAAATTATACATTTCTCTTTTATGACAAAAATCATTAGGATATTAAGATCATGTTCCATCAAGATATTTTGTACATTTCCTACAGTAAATATATCAAAACTTCATTTTTGATTAGTAATATGCATTGCTAAGAACTTCATTTGAACAACTTTAAAGGAGATTTTCTCAATATTTAATTAATTAAATTGATTTCTTTGATTAGTTTATTAATTAATTTAATCCCTCCCCCCAATCAGAGGCATGGTGATTTATTACTAATAGGGATGCACCGATACCACTTTTTCCAGTACTCGCCCGATACCGATACTTTTATTTTTGGTACTTGCCGATACCGAGTACCGATACTGATATTTTCATTGCATTTGTACATTTTTTAAATATTGGGTACAGAAACCAAAAGAGGATGTATAATGTTAATTGGCTAACTTCATTTATCAAATAAATACAGTCAAACCAAAATTTATTCAAACACCTTTAAAATTTCTCACATTATCACGATTTATTCGCTATAGTTTAGAAAATGGTAATAAAATATGACAAGAACTCAGAGTAAAACTGTGTCTGAACAAATTCAGCTTGATAATGTCAGATCACTTTGATAGAAAGATACATAATGGATTACAATCAACCAAAAATGATTCAGACAGCTGTTCGTATGACAATATTTACACAACTATCAATACTCTGTCGGGCCACCCTTAGCCTTACAGCCTGTAGTCTCCTGGCCATGCTGTAAACCAGCTTCATGCAAACCTCAACTGAAAGTTTTTTTCCAAGACTTGGTCTGAATAATTTTTTGTCCCAAATTTGTATCAGTTTTACTGGTAGTCCACTGTATGAAGAATTTTTGGTTATAATATGTCACGATTTACTTTATTTTGATTTGACTGTATAATATCTTAGGTTATTTTCACACTTAATTATGCCCATTAAAATGTATTTTACAAGTTTGTTACTTTCACTGTTCATTTTTTTGCTGTATGGTACATCATCTTTAATTTACTAGCATTAGAGCGGCTCCATTGCAGCGGCTCAGTACTGTAATCACACGTTTTGCTGTAATAATGCAGGGAAACACTCGTTATAAATCTCCTAACTGTGATATTTTCAGAAATAAAAGTTGCTTTTTTTCATCTGAAACGTGCTGCAATTTATATTCCAAAGCCACTCATATAATGCATAATCACTCATGAAGCAAGCAAAACACGCGCAACGTGCGCACGCATTTGTACTGGCCATCAGCTCGCGCACATCAGCTATACAGGCGTCAATACTGAATGTTTTACATTCATTTCATTGCATGCATATACTTCGTAGACATCCGTAATCCCTAATAACTCCATTCTGCTGTCTGTATTTCTTTGTCTGAATATGGCACTTATCACATGCTGTGTGGTATCGGCGTTTGGTATCGGGGCATTTTAACGAGTACGAGTACAGGAGCTCAGTATCGGGCCCGATACCGGGGCATCCCTAATTACTAACAGCTGATTGCATTCAATTTAAATGATGTGCTCACACTTTCATATGGTGTGTAAGCCTGAGGAAGATCAGTTGACTGAAACATTGCTCATTAAAATGTCTCTGACCATTTTGCATTTTAGCTTTTTGAGTCATTTTAGCATTATGTGTATTGCAATTGTAACAATGTCAGAGGATGGACAGAATCTATGAATTATAACAATTACAGTAATTCTAAAGAGACGTGAACGCAGCATTACAACAGCTCTGGGTTTGACTTCTTTTCTGGGGTTTACTTCTTTTAATGGACAAACAATTTGGCCAAAAAAAGAAAGAAAACGCAGATAGCGTCCTAAAACATTTTGGACAGCTCTTTCTAAGTTTTAAAGGTGGAGAAAGTAATATTTTGAGCAGCGTCGCAGCATGAAGAGCAGCAGGAGCACATCGCAGTGCAGACAGAGTCACTTCCCTGGCATTTAAAGAAAACAACCCCAAAAAGAAGAAAACAACAACAACAAATATAATATACCATAGAAACGTTTTACACCAAAATATATAAAAATCACACGTCACATGAAAGGACTCAAACGCAAGCAACGTGGCCGCGTCCCATACATCCCTGCGTTTGCGTCCCATCCACTTAAACATGGCGGGCGCAAACGCTCAGAGGGGATTCTGGGTAAGCGGCGGTCGTCGTGAGCGTTTGTCTGAAATCAGAAGATAAGAGCATCACATCCACATCGTAAACAACACCGCCACCCCACCAGTACAAATCACACCACACGCGCTAGTCCACAGTTTGACGCGCCTAGTCACTAGAAAAAGCTATTGACTTCAATAGTTAAGCCACTTTTGGTACAATTGCAAAAAAGAGAGCTATCAAACAACTTTATAGTTCTTTTTTAAACGTTTTATAAATAATGCAAGATACTCTGTCATTTTTTATATATATAAAATTCAAGACTCCACCATATAGACAAAGATTCTTAGAATACGTTACGCAAATGTCACAGCAACAGAGTTATGGTAAAGCTTGTGAGATTCACCAGTTTATGTCACCCAACAGTCTGTCCTTCAAAAACAGAAACTTGGATTTTTTTTCTTCTTGTTTTTAGTCCAAAAACTGGCACAGAACACACACACACACAAAAAATCTGGATTTACAGACAACGAGAGACATGATAACCTTCAGCGTGAAGGTCACACAGCATGAAATAAACAATACATCACATAACATAAACATGTTATTGCCTTGCCAATAAAAACGATCTCCTGTCCTGAAACGGACGACCGGAGCGCATAAACTGGTGGCAGATATTCTGATAGCTACCATATGAACAACATCAGCTGATTTGACTCCGCCTCCTCTCCTCCTGCCCGTCAGCGATTGGTCAGTGCATAAATGAGGCTCAGGTAAAGGGAGCTTCTCATTGGCTGATACTCTCCTACTGCGGATGGCAGAAGAGATTGGAAGTCCGAACGGTTTAAAGTGTTTTGTGCCTGCAGTCCGTAAAACCAAAGGACGGAAAAATGGCGAAACAGCACATCCGAAGAGAAAATCAACACAAACGCTGTATAAAAAGTACAATATTACAATGACAAAGAAAACACTTGGACCTCATGTCAAACGCACGATACAAAGTCGTCGATGTTTGTACAAAATTACAAATCTCACAGCAATACATCCAATACAACACACATCCACCAGGAAAATTTGGCTGCATGGTTTTAGATTCGAGTTTAGCAATTTGGAGATCATTTTGGAAGCCCAAGTGAAGATGTGCTTTCCTTCTTTTGTAACCCAGAAAAGCCCAGATTAGAGAGTACCGAAGGGCTGTGAAACGGAGCATCCCGCACCTAAACCCTCATGCACTGACCAACCCGTCCAATCTGTGCACTACTAAGACCTCGCAACGGTTTTTGATTTAACTATCGTGATAACACTGGTGGCTCCCACCTTCCCGGGAACGAGGGGGCCGATGACGGAGGCCAGGGGTCCTCGGGGGGAGATGGGGACGGCCGCATTACAAACCGGGGCCACGGGCCCTCGGGCCACAGTTCTGGCGAAGCTCTGCAGAGCCTCGTATTTGGAGCGCAGTGCATCCAGCTCCACTTTCATGCTGGCGTTCTCCGAAGCCAGCTTCTCCACTTCCTGCTGAAGATCCGCCTTCTGCCTCTCAAGCTCCTCCTTCTGCGTGACGCGCTTGACGCGGCAGCTGGCGGCGTAGCCCCGGTTCTTCAGCGTCCGCCGGCGCTGCTTCAGCTGAAGGATCTCTTCTTTGGTCAGGCCGCGCAGGTGCTGGTTAAGCTCGCGGACCGTCATGGACACCAGCTCATCGTCCGTCAGGCTCGTCCCGTTCTCGCCGGGCTCCCTCTTCACCTGAGAGTCCAGGAGAGCGCTAGTTAACATTCAACTTATTTAGAAGAACACAAAAAGATATTATGAAGAATTTTGGGAACCAAATGGTTTTGATTGCCAACATTTTTCAAAAATATCTTTGTAATAACATTTTAAATATTTTAAAGAATGTAGGTAATCAAACAGTTTTGGTTCCCATTGGCTTCCATTATATAGACATAAAATACAATGGAAGTCAATGGGAACCAAAACTGTTGGGTTACCAACATTCTTCAAAATATCTTCTTTTGTGTTCTTCTATTTGTCTTCTAAATATTTTGTTGGGAACCAAACCGTTTTCTTCCATTATATGGACAAAAAACGTCAATAGGAACCAAAACTAAAACATTCTTCAAAATATCTCCTTTTGTGTTCTTTTAAATGTCTTCTAAATACATCTTTTGTATTCTTTTCTAAATATTTTGAAGAATGTTGGGAACCAACTTTCATTATATGGACAAAATAATACAATGGAAGTCAGTGGGGACCATCAACTGTTTATTTCCCAACATTCTTCAAACTATCATCACAGGTTTGGGAAGATAAAACGGTGACTAAATGATGATCTTTAATAACATTATAGTAGTCCACCCAAAAATGAAATTGTCATTCTGCCATTATTTACTCACCCTCATGTCATCAAGCAGTTTTGGTTCCCACTGGTTTCCATAGTATTTTTTGTCCATATAATAGAAATCAATGGGAGCCGAAACTGTTCGTTACCAACATTCTTCTAAATGTCTTCCAAATATTTTGAAAGAATGCTGGTAACCAAACCATTTCCGTTCCCATTGACTACATTATATGGACTTCCATGGATGTGAATGGGAACCAACGTTCTTCAAAATATCTTTTGTGTTCATACAGTTTTGGAACGACGGTGAGTAGATGATGATCATCATTAATAACATGCATGTAATCCACCCAAAAATTGTGTCATTATTTACTAACCCTCATGTCATCATAGGTTCCCATTAAATTCCATTGTATTTTCTGTCAACATATTGAAATTCAATGGGAACCGAAACTGTCTGATTACTAGCATTCTTCAAAATATCAAAATATCATTTCATTTCTGGGAGGACTATCCCTTTAAAGACAGACTGCGCTCACCTTCAAGGCCTTGTTTCCTTTGTTAGTGGTCGTCATGCCACGAGGAACCGCTGCCAAGCCACACAGATCTACAAAACAAACACGTATTAGACTGTGGGACACCGGGAATCTAGAACATGTGACGTCCGGTCACGGCGAAACTCGTTTAATCTTGGAGCAGAGCTTCATATGAGCTCAAGGATGAGAAACAGCAAGTGAAAGCAAAGAGTTTTGATATCTCCTGACACGTGTAAAAGGAACCAGCCACTTTACTCTGAGAAAAAAACTGGACTAGTGAAAGTGATAACTTTGTACCCACGACTTCCTGTTTCAGACTTCCTCTGTGGTCGTGGCGGTTGGGAGCTTAATGCTCTACAACACCTTCTCTGCATCTGAGCCTCGCTGCAGGCTGATAGGCTGCTGAAGAGCCAATAAGAGGAAGGAGAAGCTCTGAGAAGGAAGTGTGGCTTGGGCCGCGGTCCAGGGGATTACCAGCCCGATGAAGGGCGAGAAGACAGAGATCCGTCGCTCGGAGAGGAAAACTGCATCCCGAGGAATCGAACCGCAATGAGCGACAATCACATACTGATCAAATACTGACATCGACTCATACAAACGCCATTAGAGTTTAGCAAACGTCTCATAAAAACTGAGTTATTTACAGTTTAGGGCTTATAGCTTTAAAAAAAAAAATCTTATTTTACAATTGACAATGATATTCAATATATATATCTCAGTATATACTGTATATATAAATGACTTTGCAGCCAGTTAGATTCTGAATTTTAAAATGTAAATTAACAATCTAGTTTTAAAAAAACTACGTTTTCCATGTTTTTAATATTTAATCATTTTCATTTGTATGCACCTGTCACGGTGCACACATGAGGAGGACACAGGAACACGCAGACGAGGACGTAAACTCAAATAATAGTCTTTAATGAAGATATCAGGACAAGACATGGCAGCACAAGGCAAGGCTTGCAGACAGGAAACACCAGGGGTAACGAGTAGACCAGACGAAATCTAACTGAACAGACAGGACTATAAATACACAGGTAAATCATAGATAACGAGACGGACACGGGTGGATAAGAATTAACTAATGATTACATATAACAAGGACAGGAAACAAACCAAATATGGAAACAAGAGGCAGGAACACGACAGAGGACTGACAGCACCAATGATAATAAGTCATTTACCTATGTATATTTTTTCACTAAAACACCCTAGCAACTGCCAAGAAACCCTAGCAACTGCACAGTAAGCTCCTAGCAACCATCTAGAAGTAAAATTAAATACATTTAATTAAAATGGAATCAAAAACCATTTAAATTGGGAAAAATAAAACAAATTTTATAGGACCTAAAGATTGAATAAATTGTGAAAGGTTTATAAATTCAATTGAGTTGGTGTTATTTTTTTAATGACTAAAACTAAAAACTACTTCAAACTGAACAAGCTTTTAAAATTTCAATCTTAAATTCTTAAAACTTACAGATTCTTAAACTATTTTAAACTTTCAGACTAGGTTTTCCCAAACTAACCGACCAAACTTCACTATCTAGTTAATATTTGATGTATTGTCCAGCACTAATAAGATCTGCAGCAATATTCACTCATGTGTAATCATCAGTGTTTTCATATGTCATTCATAATCAGAAAACTCATCAGCAAAACATGACGGAGAATGAAAGAGGAGGACGGTGACAGAAGAGAAACCCTGATGAGATCACACACACACACACACACACACACACACACACTCGCGGTTCTATAATGGCTCTCATTGAGGCGTTTGGTGCTGTGGGGCGTGATGAAGGGTCATCATTGTCCCTCAGGGGCATCATGGGATACGGTGAGCGTGATTCTGCACATTCCTGAACTCAGTGAGAATCAGCGGTTCATCTGATCCTGAATCAGACGTGAAGTTCACAGCGTGCAAAAATAAAACTGCATCAGAAACCCAATGCATTCTGTGCAAATGCAAGACATAGTTAAAAATCACCTAGTCAGTGGTTTATCTGAACAACAAATCCATGGAAGCCCTGTATAATTAGACTTCATTATTCAAGTAATTAGGCTAAAAATAAATAAACTCTAAGTGACTAGTTAACCATCCTGACCCGTCCCTGCTGTGTGTGTGTGTGTGTGTGTGTGTGTGTGTGTGTGTGTGTGTGGGTTTAAGACACAGTTCCTGGAAGTTGATTTAGAGAAAATCCTCCTGAGACAGACAGATTTAGACATTTAATCAATCTTTAATAAAACTTGAAATCAGTTTTATTTTCACCTGAAATTCTATTTTTTTTCTGGATTCCATTTTAATTATATTTTAGTAATTAAAAAGAAAAAACATAAAATCAGCTGAATTCATTAAATTTTAATCATTTATTTAAAGTTTGGGCCATGAGAAATCAGTTTTGTTTTTACCTATTTTTAATTTTTTTAAGTAAATTTTGTCTGGATTCTGCTTTAATTAAATGTTAGTCATAAAAAACCTAATAAATTGATCTCATGAAACTTTAACAAAATATTAAATCTTTGGCATCTATAAAATCAACATTTCACCCCAAATTAATTTTTTTTTCCGATTTAAATTTTTTCCCTTTTCATTTTAATTAAATTTCAATAATAAAAATATTAAAGTCAACTGAATTCATGACAGATTATTTAAAGTCCTGTCAGTGATGAGACAGAAAAACAAGTTCAGTGAATGTAGAGAGATAGTGGCTCCTCTGACCCCGTCATGAATCCTGACGCTATGAATAGAATCACATCAAAGGAAGTCACAACATCAGCAGGGGAAGCTACACGAGTCTACAGACACACACAGATTAGACTGAAGGACACACACACACACACACACACACACACACAGTCTCATCAGAGTGAATGTGAGGGGGCGGGGTTTGTGTTTCCCCTCCCCTATCCACCCCCTCTATCACTGTGTCCACCAATCAGGTGTGCTCATCGAGGATGCCCTGCTGTGATTGGACGCATCATTGTATTTCACATTGTCACTGAAGATTTAATTCAGAAATGAAAAAAGTTTTAGAAAATAGGCGAGTTGCAGAATTTAATGTTGTGCTGCCTTCTTCCAAATTCAGTTTTTCCCTATTTATATTTTTCTGGATTCCATTTTAATTAAGTTCATTATTATTAGTAGTATTAGTATTATTATTAATAATTTAAATTGTATTATTATTATTAGTACTTTTTACTATACATTATTTTATTATTGCAATGGTAATATATTTCTGTCATAATTTCCTCAAGTCAAACTACACTTTTAATTTAGTGGTTTGTAGTGATTGGCTTTGAGTTTCTGTGTGTACCTGATGATTGTGTTTAATGTTATACTTCAAGTTCATGACTCGACAGCATCATGTGTGTGTGTGTGTGTGTGTGTGTGTGTGTGTGTGAGGCTGATGAAGGGCGTCTGCTGACCGGTATCACAAGCTGAAGTTCCTCAGAGGACACGCAGGTTAATATAATGACACACAGTCTGTTTAATATTCATCTGAGACGAGAGGACACCCGCTGCTGGACGCACAAAACACATTACCTCTGATAAAGGACTTACGCCGTCCTCTGACTGTGTGTGTGTGTGAGGATGAGGAGGGTGCTGTTGCCGTGGTAATGGGGGATTCTTCCTCACTGACCCAGAGACAGAGAGAAAGTTCCAGGAACAAATCAGATTCAGCTCCATCACTCACTCACACACACACACACACACACACACACACGTCAGTCACTACAGAAATCAATCACACACACGCAACAGGAGTCTAATTTCTATTCCAACTTAATTATAAATGTCACAAAGCAATACCTATCAGATTTAATCTGAGTGATTCTGCTTTAAAAAGGTTAAATAAATAAATAATATAAATATTAAACAAACAAATAAATAAATAAATGGTTATGCATTGAGGCCACATGCAAAGTATAATAGCCTAAATTCATTCTGATTCAAAAAGGATAAACAAATAAATAAATGTAAGTGATCAGTTACGGCCACAAAGTTTAATAGGCAAAATACATTTTTTAAAAAGATATCAAAAAAAAAATTCAAAGAGCCATAGTTGAAAACCCTGCATAGCTTTATATTATTTAAGCCTTCTGTATGCTATCATGTTTGCCATGCCAGTATCACCAATATCATCACAACATTCAGGATATTTATTATTATTATTAATAATAATATTAATCATCTGCAGTCACTTAGTTTGACAAACTTCCGTCCGAAACAACCAGAAACGCAAAACTCTGAGCGAGAGACAGAAGAGATGAAGAGAGAGAGAGAGAGCTGGGGGTTGTTGGGAAGCTCTCGGTCAAAACTGCCTCCTCAACACATTTGTGAAGCTTAGCGGAGGGCGGCGGGATTGGGGTCGAACGAAGGAGAGGAAAAGAACTGAACTCAGCAGCCGATGCCAGAAAACCTGCAATTAGACAAAGTTCTGCTGCAGGACCTTCGGCAGCTCACAGACGGCATGCGCTGAAGTATTATGAGGATTTCAATGCTCTTTTCTAGACATTAAGATTCTTAAACACATCATTAAAAATAATTTTTGGCTGGAATATCCCTTTATTTACTCACTGTCATGTATTTTCAAACCTGTATGACTTTCTGTGGAATTTAAAACAAGATATTCTGAATAATGTTGGTAACCAAAGAGTTTAGTTTCCCATGGACTTCCATTATTTGGATAAAAAAGGTCAATGGGAACCAAAACTGTCTGGATACCCACATACTTCAAAATATCCTCTGTTGTGTTCAATTTTGGGTGGAATATCTCTTTAAATATGACTATTCTTTGCTTTTATAAAAACAAAAACTGGGAAAATCTTATTTAAATTAGATTGATTATTCTACATCATTTTAATTAGATTTAATATCTAACAAAATACTTATTTGATTACAATAACTGTCTACCTGAAATAGAAAGCAGCTTTACAGTCAATGGGAAAATAGTTATATTTTATAATAGTTTACATAATAACTATAATATCATCAAAATTAGATCTAGAAATATTTCTTATATAAAATAAATGATAAATTAAATATCAAATATCATGAATAACTAATACATCAAAAATATCTAAAAAAAAAATTATATAAAATCAAAATAAAGCACATAATAAATATTAAATTACATTAATTTAATATATACGTATATAATATACATAATACACTTGCATATTATTGCTAATTGTGATTGCTTCTATTGTCCTCATTTGTAAGTGGCTTTGGATAAAAGCATCTGCTAAATCAGAATCAGAATGAGCTTTATTAGCAGGTATGTTTACACATACGAGGAATTTGTTTTCGTGACAGAAGCTTTCACAGTGCAACAGAGAGACAGTGACAGAACAAAAAACAGATAATAAAAGGACAAAAATAGAACAAGTAATAGGGAATAAAAATATACAAATTGACAGTTGTATGTACAGGTGTAAAACAATACACAGTTTTGTATGTATATTATGTGCAAATTCGAAATGTAAACTAAGTATGTGTGTTAGATAAGTAAGTGTATAATAGTGTTGTGTGTTCCACGTTTATTTATTGAGTGTTCATGAGATGGATTGCCTGAGGGAAGAAACTGTTCCTGTGTCTGGTCGTTCTGGTGCTCAGAGCTCTGTAGCGTCGACCAGATGGTAACAGTTCAAAGAGGTTGTGTGCTGGATGTGAGGGGTCCAGAGTGATTTTACCAGCCCTTTTGCTCACTCTGGATAAGTACAGTTCTTGGAGAGTGGGGAGGGTTGTACCAATGATTCGCTCAGCAGTCCGGACTACCCTCCGTAGTCTTCTGAGGTCAGATTTGGTAGCTGAGCTGAACCAGACAGTTATTGAGGTGCAGAGGATGGATTCGATGATGGCGGAGTAGAACTGTTTCAGTAAGTCCTGTGGCAGGTTGAACTTCCTCAGCTGGCGAAGAAAGTACAACCTCTGCTGGGCCTTCCTGACAATGGAGTCAATGTGAATATCCCACTTCAGGTCCTGAGAGATGGTGGTGCCCAGGAATCTGAATGACTCCACTGCAGTCACAGTGCTGTTCATGATGGTGAGTGGGGGGAGAGCAGGGGGGGTTCTCCTGAAGTCCACGATCATCTCCACAGTTTTGAGTGTGTTAAGCTCCAGGTTGTTAAGACTGCACCAGACAGCCAGGTCCTTAACCTCCTGTCTGTAAGCAGACTCGTCACCGTCCTGGATGAGGCCGATCAATGTGGTGTCGTCTGAACACTTCAGGAGCTTGACAGAGGGGTCTTTAGAGGTGCAGTCGTTGGTGTAGAGGGAGAAGAGCAGTGGGGAGAGAACGCAGCCCTGAGGAGCTCCAGTGCTGATGGTACAAGTGCTGGATGTGAATTTACCAAGCTTTAATAACTGCTGTCTGTCTGTCAGGAAGCTGTTGATCCACTGGCAGACGGAGGTGGGGACGGAGAGCTGAGTTAGTTTGGGCAGGAGGAGGTCTGGAATGATAGTGTTAAAGACCGAGCTGAAGTCCACAAACAGGATCCTCACATAAGTCCCTGGTCTGTCTAGATGTTGCAGAACATAATGCAGTCCCATGTTGACTGCATCATCCACAGACCTGTTTGCTCTGTAGGCAAACTGAAGAGGATCCAGCAGGGGTCCAGTAATGTCCTTCAGGTGGGCCAGCACCAGTTTTTCAAAAGACTTCATGACCACAGATGTTAGAGCCACAGGTCTGTAGTCATTAAGTTCTGTTATCTTGGGTTTCTTTGGGACGGGGATGATGGTGGAGCGTTTGAAGCATGAGGGGACTTCACACAGCTCCAGTGATCTGTTGAAGATCTGTGTGAAGATGGGGGCTGCTGATCAGCACAGGATTTCAGACAGACTGGTGACACACCGTCTGGACCTGGTGCTTTCTTCCTCTTCTGCTTCCGGAAGACCTGGTGCACCTCGTCTTCGCTGATCTGAATTGCAGGTCTGGGGGAGAGGGGGGTTGCTGGAGGTGTGAATGGTTGTGTGAAGAGGTGTTCAGGGCAGGTGTGGGGTGTTTTTTTCAAACCTGCAGTAGAACTCGTTCAGATCATCTGCCAGTTGTTGATTCTCCACAGTGTTGGGGGATGGTGTCTTGTAGTTGGTGATGTCTTTCAGACCTTTCCACACTGATGCCGAGTCGCTGGAAGTGAACTGAATCCTTAGCTTGTGAGAATAATTCCTCTTTGCCACTCTGATCTCCTTTTCCAGTGTGTATTGGCCTGTTTGTACAAGACTCTGTCCCCATTCCTGTAAGCATCTTCTTTGGCCTGACGGAGCTGACTGAGTTTTGCAGTGAACCATGGTTTGTCGTTGTTATAAGTCAAATGAGTCCTGGTAGGAATGCACATATCCTCACAGAAACTGATATAAGATGTTACTGTCTCTGTGACCTCGTCCAAATGCCTAAATGCCTAAATGTAAATAATATATATAATTACTTGTAGTTAAATAAATATATTATCAAAATCATACCTACAAATATTTTTCTTGTATAAAATAAAAAAGCAAATAATAACGAATTAAATAAAATAAACATTGATTACCATGAAAACCGTGCAGGTCAGTGTGTGTGCATATATACAGTTAGTATTAATATACGTAAAGATGGGCCTTTCAGTGCCAAGAAAGTGGGTCTCTGTCACTCTGACCTACTTCTGCATGAAGGTTGATATGAATGTTAGGTCTGCGGCTGACACGAGGGTGTGGTCACATGACTGACGCGAGTCTGAGACTGGAGGAGCACAGGTGAGTGATGCTGTGAAGACGATTTTATGTGCGGCCGTTCCTAGAAGTTAAGTCCAATTTTAGGAGTCTTAATCCTGTGTAAACACTCTTATGCGTGTTTCACGGAAGGCATCTCGAGGAATTACTACACACACACACACACACACACACACACACTCGCGCAGACACTCGCACACACACACACACACACCTAAAAAGATTGATCTAAATTGAAGCAGCAGCAAAAGAAAACATAACTACATAACTAAACATCTAATTTAATACACTGTTAAAAAAAAAAAAAAAAATCATTATAAATAAAGATTGAAGTACGTTTTACAAGAATATACTATTTCAGTCTTTCTACTTAGAAATCGCTTGTAAATTTGACAAATTATTACAGAGTAAAAATAGTTTTAAAGAAATGGCAAGTAACACGTTAAATTAAACGTGACATTTTTAAGTAAATTGTATGTTTTTGGGGATTTTTTGGCAGGTGTATTTTGATACGCTAAAAATGGGATATTGAAGTTTCTGAGCTGTTTTTATTAATTTATTCATTCATTCCCTTGAAATATTGATATTCTGAATTAATGTTGTTGTATTTTTGGATATAGTTTTGTTTGTAATTTGTATTTTGTGAAAACGTCAATAAGTAGTTAAATAATAAAAAAATTATTATAATTAGAATTATCATTAAAGGTAAGTGGTTAAGGTCATATGCAAAGTTTAACATGAAAAAAAATCAGAAAATTCTCCACAGAACCCTGTGATTTTACTACTGTACACCTGTGTTTCAAACATTAAAACGAAAGCAGGGACATGAAAGGTCAATGAATCAAAGTCGACTCGCTGTCAGCAAACAAACCCAAAACACTGCAGAAGAAGAAAAAACACGGCAAGAGAAACGTGTCGAGTTTCATTTCATCTGCTGGAGACACAAATATCAGAGGCTCGAGTCTCGACCGAGAAACACAAAGACAGAGAAACTCTACGAGAAGCAAAGTAAACGCATCAGCGTGAGAGCGGCAGGAAAACTCAAAGGTGCAATTAGACGAGTGAAAGACGAGAGGGTGATGGTGCGCCGCTGGAGGAGAGAAAGCGTCTCAGGTAGTGCGAGAGAAATCTCCTCACCGCAGCAGAAAAACTGCTCCGTCAGGAAGGCCTGTTTTTTATAGTAAGGGCTTTTTCCAGCAGAGAGACTTGTGGGTTAATTTGGTTCTGGGAGGCACACACAGATAAGTTAATAATCTTATTTCCCCTCCTGCTCTGTCGCAGGTCAGCACAAACACAGACACATAAATAACACACAGAGGAGAGAAACAATCCGATCAGAGATGCAATCCCAACAACTTCTACACGAGCAGCAAAACCTCAGAACAGACTGACACTCACAGGAGCAAAGACCATTACTGGATTGCTTGTACTTTAACACGACACAAGCTACTACGGCTATTTTCATGATGAGAAATAGATTCAAATAGAGCAATATATGAAGAGAAAATCTATTTACTTCCATACGAAAAAAATACAACTAAATATGGCCTCCTTTTCTATTAAAAATCTACTAAATTATATCAGAAATTATCTTACCTTGGAGTTGCAAAAAAATTATTATTATTCTGTTTGGGAATATTTTACTGTGGGATTCTGTAGTTTCTAAGATTTATTTATTCATTCATTAATTTATTTCCTTGAAATATTGTTATTGTTATATATTAGTTGTTGAATATATTCAATTATTATATATTGTTTTATTATTAATCAATATTTTTAAGTCAAACATATTAGTATAAGAGTAACAAAGAAGGATGTTCAAGCTGAGAACCCTTGAAATATTGCTATTCCAATATATTGTATGTTACTTGTATATTAATGTGTATATTGTGTTTTGTGAAAACTCAAATTGTCACAGTTTTGTTGTGTCTGTGTCTTCTGTGACCTGTTTTTTTTTCCTCTTGTGTCTTGATTTGATTTGTTTCATCTGCCTTTAATCAATTATGTCAGTTTTGATATATTTACGGTAGGAAATTTACTAAATATCTTCATGGAACATGATCTTAATATCCTAATGATTTTTGTCATAAAAGAGAAATGTATAATTTTGATCCATGCAATGTATTGTTGTCTATTGCTACAAATATACCTGTGTTACTCATGACTGCTTTTGTGCTGCAGGGACACACACACACACACACACATATATAAATGTGTGTAGCAAAACGACGAAGGGTCTGGATGTTTTTCACATTTGGGACACTTGACTCGTCTCACGCAGCTTCATCCACCTGCGGTGACGGCCGTCTCATCCTCACTAACGAGCTCGTTTCCCTCCTCTTCCGTCCTTCTGGAGTGTTTGTGTAAAGACACATTAGTGTGAGATGATGAACGCTTCATCCTAACGCCATTAGCTTTCAAACAAACGCTCAGAGTAAACGCAGAAGCACTAAACGTCACACCTGCCCGAATAGGTGAATCTCATAAGAAGCCATCTTTCTCGTCTCCTGTCAGGATTTCACTGCTTCGGAGGTTCGTTTGGGGCGTGTGGAGATTGCAAGAGCGAGCAACACTTCAACACTGCGGGTAAAAACTGCAGCAAAGCGCAGCCGGGATGATGCAACTGGAAGACATCGTCCTGTGTGTAACTCCAGGCAAAGCAAGAACGCCATCAACCACTGGAAAAAGTGCGAGAGACATTATGAATATCCATACTTCACTGCGGCAGACGCGCTTCCAAGAAAACTTTCCAATGAATGCCAAGCTTTGATGATTATCTTTCCAAACTTTATTTGCAAAATCTGTAATTGCAGGGAAATCAAACATCCACAAAGCATCTGAGAGACCAAATGCTGATATGAAATGAATGTAATTGCAGCGTTTGTGATTCTTCAAATCATGTGTGTTATTAAACATTTGCATTTAATTCATCTTCACAACCAAACCTTCTCATGATGAACTGTAATAAATCTAGACTGCATTGTTTGGGATTGAGGCTGAATAAATGCACTTCTGTGCCACAATACAAAGCCTTTTGTTGTCGTTTTAATAGAAATACATTAATATAATTTGGAATTATTATTATGAATGTCTCTATTTATGCTTTTGAGTTTTGCTGTTTTTTCATAATGTAAAGATTGTGTTTATATTTCTGATAATATAATGAATCAGGAAACTAGATGAGGTCAAATAAAGCAGGTCACATTCTCTTGATTTGTGCTTATCGCTCAAAGTACAATAATTCTGATGTAATTTCTCAAATGATGTCAATCATGATCAGTACTTTTGAGCAAAATAACTGCGATGATCAGTTTTACCATTATGCAGCATGAGTCAAATTAAATAAAACAGCTGACAGACGCACATTAAAGCAGGACCCGTGTCACATCCACAGACTTTGACTGGTAAACAACCAAACAGCAACGCTCTGGCAACCGTTCAGCATAGCTCATATATGTTCGTGTAATCGTATAATAGGTTTGTTTGTGCTTGTGCTCTCGTTCTCTGGCGTTCGGACTGCAGTGTTTTGCGTGTAATTCCCGCAGCGTCTGTCTTTAAAACTATGCCACTGTTCTGAGGCGCTGCGTTACTATACTTGAGCTGTATCTTACAGCGTATTTCATCATTGCTCAAAGAGGCCATGAAAAAAAGAGACTTCATTGATCTACACACACACACACACACACACACTTTCCTCTTTTACATTAACTGAGAAAACTGTTTTCTGTGTGGAGCTCGTAGATTCACACACACTGACCTCAAATAACCTTCATCTCTGTCTGTCTGATCGCCGCTATTACACACACTCATAAAGATGACCACACACACACACACACACACACACACACACAGAGCTCAACGTCTTTCCTGGAGTTTCATCAACCCTCCACCCAGATCTGCCCACACACACACACACACACACCTCAAGGCTAATGTGTGTGAATTCTTACTGCAAACACAAACACAAACTGTTGCTGCTCTGCATGCGTGTTGTGTGTGTTTGTGAGAAGTGCGTCTGGCATAGCAAGAGCTCACCGATTCCCCCACAGAAGGTAATAAATCTCAGGCTCATCTCCTGCACTGAATACTGAACAATGTTCATTTGTCCTCATAAGCTTGAGCGAGAGATATTTATTAAACAGAGGAACGGTGAGAGAGAGAGAGAGAGACTTTCTGAAGGACACTTGTCCTCAGCACAGACACAAACACTCATCACTCACACTGACAACTTCCTGTTCAAATATCCAGGTCTAATAAATGAAGGATGTTTGGACAAAATAGGACAAATTCAGAACAGATGTAACTGACTTCCTGTTGAGACGCACGAATGCAGTGAATCTCACAATACCAAACAAAAGATAAAATTCTCACAATATCTCTCAAGAACACTTGCAGATTTAAATTTAGACAAAAATAAAATAATAGTTATATTATATATATTTTTTCCATAAATTTTTCGATAATATATATATATAAATTATAATAATTTAGAAAGAAATATGTATATTAACTTTACATATTTTTTGACTAAATAAATGTAAAAAATAAAAATTACTATATTTATATTTTTTTCTGATTTTAACTACATTTGGTTCTTTTTTACTGTAATCTTACACCATGTATGAAAAATGTAAAAAATGTAAAAGCTTATTTATTAACTGTATTAAGTGCATTTCTCCACCTAATTTCCTTTACTGTAATTAATAAAATAAAATAAAAAAACGTGATGCTCTTCAGACTAAAACATAAGTCTTAACAGGATGGATAGATCTTTTGTTCAGAGAAACTGATGTGATCAAACAGGGCTGATATGAACATTGTCCTCGAACACACAGAACTCTAAAACACACACACACACACACCGCTCTGAATAAGAGGAAGAGTATTCTGTTCTGGGAACAAAGAAAAAAGGAGAAAAACTACCTGTTAGTAAAAAAAGAGGAAGAACAGAAACTGCAATCTGTTGCAAAACACTTACTGTAAATGCAAACGATCGCAATTTCTTTTGGTGATGCAAGTCTCGCATTTTAAAAAGTTGCAAGTGCAGCATTCAGCCCGCTCTCGTTCATCACACCATTTACAACGACTCTTTACAGCTTTACTTAAGAGTAACCTGAGGCTCACGCATCTCCGCTCACTCACGCCTGACATCAGCATCATCGGGGCATTACGCCGTCTTCGACTCGCTCTCAGAGCACAGAGATCACCAGTAACTGGCACAAACACCATCTGTCAAGCGAGAGAGAGGCTGTTTTCTGGTCGTCTCAGCGCTTTCACTGAATGCCTTAAAGACAAAAAACTGTCCCTCGCACCACAACTTCAATCCCGCACTCGTTCGCTCTCGACCATCAGCAGATTTCACTCAGAAGCTGGTTAAGAGCAGGCCTGATCAGATTACACCTCTCCAGCACTGCGCTTCAGACTCCAATTGCACAAATATCACAATTAGCTGGAATTGTTATTGGGAGATTTCCGGTTAATGATGTAAACAGCCTCTTAAATGATCTAAATGGATTTACATGGTTATACAGATCTTACTAGGAAAAAGCACTGTGGTACTGCTTGTGTGTATTCTTTGAAACACCTATATTAATCATTTTGTATATGAATATGATAAACAAACAGCAGCAGTTTTGGACACCATAGAGGTGTTTCTACATCGGAATATTAATGTTTGTTTGTAATTTAACGCTGCACCAGCTACTACAGCTATTTTAATAAAAGCATAGCAAAATGTGATATATATACAAAAATTCATTTTTCATTAAAAAAGTTACAATGTAGCAAAATATGACAAGACAAACACTAAAAAAATGTATCTTTCATGAAAAATCAGGTTAAAATGTAGCAAAATATGGCATAAAAAATAAATAAATGTATGTTCCATTCAAATCGAATTATGAAATAGCATATGCAAAAAACAACCAAAAACAGTTTATCTTCCATGAATAATCAGATTCAAACATAGCAAGATATGATATAAAAAGTTGACCTTCCTTGAAAAGGTGGCAAAATATGTTTGTTTGTTTTTTAATTATAATTTCAATGACAAAACAGGTTAAATTATAGAAAAATATGATATGATTAAAAATAAAAAATTATGATCTTCCATGAAATATCAGGTTAAAATGTAACAATTTGATATTAAAAAATCATCTTCAATGAAAAATCAAGTTCAAATGTAGCAAAATTTGATAAAAACAAAAACAAATAAGTAATAATGTAAAAGCAAGTTTTTACTAAATGTTTTGATATGAATGAAGAGTATATCTGAGAGGCTGAGCATCACCTCACTTCAGCACCGAAGCGGATTTAAGCAGAACAAACAGCAGCTGTGTGGATTCTTACAGGATTCAGAATCAAAGCAAAGCTGCTGAAACTACACTTCAAGCGCGTTATAGATGATATATATCTGTGTAAGCTGACAGCATCAGAGCAATGATAAAGACATCCCCGTTACCGGTGCCCGAGCTCTCTCTCCGTGCCTCGAAAGCTGCCTGGTTTCGCGCGCTCAGAGGTGCCGTGTTGCCATGACGCCCCGGTTCCCGGGCTCACGTCAAGCGAATATCAGCGATTGATGAATCAGCAGGTCCCTCGTTAACGCCGCTGATGCGATCATTTCGCGATTCGGAGCGCGCGCGGGAACAAATATCACCGTCAGTTACCGATAAAGCGATAAACGCCGAATGCGGAATAAAACTGTTTCTCCTCACACACAACAATCTGACGTGTCGAAACAAACACAGTATTATCTGAAGAACCACGGTATATAACATGGTAAATATATACAAATATCGCAGCACCGTATCTTAGTACTTGTTGTGCTTTCTACAGTAGAACCGGTTTATTGTCTCAAACTGTAGTGTGTTCCTATCAAGCACCGGAGGAACGAGACCGGAGCCCAGAATGATGCTGGCAGGTAAACACCACACAATACCATGCTATCTGTCAAAAGTACTACGGTTTTACCGCCTGATACCATTACTGTACCACGGTAGAGTTTTATTAAGGGTGTAAAACAGACAGAGAAACGCACCTCGATCCGGTTCCAGCGCAGACGGTTCCGATGAACCAGCAGAGATTCGGTTCCTCACAGACCCGCCGCTTGTGCTGCTGTGTAACCTCTGACTGACTACAGACACACACACACTCACTCACACTCTCTCACACACACACTCTCACACACACACTCTCTCATACACTCTCGCTCACACACTCTCGCTCACACACTCTCTCACACACTCTCTCACACACACACACACACACTCTCTCACACACACACACACACACACACACACACACACACACACACACACACACACACACACTCGCTCACACACACACACACTCTCTCTCTCTCACACACACACTCTCACACACACACTCTCTCATACACTCTCGCTCACACACTCTCGCTCACACACTCTCTCACACACTCTCTCACACACACACACACACACTCTCTCACACACTCACACACACACACACACACACACACACACTCTCTCTCTCTCTCTCTCTCACACACACACTCTCTCTCTCTCTCTCTCACACACACACTCTCTCTCTCTCACACACACACACACACACACACTCTCTCTCTCTCTCTCTCTCTCTCTCTCTCTCACACACACACACACACTGTCTCTCACACTCACACTCACCCTCTCTCTCTCTCGCTCTCTCACACACACACACACACACCCTCTCTCTCTAAATATAACGCGAGCCGAATCCCGCTGATTTCGAAAGCGCCGATGAGAGCCGATCAGAACCGGCGAGTGATCCCGGACCGGGGTGTGTGAGTGTATCGATGTGCCTTTGTCTGCTCGCTGTCATCATGGCTCTGTGTGTGTGTGTGTGAGTGTGTGTGTGTGTGTGTGTGTGTGTGTGTGTGTGTGTGTGTGGCGGGGTTTTAAGCGGAATGACCCGATCGTGATGATTCAGCAGCGGTTTATAACGCGCGTCCCGGTTTAACGCGCACCTCGGCGTCACGTCGTCTCGCCAGACAGACGCGCGCACAACCCTGATACTTATAGTAAACAATACAATACAGATATAAATAAATGAATGTAATATTAACACAACTGCGTTATTATAATGGAGAATAACATACTCGTAAGTATAAATAATTAAACAGTAAAGCCGACATGCAATAAATAACCAGAACTGATGCATAATGTTGTGATGCTGAGAAAATAAGCGAAAAGTAAATCGCTGATATATTTCAAATGATTGTTTTTAAATAGCTTACATACATTTTTTGACAAATACATTTTTGAAATAACCAGAGTGAATAAAATGTATAATAATATACCTAATAAATTATTTTATTTTAACGCTGTTACTCTGAATGTTATTCTATATTCAATGCCTCATGTGTTGAATGTATTTGTAAATGGTTCGTGTTCTGCACTAAAAAAAGAAACTAACACACACACACACACATATATACACACTCACGCGCGCGTGCACACTCAGCAAAACAGATCTGAGCGCAACTTCAGCGCGTTTGGAAACTCACCGAACGCGTCAGGAATCGTCCAGAGCAGCGGGTGACGGTGCCCGGTGGAACCGAGGAGAATCCGACGGGAGTTTATCGCTGTTGTCGGCGAATTTGTGACCGTGTTGATCCTCTTTCTCTCGCGCTGAAGCCAGGCGTCATATGATTTGCTTTGGTCACGTGGTTTCATTCATGGAGGGTCTACGCAACGCCAGCGCGACTCTTAAAGGAACACGCGCATCTGAGCGCGCACACATGTAGCCTGCATTTTAATAACATTAAGAACAACACATTTACAAGCGCTACTGAAAATGTTACTTAAATGTACGTGAGTATATTTGTTTCTAAGGTAAAGCACAGCTGAGGAAACCTGGAGCCTGTTGCTATGGTTACAAGAGCCCACCTCCTTTTAAGAAAACTATGCTGCTTTGCACTTATGGATATTTTTAAATAAATGCAATAAATACAAAATTGTATTTAGTGCCTAATTCTATTGAAATAAATTTAAGAGAATTTGAGATCATCGCTACAAGCGGAAAAAAATCATGCACTGGTCAGTTTTGAGATTTTGGTCTGATTGGCTTTGCGTAACGTGTTGTTTCAGACTAGTGGAAAGAAAACATCCAAAATACATTATTTTGTTACACTTTATTTATTTGCATCTATAGATTTCAATGTCAATACATATCTCTAAAGGTTTTTTCTCCACTTCAGCAGCACTTACATACACCAGACTTTACAGTTTTATTCCTCTCTATATTCTGAAGGTTTTTACTGAGGGGTTTGTTCAAAATCCATTCACAAAAGTTTCTGTCTGTTGACAGTTGTTTCTGATTTCTGGGGTGCTAAAAAGAGAAATCCAAAATCCCCTCAGTAAAAACCTTCAGAAAACAGAGAGGAATAAAACTGTAAAGTTTGGTGTATGTAAGTGCTGCTGAAGTGGAGAAAAAACCTTTAGAGAACTATATTGTAATTGAAATCTATAGATGCAAATAAATAAAGTGTAACAAAATAATGTATTTTGGATGTTTTCTTTCCACTAGTCTGAAACAACACGTTATGAAAGGCCAAATCAGCACAAAATCTCAAATTTGACCAGTGCATGAAATGTTTTTGCCTGTAGTGTCTTGCCAAAATACACATTTAAGTGTTTATTTTATTGTACTTTGTTTGCATAGATTTCAATTTCAATCCATATAAATTTTCTCCTCCATTTCAGCAGCACTTATACACCACAATATAGGTTTATTCCCGTCTATATTCTGAATATTTTTACTGAGGGGTTTGTTCATATTTCATTCACACTGATTTATACATTTTACTCCTAAAAACATGGTGGAAATTTGTTCGTTTTCTGTCTTTTGACAGTATTTCCTCATTTATGGAGTGATAAAAAGAAAAATCCCCTCAGGAAAAACCTCTAATATGGCAACAAAATCATACAAGAACCCGACTGGAAGTGAATACAAATTAGTGCATATTTCATGAGATAATGCATCATTTGCATATATTTAAACAACCTTTCAGAATACTTGTAATACAAAACAAGTTTGTAATCAACTAAGGAATTATAGTGATATTTATTAGTTGAAAACATACCCTATTCACCTGGAGTGTCTTGCCTTAAACACGAGAGCATGGAACATTTCATCAGAACAGCACTACAGTGCTTTAAAACAAACTGAAATATGTATATTTTCTGAAAGAGAAACAGATGTAAGGCTAAAGCGGTCCAGGATGGAGATCTCAGGTGAAGCTGCGTTGAGCTCCATCAGAAGTGCATCAGTTGTTCACACTGGAGGAAGCTGATGTGATGATTCACTGCGGTTTAGACGAACCGTCAGAACCACAGCCCATCTTCCTCTTTCTCTCTGCAGCCGCCAGCTGTCCGGCAATGATAAAATATATCAGCTCAAACACACACTTCTCTGTTCACACTGCTTCCCAGCAGCTCTGTTCAGAGAATCTCAGTGCTGCCGAAGCTCCGACACAAATAAAGAGCTGAAATGCATCTGCTGCACGTAAGGTGGTTTGAGTGAACATCAAGATGGATTGGTGGTATCTAATGGACACTTCGCTCAGGAAAGACGGCTTAGCTGTGTGTTGATTCTGTGCCAGATGTCAATTAGATGAAATCAGCACTGGTATCACAATAGTTTACCCAAAAATTCGACATTTTGATAACATTCGGAAATTTTGTTTCTATAACTTAATGGGAACATTAGCACACCGTTCTTAAAACATTTTTGTTAGCTGGAGTAGTAGAATGTTTTTTACAAAGTTCAGAGAACATTCAAAAATAACATTCCCGTAATGTTCGCAAAATGATAAAATGGAATGTTTCCTTAAGGTTTGCATGACCCCAAAAAAATAAAGTAAATAAATAAACATTTAAAAAAAGTAATATTCAAAAATAACATTTTCATAACATAATAGCACAACATTCTGGCATTCTTTGGGGTTAGCTTTATACTAAACATTCGTTTTAAAACCTATATTTCATACGAACTGTAACTTTCTGCACAACAAAAGCAGACGGGCTGTCAATCTCAAAAAAGACAGAACAGCAACATAGAAGTAGTTTATATTCCTCATGATAATTTAGTGTCAGGTACAGACCACGATGCAAGTCATTATTTTTACTTTCAGATGAACAATCCTGTTAAAACTACAAAAACTAATCTGAAGCAGTATAAAATGGTTCATCAATGGGCAAAAGCTCTTTTGAAGAAACTTGTTTGAGCAACTCGGGAACGGTGAAAACGGCTGATTGTGTTGGTGGAATATCATCAGAAAATGATGAACGGCGTCCTGCGTGTTTCCAGAGGAATAACAGGAGCGTAAGATTTGTTTGACTTATCAGCATTTGAGAGCGGTGGGCCGACCGAGGAACAACCTCTGGAATAAAAGGAGGATTATGGAACTCTTTAGCGCCTCCTCAACTTCCAATCAGACACAAATAAACAGCAGCCGCCAGAAACACAAACACAAGCGCAGCTCTGGAACTAATCCTGCTGTCCCTGCCCGTGGACGTGAAGACATCGTCCTGAAGACACACGGAGGAACAGAAATCAACTCTGAAATGTTGTAAAAATGAAAATGCCTGTGTTGTAATTGAAGGAAGTATCAGGAATCTGCTCCGGTCAGACTCAGACACTTCAACTTTAATAGACTTTTTACATGATGACAAGGAAATAAAGAGGATGTTCATAAAAAGCGAAAGGCTTTCCTGAGGACGTTAACTTGAAGAGGTCTTCTCATCTTTCTAAATGTTGATGTTTTCATATTTCATATGTGGCTGCAATACAGAATAAAACCATGAGGATCACATGGAGAAGGTCTTTAAACCTGCCGTCACAAACGCTATTATATTGGCTAAATGTCCTGGTTCTCTTTAAGTTGTTAGCAAATGTTCTTCCAGTGACATTAATTTAATGTTTATTATCTTGTTCTCAAAACTTTAGCACATTTATACATCATTCATGAAGGCCCCCACCCCTCATTTGTGGCAAAATGATACAATGATACATTTTAAATTTTTTAAATAAACATTGAGAACTTAAAAAAAAAAAAAAAAAAAGTTCCCTTAATGTTTGCAAAATTATACAATGGAATTCCTTTAACAGTTGCATAACTAACTTTTTAAAAACATTTTAAATGTTCAAGTAACATTCAAATATAACTTAATGGGACCGTGTTTTGAGTTGTTACCAGGGCGTTGTTGTTGCCAGGGCATTGCTATACGGTGTTTTGAGTTGTTACCAGGGCGTTGCTACACAGTGTTTTGAGTTGTTACCAAGGCACTGCTACACAGTGTTTTGAGTTGTTACCAGGGCGTTGCTTATAGGGTGTTTTGAGTTGTTACCAGGGCGTTGCTACACAGTGTTTTGAGTTGTTACCAGGGCGTTGCTATACAGTGTTTTGAGTTGTTACCAGGGCGTTGCTATACAGTGTTTTGAGTTGTTACCAGGGCACTGCTACACAGTGTTTTGAGTTGTTACCAGGGCGTTGCTATAGGGTGTTTTGAGTTGTTACCAGGGCGTTGCTATAGGGTGTTTTGAGTTGTTACCAGGGCACTGCTACACAGTGTTTTGAGTTGTTACCAGGGCGTTGCTATAGGGTGTTTTGAGTTGTTACCAGGGCGTTGCTATAGGGTGTTTTGAGTTGTTACCAGGGCACTGCTACACAGTGTTTTGAGTTGTTACCAGGGCGTTGCTATAGGGTGTTTTGAGTTGTTACCAGGGCGTTGCTATAGGGTGTTTTGAGTTGTTACCAGGGCACTGCTACACAGTGTTTTGAGTTGTTACCAGGGCACTGCTACACAGTGTTTTGAGTTGTTACCAGGGCGTTGCTATAGGGTGTTTTGAGTTGTTACCAGGGCGTTGCTATAGGGTGTTTTGAGTTGTTACCAGGGCACTGCTACACAGTGTTTTGAGTTGTTACCAGGGCACTGCTACACAGTGTTTTGAGTTGTTACCAGGGCGTTGCTATAGGGTGTTTTGAGTTGTTACCAGGGCGTTGCTATAGGGTGTTTTGAGTTGTTACCAGGGCACTGCTACACAGTGTTTTGAGTTGTTACCAAGGCGTTGCTATAGGGTGTTTTGAGTTGTTACCAGGGCGTTGCTACACAGTGTTTTGAGTTGTTACCAGGGCGTTGCTATACAGTGTTTTGAGTTGTTACCAGGGCGTTGCTATACAGTGTTTTGAGTTGTTACCAGGGCACTGCTACACAGTGTTTTGAGTTGTTACCAGGGCACTGATACCCAGTGTTTTGAGTTGTTACCAGGGCGTTGCTATAGGGTGTTTTGAGTTGTTACCAGGGCGTTGCTATAGGGTGTTTTGAGTTGTTACCAGGGCACTGCTACACAGTGTTTTGAGTTGTTACCAGGGCGTTGCTATAGGGTGTTTTGAGTTGTTACCAGGGCACTGCTACACAGTGTTTTGAGTTGTTACCAGGGCGTTGCTATACAGTGTTTTGAGTTGTTACCAGGGCGTTGCTATACAGTGTTTTGAGTTGTTACCAGGGCACTGCTACACAGTGTTTTGAGTTGTTACCAGGGCACTGCTACACAGTGTTTTGAGTTGTTACCAGGGCGTTGCTATAGGGTGTTTTGAGTTGTTACCAGGGCGTTGCTATAGGGTGTTTTGAGTTGTTACCAGGGCACTGCTACACAGTGTTTTGAGTTGTTACCAGGGCGTTGCTATAGGGTGTTTTGAGTTGTTACCAGGGCGTTGCTATACAGTGTTTTGTGTTGTTGCCAGCGCATTGCCATAGGGTTGCTAGTGTGTTTTACTGTTGCTAGGGTATCAAGAGTTACTTAACACATTGCCATGCAGTTGCTAAGGTGGCTGTTTTTAGCATTTCTAAAACCTGTGGGATTTCTTCTGTTTTATGGGTCCGCAGGTGAAAATGGTGCATCTGATCAAGTGCTATCTTTCAGTACATAACTATCAGAACTAGTACTAATGATGATTAACTAAACTCACTAAAAACTGAACTGTTCAATGAATGAAATCCTCTCGCAATCACATGGAGAAACGGTTTACTGTAAAGCACAAGGAAGAAGTGACTACTGAGAAAGCTTGCGCAATGCTGGAGGTTTCAGCGTTCAGCACCTGAAGGGCAGCGTGCCGCCGTATGTTTGTTCTCCTGTATATTTGAGTAATGGCTTTCAGAGAAAAACCTTCAGTTAATTTGCTTAAAGAAACATTAATTATTCATAGTTCGCTCCCCGTTTAATTACATGTCTGGAACAAACGCAACAATGTTCTTGCTCATCAGGAACACAGTTCATCAATGAAGCCGACGGAAATAAAACCACAAGCGTAAGCAAAAGCACAGCTTTTCTTTAACTTTCAGAACCGTTTATGCAGTTTTGATATTTCTGCAATAGAAATACACAGAACAGACAAACAGAAAGATGCTTCATACCTGATAATCAGCTTACAAAACACTTTGGCTGTTTGACATTCATTATTTTCTCAAGAATTTTAAAAAGAACAAACAACAAATGTATAAGAGTGTCCAGGTCTGCAATAAATCCTGATAAAATGTTTCAGAAAGAACTTACAGGTAACGCATTCAAAAGAAATCAAGAGAATAAATCCAATTTAAAGAGCAAACAAAGCAAAATAAAAGTTGCTATTCTGTGACATCACTTCCTGTAACAGCTCAGAGAAGTTGTGATATCCTGTTAATCAAAGAAAATCAACAGGTCAGAAAGTTCATGTGTGCAAAACAGTCAGTTTCATCCTGGAACGCAATGACCAATGACCTAAAAACCTGTTTAGAAACCTGTTTTGAGTTGTCTGCAAGGATTTGCTATAGGGTTTTGAGTTGTTAGGGCATTGCTAAAGGGTTGCCAGGGTGTTGTTAAAGGCTGTTTTGAGTTGTTGCCAGGGCATTATTATAGGGGGTATTGTGTTGTTGCCAGGGCGTTGCTATAGGGTGTGGTGAGTTGTTGCCAGGGCGTTGCTAGAGGGTTTTGAGTTGTTGCCAGGGCGTTGCTAGAGGGTTTCCAGGGTGTTGCTATAGGGTGTGGTGAGTTGTTGCCAGGGGGTTGCTACAGAGTTGTTATGGGCTTTTGAGTTATTGTTAGGGCGTTGCTATAGGGTGTGGGGAGTTGTTGCCAGGGCGTTGCTATAGGGTGTGGGAAGTTGTTGCTATGGCGTTGCTACAGGGTGTTTTGAGTTGTTGCCAGGGCGTTGCTAGAGGGGTTTTGATTTGTTGCCAGGGCGGTGCTATAGGGTGTGGGAAGTTCTTGCTAGGGCGTTGCTACAGGGTGTGGGAAGTTGTTGCTATGGCGTTGCTACAGGGTGTTTTGAGTTGTTGCCAGGGCGTTGCTAGAGGGGTTTTGATTTGTTGCCAGGGCGTTGCTATACGGTGTGGGAAGTTCTTGCTAGGGCGTTGCTACAGGGTGTTTTGAGTTGTTTCCAGGGCGTTGCTATAGGGGTTTTGAGTTGTTGCCAGGGCGGTGCTATAGGGTGTTCTGATATCTTGTTAACCAAAACAAAATCAACTGACAAAAAGTCTGATAGTTCATGTATGCAAAACATGTGTAATGTGTCCAGTTTAATCCTAGAACAAAGTGACCATTTACACAAAAACCTGTTTGGAAACCATTTACATTATTCCCTTTGAATTGTCATGGACTTCATAGATATGAAGGTGCAAATAATAATGTTAATAACACTCTTTATGACTCGTTTCCCGGTGTAATACTGTACCAGTGTAACAGGAGGCGCTCTGTCAGCACAAGCACAGACCTATAATGCATTTCAATCTGAATGTGCATGTGTGTGTATGGATGGACGGCACAGTTCTTGTATTGTTGTTTATGTGTGTGTGTTCACTTCTTGACGCCAGTCCTGTTGTTGAACAGGTTCACACTGCTCTTGGTGGCGACTGACGTGGACGAGACGCCCGGCTGCTGCAGCACTTTATCCAGCGTTGTCTTCTTGATGGCGGCGGGCGAGATCTTCTCCTGATCAGCCAGAAACTGCAGCTCCCTGTGAGGAGCAACACAGGAGGGGTGAGTGACTAACAACAAGGTAAGAACCGACAAAGGTGCATATCATTAAATTAAGAGTACATATTACTATTCTAAAGTACTAATATGCACACTTTGCATTTCATTTTAAGTTTGTATTTATCTGACCATTGTTTTTAATCAAAAGTCTTTACTAAAACCTACCAAAATACACATTATAACTTGAGACAGAAATATATTACAATTGCACAGAAGAATGTACTTCTCAAATAATAATAATAATAATTATTATTATTATTACTACAAATTTGTCATTCATGTTTTCATTTTAAGAGTAAACCTCTGTTGTGCAGCACTTTGAAATAAAATAAATTGTTGAATCTTTATTTGATTACGTTAAAAGATTAATTAAACAAAGTTTTATGAATTAATTTGATTACTACCATTTTCAATACATTTGTATTAATTAATAAAAATTTAAACAGAATTTCTGAAAAAATTAAATATTTCATAGGGCCCTATTATTTTATAAAGCATAATCAGTTATAAAACTGGTAAAGTTTTACAAAATTAAATTGATTTGACATGCTTTTTGATTGTTAAGATTGAATTAAACCATTAAAATAGATTCCAGAAAATAATAAAAAAAAAAACAGAATTTGGGAAAAAATAAAACCGATTTCATAGAGATTTTTCACAGGGCTCTAAAATTTGATAAAACTGTATACATTACATATTTTCATTGCACTAGACATACTTTTTTGATAACTAAGAAAAAAACAAAAAATCATTCAACAATTAAAACTGAATCCAGAAACATAAGTGGAAAAAAAATATTAAAAATAAAATGGATTTCATAAGGCTCTAGAAATTTAATTGTTGCTCAAATTAAAAAAAAATATTAAACTGTAAGTTTCATAATTTTAATTCATTAGACTTGCTTTTGATTACTAGAAAAATAGTTTAACCATTAAATTCAACCAAACTAAATCCAGAAAAATTAAAGTGGAGGGAAAAAGGCTGTACAGACTGCTGTACCCCTAAAGGTAAATTATTTGCAATTGTTTTCTGACAGTAAACAGCATGACAGTAATTGAACTTATTTCACTGAATATCTCCTGAAAACTCATTAACAAACATGCATGATCCATAAGGCCATCAGCGTTTGGCACGCTTGTGTTAATCAGCCAATCCAAACGATCCCCGCAGCGTCAGCTGATTAATCGCTCTCTTACCAACACCAACCACTCATCACGACCCAACAGAAACCTGTACTAAACCCTAATAGGGGCAATGAAAACATTTGAGAAGCTGTGGGGAGAAGCAGTGAAAGTGTAGGACTCATTTCTTGGTTTCATGTTCAGTGTTTGTTGTGTATATGTAGATGAGGTGACTTTGTTCCTCCATTCTTTGTTTAGCTCATGCACCGCATTTAAATCTGCATGGCCGGCTGTAGTGGGAAATCTACTCACCCTCTGATAAAAGTTGATCTAGTTCATATTTACACATGTTGGAGGGAACTTACCCGTTTAAAAAGCTGTTGTTCAGCATTAGCTTATTAGGTTTACATTTAAATTTTCTTAATTAAATGAATAAATCTTTTGTCATCTCTAAATGTTTGTATCTCAGGGATACGATCAAGATATAACAACATATATCTGACCCTGGAGCACAAAAGCAGTCATGAGTAGCACAGGTATATTTGTAGCAATAGACAACAATACATTGTATGGATCAAAATTATACATTTCTCTTTTATGACAAAAATCATTAGGATATTAAGATCATGTTCCATGAAGATATTTAGTAAATTTCCTACCGTAAATATATCAAAACTTCATTTTTGATTAGTAATATGCATTGCTAAGAACTTCATTTGAACAACTTTAAAGGAGATTTTCTCAATATTTAGATTTTTTTGCTCCCTCAGATTCCAGATTTTCAAATAGTTGTATCTCAGACAAATATTGTCCTATCATAACAAACCATACATCAATGGAAAGATTATTTATTCAGCTTTCAGATGATGTATAAATCCCAATTTCGAAAAATTTACCCTTATGACTGGTTTTGTGCTCCAGGGTCACTTATATATATATATATGCACACACACACACTATAATTTTGTGGCTTGTGTTTTAGAAGAAAAAAAATAAATAAAATTGTAATCTTGACAAAACACATTGTTGGAAAGGTCTGACAGTCAAGGTTGCATTTTTGATAACAGTTTTGTAATAGAAGTGATATTGTGACAGAAAATGATTGATTTGTGACTGCATCAGAAAATCCAACTGTGTTTGGGTGTAACCCAGTGTTATTTTTGGAATACTGCCCAAACAAAACCTCACAGAAACCACAATTTTTGTGATGCCAACTTCAAATTTGGAACATAACTTGGTTAGACACATGGCTTTGATTTTATAGAAATTTCAGAGTGAAGCATATTTTATATAAAATAAAAATAATAGTATACTACATTAGTGTATTACTTTTTATACTTAAAAAAAAAGAAAAAGCTTTTAGTTCTTGTGTGTCTTCTTTAAAGAGAGACCAACATTAGGTCAGTATTCCAAAGCGTTCAGGAATTACAGCCATGTTGTAACAAGCACGGATAAACAAGTGTTCAGTCTTCAGTGAATTTATACCCCAAAGGAGCAACGTATCCTGAGGCATACAAACATTAAAATAAGACTCAAGTTTAGAAAATAAAATAATGAAATTGTATTATTTGAGCCCCAATAAGATGGAAAACAGCACTAAATTGATTGATCTGATGTCTCTCTGGTTTTGCCCTTGTTAGGGTTCAGCAGCTGTGGTCACCTGGTCCGGATGCAGGAGGCCTCCACGGCGTTGATGAGGAGACTCCGGAAGCCTCCGCTCTCCAGAAAGTGCAGTGCGTGGATGGTAGCGCCACCTGGTGAGCAGACGTTATCCTTCAGCTGTCCAGGGTGCTGCTCCGAGTCCAGAAGCATCTTAGCTGCTCCCTAAGACAGAATAAAGACACGTGTTTCTCACCACACTGCAAACATGCACTGGAGAGGGTTCACAGTGCACAGTTCTGTCATAAATAGGCATGTAACGATATCAAAATATATTAAGCCCACGATACGATATTTATTGCGATATTTATAAAAAAAAGTCAAAGGAAAAATAAAGAATTTTTGTACATTAAGTTAAATTATTCTATCTAACGCACTTTGAGTTCAGAATGAAGAGCTCTAACCCATGTTCTTAACTAAGAAAACTTGCGTCAGAGAAAAGTCAGTGAATTGACTTGTAGCTGAACTTTAAATGGGACTCAGCACTATTTTTATTTGTGATATACTGTCTGTCTAAATGACATTCACACTGCTGTTTTATTAGAATATAATAACAATGACAGTAATAGCCACACACTGTAAAATAAATGTAAATGAATATTTGATAGGTACATTATTATTGCTTTACACTACAGTAGGATAATTACAATACCTCTTTCCTAATTTGTACACTTGAAAGAGATATTTTGAGTTTGGACTGCATTTAAACCGCTAGCTGTCAGTAATTCATGCTGCACTTTAAGCTTTTATTTTGAAGGAAACTCCAGCTTCAGTGAAAACAGGCACAAAAACACGTCTCGCTCCAAATCTAGTGAAACGCTGTAATCATCTGCAGCTGAAATAAAGCAGAACTGGTGGCTGTTGTTCCCAAACGTGTGCTAAACTCACAGAACGTGAAATAAACTGCATTCATTCAGTGTGAACGGAGCCGTTCTGAGACGCAGAAAACACCGGATCATGAGCTGATCGTCTGAACCAAGTGCAGCTTCGCTTTAAAACAGACTTGATGAAGAGATTATATTGTGCTTTCGGTTTGAGTTCGTCTGACAGATACTGTGCTGAAGCATAATGACCCAAAACACTACTTTACAGACCTGTTATGTTAGAATAAGAAGTTTAAATATATTTGAAAAACTACTCTTTGTCTGGAAGACTATCGTTTCATATGGAGATGTGACCATGATAATATCCAGACAGTTTTGCTATCGTGATATTAATAATATCGTTAAATCCCTAGTAATAAATGAAGAATGTGTGTAATGTTTGCGTCATGTGACGTGATGTACCAGTAAAGCTTGAGCTCCCAGTCTGACCGCCAGTCGCCGTGGCAACCCCATCTTCACCCCGCCGTCAGCCAGAGCATCAAGAGCCGTGAACGCCTGACAAACACACGCTTCACATCATCTCTAGACACACAGCTACTGTTTGTTTATTTTTAACACCATGTCAGGAACAGGGCTACTTTCATATTGAAATTTAAAAAACAACAACATTTTAACATAAGACATTAAGATTAATAATTATTAGGATTAATAATAGTTTTAAAATACATCCATTAAATGTTGAACTACCAGTCAAAAGTTTGGAATTAAGATGTGTTTTTTTCTCTTCTGCTCATCAAGGTTGCATTTATTTGATCAAAAAATACAGTCAAAATTTTGAAATATTATTCTAATGTAAAACAGCTGTTTTCTATGTGAATATGTATTAAACTGTAATGTATTTCTGTGATCTGCAGCTGTATTTTCAGCATCATTACTGCAGTCTTCAGAGTCACATGATCTTCAGAAATCATAATAATATACTGATTTACTGCTCAAGACACATTTCTGATTATTATCAATGTTGAACACAGTTGTGCTGCACAATATTTTTGTAGGAAAATGATACATTTTATTTTTCAGGATTCACAGATGAACAGACAGTTCAAAAGAACAGCATTCATTTGAAATAGAAACCTTTCATAACATTATAAATGTCTTTACTGGCACTTTTGATCAATTTAATGTGTCCCAGATGAATAAAAGTATTAAATTACTTTTATAAAAAAAACTGACTCCAAACTTTTGAACAGTAGTGTTTTTTTTAAAAAAAGTAATTAATACTTTTATTCATCAAGGATGCATTAAATTGATCAAAAGTGCCAGTAAAAGACATTTATAATTATAAAGATTTCTATTTCAAATAAATGCTGTTCTTTTGAACTTTCTATTCATCTGTGAATCCTGAAAAATAAAATGTATCATTTTCCTACAAAAATATTGTGCAGCACAACTGTTTTCAACATTGATAATAATCAGAAATGTTTGTTGATCAGTAAATCAGTATATTATTATGATTTCTGAAGATCATGTGACACTGAAGACTGGAGTAATGATGCTGAAAATACAGCTGCAGATCACAGAAATACATTACACTTTAACACATATTCACAGAGAAAACAGCTGTTTTACAGTAGAATAATATTTCACTATTTTTTTAATTTTTGATCAAACAAATGCAGCCTTGATGAGCGGAAGAGACTTCCTTATAAACATTTGATTTATTCCAAACTTTTGAGTGATAGTCTATCAACATTAAAAGCAGTGCAGTGTGTGTTGTTGCAGTGGTTTCTGGGAAAAATGCTCACGTAAGCAGGTCCGCTGCCACTGAGGCCCGTCACGGCGTCAATCAGGTCCTCCTCGACCTCGGTGCAGAAGCCCACGCTGGCCATCAGCTGCTCCAGGAGCTTGCCGTCCTCCACCTCAGCGTGAGTCCCTGTGGCATACACCGTCGCTCCCTCGCGCACCACCACCGGCGTGTTCGTCATGCAGCGCATCACTTTAGGAGCCGTGCGGTACTGAAGCAGCTTCTGCACGCGCACACACACACACACACACACACACACACACACACAGAGTCTGGTCAGCTATCCTTGTAGGGACTCTCCATAGGTGTAATGGTTTTTATACTGTACAAACTGTATTTTCTATCGTCCTACACCAACCCTACAGGAAACTTTCTGCATTTTTACTTTCTCAAAAAAAACTCATTCTGTGTGATTTATAAGCTTTTGTACCCATGGAGACCTCAATTTAGATCCCCACCATGACACAAGTCCCCACGAGTCAGTGTGTATTCAGGTTTAAGTCCCCACCAGGATATATAAACCTGTGCAAAGGCCGATTCCAAATCATCAGTCCTCATTCTGCTGGATCTTTCTGCTGCTTTTGACACTGTCAATCATCAGATTCTCCTGTCTACCCTCTCTTCACTGGGCATCACTGGGATTCCACTTCGCTGGTTTGAATCCTATCTCACCGGTAGATCCTTCAGGGTGACCTGGGGAGGGGAGGTATCCAAACCACATCAACTGGTCACTGGAGTTCCTCAGGGATCGGTTCTTGGACCCCTGCTCTTCTCCACATACACTACATCGCTGGGTCCCGTCATACATGCACATGGCTTCTATCACTGCTACGCCGATGACACACAGCTCTATCTCTCTTTTCAACCAGATGACCCAACGGTAGCTGCACGGATCTCAGGCTGCCTGCCGGACATCTCGGCATGGATGAAAGAACATCACCTACAGCTCAACCTGGCAAAGACGGAGCTTCTTGTCTTCCCTGCCACTCCGACTCTACGGCATGACTTCACGATTCAGTTAGGCTCATCAATGATTACCCCATCAACTTCGGTCAGAAATCTTGGTGTAATCTTTGATGACCAGCTGACCTTCAAAGAGCACATTGCAAAGACTGCTCGTTCCTGCAGGTTTGCACTACACAACATCAGAAAGATCAGGCCCTTTCTGACAGAGCATGCTGCACAACTTCTTGTCCAGGCCCTTGTGTTTTCTAGACTGGACTACTGCAATGCTCTTCTGGCTGGTCTGCCATCAAACACAATCAAACCTCTACAAATGATTCAGAATGCAGCGGCACGACTGATCTTCAACGAGCCCAAAAGAGCGCATGTTACACCTCTCTTCATCTCCTTGCACTGGCTACCAGTGGCAGCTCGCATCCAGTTCAAGACACTGATGCTTGCGTACAGAACTACCACAGGCTCTGCACCCTCCTACTTCCACTCACTATTACGAACCTACATCCCCTCCAGAAGTTTGAGATCTGCTAGTGAGCGACGCCTTGTGGTACCATCACAGAGAGGCTCAAAATCCCTCTCCAGAACATTCTCGTTCACCATTCCTGGCTGGTGGAATAATCTTCCCACCCCTATCCGGAACGCCGGATCTCTGGCAACCTTCAAGCAACAACTGAAAACTCATCTCTTTCGGCAGTACTTGACTTCATCCTAAACTCAAAAGAAAAAAAAAAAACCTTAATATTTCTCTCTATCTTTCTCTCCTTCCCTTGCTAGCTTGTACTTATTTGAACAATGACTGAGACTTGGTGTTACGAGCACTTCCTCTGTCTGATTGCCTCTTCAAGATTAATCGCTTTTTGTATTCCCCAAATGTAAGTCGCTTTGGATAAAAGCATCTGCCAAATGACTAAATGTAAATTTAAAATGTAAATGTACACACACACGCTCACACACACACACAAACATACACTCACAAAAATGCACTCACAAATATACTCACATGCTCACACACGCACAAACATACACTCACTCACAGACACACACCCACAAAACCAAACATACACTCACACACTCTCACGTGATTATTCATCTGCATTCATGACTATTTATTTAAAAACAGAAAAACTATGATTAATACAAATGACAAAGAAACAACAAAATGACAAACTTTAGTTACCATGAAAGCAGAAAATATATAAATAAAACCCAATTCAAAATATTAACCAAAACTACAATAGCATCTCAATCATCTTAAAATACTGCATGAGAAATGCTGCCTTCACAACTAGCTGAAAAACTTTTCTTTTTAAGTTTAGGTACTAAAATAACCTAATAAAAATAAAAATAAAATAATTTAATAATAAAAAAAAAAAAATTAAAAAGAAAATGTATTTATACACACACATATACACACACATATAATTCAAACAAACAAGACTCTGTACTTATTTTTGTGCAGTGAATGAACTGGTCCCCAAAAAAATGAAAATACAAAAAAATAAGACATAAATCTATAAAGAAAAAGGTTAGAAAAAAAGGGAAAATTTAAAACGTATCGGTAACTAAAATTAAGTAAGTTAAAAGTGAAAACATGATATACAAAAATAAAAAAAATAAACTAAAAATTTTATTAAAAAAAATTAAAAAAAATCTAAAAACTAATTTTGGTGCAGTGAATAACCTGGTCCCAAAAACAAAAAAACACACCACGCAAACTGAAGACTTGCTGCTTTTACAGAACAACAGCCCGTCACTTTACAGCCTCAGAGCTCATGACATGCCCGTCCTCACAGTTTCCTTCTTTATTGTTAAAAACCTCTACATGAATGTGATTTCTACTTCCAGAACCCTGCAGCTGGGCTTCAGAACTCATGCAAAACAATCATGGGATGAAGAAACGGCATTTAGTCAGAAGGAGAAAATAAGAGAAACAATCAAAACAAAGAGTGCAGAGAACAAAAGCTGAATGAGCAGCGGTCAATAATACACACTCTGACTGATATTAAATCACACCATATAATAGTTTCCTTCGGGATTCAGAGCTTCGTCCAACAATACAGAGGAAGAAACGCTCATGTGTTTCATAAGAGAGAAAAATACATAACTTGAGGGAGAGACAAGCGTCAGCATAATTAATGAGACGGAGTGTGTGTTCATGACCGGTTACAACAGGTTAGTACTCTATGTATTTGAGTTAAAACATCTTAATGCTGGATTAGTTTCATCTTTTATCTTCTCCAGATGTTAACTGATGGACTGGAGTGGTGTGGATTATTGTGATGTTTTTATCAGCTGTTTGGACTCTCATTCTGACGGCACCCATTCACTGCAGAGCATCCATTGCTGAGACACTGATGCAGAGACACATTTCTACAAACCTGATGAAGAAACACACTCATCCTGATCTCAGATTACTTGAAAGTGAGCACATTTCCAGCTATTGTTTATTTTTGCATGAACTACTCCTTTAAACCCACAGGTGTGTAGAGAACTAAACGAGTTGTTAACAGCATCATCAACAGCATTCAGTGTATTATTAAAGTAATGGTCCTGATGTTTAAGTAGCGTGTTTAGCACCTTCTCAATGGAGCTGATAGTGACTCCAGCGGCGCAGGAGACGATCAGATGACGGTCCTCAATATCTGGACCGATTTCATCCAGAACGAACGGGATGATGTGTGGTTTGACGGCCAGGAACAGAACGTCACTCTTGTGCGCCGCTTCTTTGTTGCTCGTAGTGAAATTTATGCCCATTTTCTGAGAAAGCATCAAGGAAGAGAAGGAACTTGTTACTATAAACAGTGATCAGTGATCACATACTATTAACAGCAGATGGCTCATCACACACACACACACACAGAGTTCAGGTTTACAGACCCGTAGACCGGAGACTGTCGGCAGATCTGTGTCCGGTGAACTCGCTGTGATTCTATTCGCAGCAATTACACCTGAAAAACAGACAAATATGACCCTGGAGCACTAAACCAGTCATAAGGGTCAATTTTTTTAAATTGAGATTTATACATCATCTGAAAGCTGAATAAATAATCTTGTTAGGATCGGACAATATTTGTCTGAGATACAACTATCTGAAAATCTGGAATCTGAGGGAGC
Organism: Barbus barbus; assembly: GCF_936440315.1. NCBI lineage: Eukaryota > Metazoa > Chordata > Actinopteri > Cypriniformes > Cyprinidae > Barbus > Barbus barbus. The sequence goes on from NC_136715.1 coordinate 959,184, forward strand.
AAAAAAATCTAAATATTGAGAAAATCTCCTTTAAAGTTGTTCAAATGAAGTTCTTAGCAATGCATATTACTAATCAGAAATTAAGTTTTGATATATTTACGGTAAGAAATGTACAAAATATCTTGATGGAACATGATCTTAATATCCTAATGATTTTTGTCATAAAAGAGAAATGCATAATTTTGATCCATACAATGTATTGTTGGCTATTGCTACAGATATACCTGTGCTACTGATGACTGCTTTTGTGCTGCAGGGTCATAAATGAGGATGAAATATGAGTAGTTTCAGAACATGAGTAGACAGATTCAGAAACCAAAAACAACAAGACGTGGAATAAATACAACTATGCCACTTTAATTGTGTGGTTTGTTATTTTTGGAGCTTGACAGACGTGGACACTGTGAACTGGTTCCTGCATGAATCACAGAAATATGACATACACTGCTGATCAAAACATATGAGATATGCTCTTCTGCTCAGCAAGGACGCATTTATTTGATCAGAAATCCTGTAAAAATTTAGAAATATTATCAGCATTTAAAACAGCTGTTTTCTATGTGAATATGTGTTAAACTGTAATGTATTTCTGTGATCTGCAGCTGTATTTTCAGCATTACTCCAGTCTTCAGTGTCACATGATCTTCAGAAATCATTATAATATACTGATTTACTGATCAACAAACATTTCTGATTATTATCAATGTTGAACACAGTTGTGACGCTTAATAATTTTGTGGAAACTGATATACATTTTATTTTTCAGGATTCACAGATGAATAGAAAGTTCAAAAGAACAGCATTTATTAGAAAAATAAATATTTTATGACAAATGTCTTTACTGGCATTTTTGATCAAATGAATGCATCCTAGATTAATTAAAATATTCAATGTTTTTTGACTCTAGACTTTCACATAATATCATGGTTTCCACAAAAATATGAGAATGAATATTATTATGATTTCTGAAGATCATGTGACACTGAAGACTGGAGTAATGATGCTGAAAATACAGCTGCAGATCACAGAAATACATTACAGTTTAACACATATTCACATAGAAAACAGCTGTTTTAAATGATAATAATATTTGATAGTTTTTATAGTATTTTTTATTAAATAAATGCAGCCCTGGTGAGCAGAAGAGACTTCTTTCCAGCTTTTGGCCAGTAGTGTATGTAAACACAATCGTTATCAGTGTTGGTTAGTTAGTGTTAGAGTGTGGTCATCTCGACCCGGGCTGACCCGCCGCTGTGAAGCCCTTGACCAGGGCATGTGCCAGCTGACCCGCTCCGATGAAGCCCACACTCATCCTGATGATGACCACACACCTGACAAAACACGATAGAAATAAAATAAAATCAAACATCATTTCATCCAAAGCAACTCTGAATTGCATTTTTTTTTACATTTATTCAGTTCATGCATTCACTGGAAATCAAAACCATGACCTTGGCATTGACAGTGCCCTGATGCAAAACAGAATCTGTGTCATTATAAAGCTGGAGGAAAATTTGAAAAATGACTATATGCCTGCAACATCAACTGCACTTAAATTTATTATTTGTTACATTGTAGCAGCGATTACAATCATATTATTTGCTACATTGCAACATCAAGACCATTTGCAAAACGTGTTTAGTTTCAATGCACATCAACTACAGTAATATTGTTATCATACACAATATAATGCACTCCAGATATGGTGTTATTGTTAGTATAATCATCAGTGCATATGAATAACCAGCCTGATACATCATTATCGTGATTGTCTAAAATATTTCATCATCTCAGGAAACAGAATATTTTCTCACCTCCGCCGAGACTCACGATGAACGGAAGATTCGGTTCGGGGTTCTAGTTTATCAAGCTGTAAAAACACTAATTGATGTCAACGTGGCTTCCCTCCTTCCATGTGCAACGGGACAGCGCTCTGACTGACGCGCGAACGGACCAATGAGAGACGAGATGCTGTGGCGCCAAACCAATCAGTGCAGCGGATGCAGCGAGGGCGGGGTTTGTAACGGAGCGCTCTTATTGCATCAGTTCCTGTAGACAAAAGGGGGGGGGGGGGGGGGGGGGGGGGTTATATAGACACGTCACAAAACACTGATAGTTTGCATGCATGTAGAAGTTACTGTTAATAAAGCAATAAAATCCTTCCTACAAATTACCATGCTACCATAATATTTGTGAATTTATAGCAGTTTATGTAACATTGTCACTTAAATAAAGAGAGAAATATTGTTCGGAAACATTTATTAAACTAACAAAGGTTGCAATAAATGTTAAGTATTAATTTGAAATTCCAAATGCACTAAAACCAAATGTTTTGCATTATTAAAAAAAAAATCATTAGTAAATCCTTTTTTAAATTTCATTTTTTGATCAACTTGTCAAAAGTGCAAAGCACAGTTTGCTATAATTTGAACTCAAAATAAGACGACATTAGATCTTACTGGAACCAGGTTTATTATTGATAACTAAAATTAAAACTTAAAAAAATGCGTTAATTGAAATGAACTTGAAACAGAAAATATAAATATTAGATGAAATGAAACTTATGTTGAAGCATTAAAATGACTTGTTGAAATAGGTCAAATAAAAACTAAAACTAAAATAATAGAACTAAACCTGAAATAAAAATCGAAATATAAATCGATTTAATATAAATAGAAAATATATATTTTAAAAAACACTAATAAAAACGACAAATGCTCAAAACAAATTTCTAAAAAAAATTATTGAAAATTAAAAAATTTAAATAAATTAAAAAAAGCAACAGAAAAGGAATCTATGAAGATTGGTTCAAAATTATGATTCAAATTCCATTAGCATTCCTTTAGTATTTTTTGTCACTGCAGATACACATGAAACCAGTCGAGATGACCCCAGATGATGCTTCAGGTCAGAGGTCACGCAGCACATGCTCTCCATCAGCTTAACACGGATTATCAAACAACCTCGAGTTTATCCAGAGTCAGGAGAGCATACTTCAAATTCCCTTTCTCATCAATTATATATTTATATATATATATCAGAATATATCAGAAGGATTCAGGGGTGTTTTTGTCCACCATTACATTCAAAAGTCTCAGTAGAGGTTGAACATATCAATTGATAATAATAATTTGACTTACCAAATAATAATCAGAGAAATCTATATATTTTTTTTATTATTATTGAACCTTTAGACAAGATACCAAGTTTTTTTGTTGAGTAGCAAATCATATTTGCTCCATCAGGCTCTTATGGCTCATATAGTGTGATATAGAGAGAATATGGAGGAAAAACAGCTCAGTTTTATTCAGAGACTCAAACTGAGCAAAAATATGAATTTGCTGCAGATGCTGATATTTCTATGATTAAATTCTGATGTTTGTAAATCAATGAGATGTTTATAACAGTAGAGCTCTATCTGCAGGAGGTTTCTTGAAGCAGAGACACAGTTCTTCTGGATTTAGTCTCAGTTTGTTCTGTTTCTTCATGTCATTCCAGACAGACTGATGATGATCAGATCAGATCTCAAACATCTCACTGGATTATTACTATTAATGACTAAATGAATGTTTCCTACTGACACACTCCAGCAGAAGATAGAAATAACTGACTTTAAACCAGTTTTAGCTGCTGGAGATACTAATTATTCATTTTTGGCCAGCAGTGTATATATTTTAAACATTAACTGTTCAGAGAACATCCAAAAATAACATGTTCAGAATGTAACCGCTGGATGTTTTTGGTTCATATGGGAGCATGTTGTAATCATCATGTGGTTGTGTTTTATTGAGCAGCTGAGGGAGAATGTGTCTGAATAGTGTTCATGTGCTATATATACAGCAGCTCTGTCTCTCATCTGTCCTCCTCTCCTCAGGGAGAAACGCGGGAAACCTTCGCGCCTCCTGACAGAGCGCTCGAGTGCCAAACTCCCGTCTTCCTCTATTAATAAGTTCATTAAAGTCCCGCGGCGTAGACACAATATGCCTCTCTGTGTCCGCCAGAGCGTACCGACACTCATCGGCTTTCTCCCTCAAATCCCCTCAGATTATTAAAAATACCCAAATACATGAATCAGTTCTGTCTGAAAACGAATCCAGGCGAAGCGCAGACGACAATTTCTGTCCCCGTCATTAGACCGAGACCAAATACACTGATTGACAGGTTTCTTAAGAGGCTCATTTAGCGTGGAAAGAGGGAGAGAGTGTGAGAGAGTGAGAGAGTGTGAGAGAGTGAGAGAGAGTGAGAGAGAGTGTGAGAGAGTGAGAGAGTGAGAGTGTGAGAGTTAGAGAGAGTGAGAGAGTAAGAGAGAGTGAGAGAGTGTGAGAGAGTGAGAGAGTGTGAGAGAGTGAGCGAGTGAGAGTGAGAGAGTGAGCGAGAGTGAGAGTGTGTGAGAGAGTGTGAGAGAGAGTGATAGAGTGTGAGAGAGTGTGAGAGAGTGAGAGAGAGAGTGAGAGAGTGAGAGAGAGTGAGAGAGAGTGAGAGTGTGAGAGAGTGTGAGAGAGAGTGAGAGAGTGAGAGAGTGAGAGAGAGTGAGAGAGAGTGAGAGCAGCCAGCAGATCACTGATAAACCCCAGCACCAGCACAGTCCACAGCCAACCGAGCCCATCTCAATCCAGAGACCTCAGAAACATCCAGCACATGCTGACTCTGCTGTGCTCTCACCTAATGGGTTAGTGACTTAGTGGAAAAAAGAAATGTATGTGTGTACATATGTATCTATACATGTGTATTTAAACGTAGCCCATATGTATGTATGTGTGTGTTGTTTATATATATATATATATATATATATATATATATATATATATATATATATATATATATGTTTTTTTTTTTTTTTAAAGAACCTCTTAGAGATCTCATATTATTTAATGTATTTTTGAAAAAAGGAAAAAATACATCTATATATGGATATATTCTCAGATATGTATCATAATATTTAAAATATTCTACTTGATCTGTCAATTCATCATACTGATGTTTGTCTTGTTTTTTAAATAAAGGTGATTAATGGGCTCATATTCCTTAAAAATCTCCTGTTGGCATATTCAAGGACTTAGGTCCTCCATTTTTGGTGTTAAGAGCCAACATTCAGATTTCAAAAGAGAAATTCAGAAGTCTGACATCATAATACTACAAGAAACATGGAATGTAAGAGATTTGTTCAGTGGTTGCCCAATTGGGTTTAGAGAAATCATTTTATCATCAACCAAATTGAGAGGGGTGACGCAGGCCAGAGACTCAGGGGGATGCTGATATGGTACAGAACACAACTCATAGACTCAATCAAATCTAGAAAAATCAGAAAATCATACATTTGGCTAAAAATCGAAAAGGACATTGTGTCCACAGACCGTCACATATTCTTGTGTGCCACATACTTACCCCCGGCTGAATCTCCCTATTACAATGAAGAAACCTTTTCTATCCTGCAAGATGAGATCTGCCATTTCCAGACAAAAGGACATGTTTTAATATGTGGCCACTTAAATGCCAGAACTGGAAATGAACCCGACTTTGTCAACACACAAGGAGACAAATATATTACAAACACCTGCCACTCTCTGCCCTCATATCACCTCAGAAAAAATGATGACAACTTCACAAACAGAAGTGGGAGAAGCCTACTACAGCTCTGTCCATCACTGGGCCTGTATATAGAGAACGGTCGCATACGAGGAGACGCTTTTGGTGGTTATACCTTTCATTCTTTTCTTGGTAACAGTACTGTAGATTATTTCATCACAGACATTGATCAAGTGCATCTCAGAGCATTCACAGTCAGTCCTCAAACACCTGTCAGACCGCTGTAAAATTACCCTCGATCTAAAACAAACTCAAAACAATCAAATATGCAGACAGCCCTCTCATTTACTAAGATACATCAATCCTACAAATGGACAAAAAACAGCACAGAAAACTATCAAAGTGCACTAGAAATTCAAACTATCCAATTATTATTGGACAAATTTATAATTAAAACATATCCACAAAATAAAGTAGGCGTAAATCTGGCACTAAAGGACATTACAGATATATTCCACCAATCAGCATCCATGTGCAATCTGAAAAAATCATCAAAAAGAACCAAAAAAACACCAATGAAACGTGGTTTGACGATGAGTGTAAAAGAATTAGAAGGACATACGCAATCTATCAAATAAAAAACACAGAGATCCTGACAACCAAGAACTCCTTCAATATCATGAAGCTCTTAAAATGTACAAACAAACTCTCAAAGAAAAGAAGGAAGAGCATACAGAACAATTATTTCAAACAATGGAGGAATCAATAAATACCAATAACTTCTGGAACAGCTGGACCACTCTCTATAGACCACAAAAGGAAGAACTGGCCATTCAAAATGAAAACATATGGAGGACACACTTTGACAATCTGTACAAAACAATTGAAACAAATCCTGCTCGAAATGAAATAAAAACCCAATTAGAAATCCTGAAAGAAAACATTAAAGCCAATCAGAATGCGCTGGATTTCCCGATCACAGTAAATGAGCTAACAGACAGACTACATGCACTGAAACCAACAAGGCATGTGGCATTGATGGAATATTACATGAAATGATCAAATACACAAATGACAAATTCAAAACTGCAATAACCTAATTATTCAACATTGTTTTGATTGTAGGATATTTTCCAGACACCTGGAATCCAGGCCTAATTACACCCATCTTTAAACAAGGACACAAGTTCGAGCCAAGCAGTTACAGAGGCATGTGTGTCAATAGCAACCTGGGGAGAATATTCTGTTCAATTATTAACATACGATTACAAAACTTTCTCAAAACCCACAAAATCTTGGAGAAAAGTCAAATTGGATTTCTGCCCAAACACAGAACATCTGACCACATTTATACCCTCCACACTATCATTGATAAGCACATACACCGAAACAAAACCAAAATCTGTGCTTGCTTTATTGACTTAATAAAGCAAGCAAAGGGTATTAGTGGTGCTTTATTGACTTTGAGAAAGCTTTTGATTCAATCTGGCATGAAGGACTCTTTCTAAAACTACTGGAGAACGGGATTGGAGGGAAAACTTTCGATCTAATCAGTACCATGTATAAAAACAATACATGTGCTGTAAAAATAGGGAACAACCGAACAGAATTTCTCTCAACGACGAGGAGTTAGACAAGGTTGCCCATTGAGCCCCACACTGTTTAACATTTATATAAATGAATTAGCCAAAGAATTAAACGATTGGACTGCCCCCGGCCCGACCCTAACTGAAGCAGAAATCAAATGTCTCCTCTTTGCAGATGATTTAGTCATTCTGTCAAAAACAAAAGAGGGACTACAACAGCTCCTCGACATCATAGAGACATTCAGTCAAACATGGGCTCTTAGAATGAATCTAACAAAAACTACAATCATGATTTTTCAAAAGAGACCCAGGTGTAAGGAAAATAAATACTTTCAGAGCAGGAAACCAGGTCCTCCAACACACCCATGAATACACCTATCTGGGACTAAATATCAGCTCCACAGGAAACTTCAATCTGGCTGTGAATGCACTGAAAGCAGAGGCACTGAGAGTCTTCTATATGATCAAAAATACAATTCAGTATCAAATTCCACTTCAAACCTGGCTAAAAATCCTAAAAGCAATAATCAAACCAATTGCACTATATGCAGTGAGATATGGGGACCTCTAAAAACCCAAGATTTCTCTAAATGGGAAAAAGAAGAAATTGAAATTATGCACACCCAAATTTGTAAAAACATCTTAAAAGTTAACAGAGCGACCCCAAACAACTCGTGCAGAGCTGAATTAGGACAATATCCACTATTACCCCTAACACTTAATAAATCAAAAAGAGGGTTAAGTTGATTACATTCCATAAAACAATGAAAAATGGTCTCTCGTTCGAAACAAAAAGGACATTTATCACTTACAGTGTGGTTTAAATTAGACACAAAGGCATTTACAGCAACAGCTCCATGTAAAATCCTCCTTTGCAAATCACCAAGTTTTTTTTTTAATGGTGGTTTGTAAAACAGGTTTAGTTTCAGAGTTGATTCCTAATTTTTCTCTCCATACTGTATCTGTTTTAATGCTTAAATTACGCTGATTATGCACTTTCACAATGCATTTATATAATGTTTTCCCTTCAACTGTACAAAAATCAGTATACTCATTAATTCCACTTTTTAACAAGGGGCTATTAAGACAAGACCCCTCTATTACAGGGCAAAAAAGATCTTTACTATCAGGGATAAAAGTCCCCGCACCAAACTATCTTCTCTTCAACAGTTAAACTTTTAGTTTAAAAAACGGATTGATCTAATTCCTAAAAGGATAGCAACTTTTTCAGCTCTCAGTAAATTATATCCTGATTAATTTATGATGTTTTTTAGCTTAAAAAGCTTTTTATGACATAGTATATCTGTTATACCAGGAAAGTGTCAAATCTAGCTCCAAATACAACTGGTTCTTCCAACAACCAATAAAGAGAAGTTGCTGGTTCCATCCACCGCTGTTTAAAGAGACCCCACACTTTAAACAAGTTTTGATAAAAAGGAGGAATTCCAGTAAAATTCAATCTTTTAGGATCCATTAAACACAATGTTAAATCTATTCCCATATTGCCCACTCTTCTCAAGATGCTTAAAGCCAATGGTCTCCACACAAGTGAATAAGGTCCCATTAAAAGTTTCTGTACATATTGGAGACGAAAAGTGATCCGTCTCCAGATCTTGTCCTATGACTGGCCATAGAGCCTTGTAAAACTCAACAGGTAGCCCGTCAATTCCTGGAGATTTACCATTTTCCATGCTCATCATGGCAGCATAAAGCTCTTGTAATGACAAAGTCTGTTGTAGTTCATTGTTGGACTCTTCATCCACCTTTGGCAGTCCTTCAAGGAAACTCTCAGCATCTGCACCCCATTCCCTCAGTTCAGATTTATAAAGGTCTGAAAAAAACTCTACAGCACAGCTACGTATATCAGCAGGCTCCGTTAGTTCTTGTCCTGTAGCTGAGCCTAAAGTATGAATCATTTTACTTTGACCTTTTTTCATTTCTAAATGAAAAACAAATCTTGAGGGCGTGTCCATTTGTGTCATAGTTTGAAACCGTGAACGGACTAAAGCTCCCTGTGCTTTAACTCCCAACAGGTCTACCGGAATTGCTTTTTTTTTCTTTAAACCATCAAAGTGTTTTCTATTTTTTTTAGATGCTATTAAATCCTGCAAAACAATAATTTCTGTTTCTAAAATCATCATTGTTTGGGCTATGTCTCGAGTAACATTCACAGTGTACTTTTGACAAAAATCCTTAATAAGAACTTTTCCGCAGTCCCACCATTGCAGTAAAGAAGCATAGAAAAGTTTTTGCTGCGTAAAAGTGTCCCAATTTTTTTTTTAATTAACCATAAAATTTTTATCATTTAACAATGAAGTATTAAAAAACCAGTATGCACTCTTATACTTCACACACTTCATTGAAACACTGCATAGAACTAAGCTGTGATCAGAAAACCCCACTGGAATAATTTTACAAAATTTAAAAAGATTACATTGACGTTTGTCAGCGAATCACAGTCACCCCAGTCATCAGCACCCACGCTAACGAGATCACAGTCACCTGCCTTCTAATTCACCACACCTGCCACGGCCAATCAGCACCACTATATCTGCACTCTGCCAGCACTCCCTTACCACCATGCTACATGGCAAGCCCAAGTCTCTGTCCTGGAGCCCCGAAGCCCGGGAGGCCTTCCACCTGCTCAAGGAAGCTTTCAGCACGGCCCCCATCCTCCGACACCCCGATCCCCAGATTCCCTTCGTGGTCGAGGTAGACGCCTCTACCACCGGCGTAGGGGCCGTGCTATCACAATTCCACGGTGAGCCTCCCCGCCTCCTTCTCCCGGAAGTTGACCCCTGCGGAGCAGAACTACGACATTGGGAACTGGGAATTGCTAGCCATCAAGTTGGCTTTGGAGGAGTGGCGTCTCTGGCTGGAGGGAGCCCCATTATCCTTCTCTGAGGGTGCAAAAAATCTAAATATTGAGAAAATCTCCTTTTAAAGTTGTTCAAATGAAGTTCTTAGCCATGCATATTACTAATCAAAAATTAAGTTTTGATATATTTACGGTAGGGAATTTACTAAATGTCTTCATGGAACATGATCTTTACTTAATATTCTAATGATTTTTGGCATAAAAGAGAAATGTATAATTTTGATCCATACAATGTATTGTTGGCTATTGCTACAAATATACCTGTGTTACTGATGACTGCTTTTGTGCTGCAGGGTCATATTTGACGTCTGCATTTACATCTGGAAGACGTATTTTTTAGAGTGTTTGCTCATCTGCAATAACGTCTATAGCACGTTTCCTATCAGATGTCTAACAGACGTCTATTAGATGTCTTTAAGATGTTTATTATTTATAATGTATGTAAAATGGACACCTTACAGATGTCTGTCAGATGTTTGTACACAGCAGATGTTTCCAAGATCAAGTGATCTTTAACAGACATCTTGCAGACGTCAAATAGACATCTCCGTGATGTATGCATGCTATCAGGGAAGGTCTTGACATTCAGGGGCTTGTAGGTGATGTGAGGGTCTGACGAGGGACTCTTTGATGTCTGTAGAAACGGCGGCTATGTGATGAATGCTAATGAACCCGACCGCACAGGTCTGTTATTGAAAAGCAGCCCGCGTTCAGGTGCGTTTGGATCAACAACGCCTCTAATTCATTAAAAGATGAGCGCTTAATGACTTTTTAATTAATACTGATTCATTCAACTTGACTGGCATGTCAAAAATATGCATGAGTGG